>NC_089970.1:318097-636194 GCF_963989305.1 Lodderomyces beijingensis
TTTCACTTCGGGCAACTCAGCAGAAGAGTTTTGGTACACAAACGTTCTCGATGAATTCAAGGACATTTTCAAGGAGGAAGGAAACGAATTCATCGCCAAAGGACCCTTGAGATTCGTCAATATTTACTTTAACGGCGAGAAGATTGCTTCTCAAACCCCAGAACCTGTCATTTTCACCGGCGGCATCTCGCCTGCGTTGTGGTCTCCAGTGGTGTCGATCTCAGCATTTGATGTTGGTGCCATCGATCTCGATGTTACACCATTGTTGCCGTTCCTTTGGGAACACCAAAACATCGGCGACCAGTTTTTGGAGATTGAAATCAGTAATGGTCTTGGTGAAGTTGGACTCTACAATTACACTTCAGTTAACGAGAATTGGGTAACTTCAGCAAACTTGTTGGCCTTTGAGCATCCAGACGTGGTGGACTCGTCAGGTGCATTGATCAATGTTGACCATCGCGATAGAGCATCGGCTACCCCTATTGCCATTCCATTCACCCATTCCTTCCAGCAGATTGTCAATGGTATCTTTAGTGCTCAAATCATCAGTGACTTGAGCTTCACCTTGAAGAACAACAAGACGTTGAACACCACATTCAGTTCATACTCCAAAGGTGAGATATCAAACATCCAGCACTACGGCGCCGATGGTAATGTTCAACGGTTGGTCCATGTGGGTCATTCGTCAAGTTCGATTTTCATTGAAGATAAAGACATTGCAGCAGACCATCAGCCAGAGACCGTGAAATGCCACAAGAAGAAGTTGCCCTTGAATCTTATCCACTCGGTAGACACCTCGTTGAGCTACCCATTGGTGTTGAGCACCACGTTGAAGCACAAGGAGATTGGCAATGACGCAGATTATGATATTGAGTTTGATGTCCACATTGTTGACGTTAGCGATTTGGAAATGAAGTTTGACGGCAATTTCGCCGACATCAACATCAGAACTCGTCAAAATGGAACTTCGACTTTTATTCTTTCCGATAAGGGCAATCACGGATTCGGAAGTTTGACTACAAAGTACAAGAACAGGATTGACTTTGGCAAGGACTTTAAGAAGGGGTTCGATAGAAGAGTAGATGCTGTGAATGGAACCGTTGTTCACGAGCAGTTGGAGTTTCGTCCACGCGGACACGGCCGCCACCACCGCAAGCCAAAACACCATGGCAAAGGAAATCACCATGGAGCAGGAAAAAATTTCCACGACATGCACGGAGAGCACAGAGGCGAATCGTTGTCGCTTTGGAAGAGAATCATGGCTAAATTTATGAGACGTCCATGCACGAGACCAAGCGCAGTTGGAATCTTGGATGCCCCCTTCTGGAAATTTGCAGGTCCACGTCGCTTGGCTCGCCAATTATTGAGAACTTTTTCTGAAAATAAAAATGACGGGTTTAACCTAAGGTCCGCGCATGGTTTTGAAAGCCCACGTTTAGGAGACTGATTTGACTCTCGGTTTGTTTGTTTGTTTGATATTTTTTTATTTTTATGTCTATGCGCTTCTGTGAAGCCCAATTTTTTTTACAAGTGATTTATATATTGATTTATATATTGATTTATATATTGATTTAAACGGTGCTATTCTGTTCTATTTTGCATTTCTCTCTCTCAAGTTTAGCCAAACCCGGACCATTCGATGGAGAAACACAACGGCACCTCGTCCTCAAACAACAGCAGCACATACTCATCATCCACCGTGACATCATCCTCCGCCCCGCCCTGTTCCCGTGTGTTTGCATCCCGCGAGCCCATAACAATCATATTTTTCTTGACGCTAGTAGCCAACCTCCCACCACTGATAATCTCATACATATCAACAAACTCAAACCTGACGATCGAATACGAATGATACCGCAAGGGATCACCGGGATAAAGCACCAAATCACCACCGAATTTCAACCCGGGGTTAATGTAAAAACCCCGGTCTTGCAAAAAAGCGTAGTATCTGAAATGCCGTTTGAAATTGCGGCGGTCGCGACGGGACGCATTGGATAAGTAGGACTCGATATATGCCCGGGTTGGAATCTCGTGTGTGCGCGCTATCCCATGATCATAACCTGTGGGGTCCATGTTGGGTATAGTGACCATATTCTCCCCTGGTTCGACTTGATTTGTCTGGGTGCAAGATTGCAATTTCGCCAAGCGGTACGATAGTTGGTCCACAAGGCGGGCCACGTCCATTTTCACTAGCCATAGTGTCTCGTAGATGTTGAGCTTGAGTGGGATCGAGAGGAATATGTTCTGTTGCGGGAACTGCGGTAGTGTCCCTGATAACAAGCCGAGGATGTGGTGGTCGTTGCGGAGAGTCCTGATGTCTTCTACGTTGAATAGGAGGACTTCGGGGTTGTGGCGCGGTGATATTACTGGAAGTATAATTTTCTGCGGTGCTTGAGCGGTGGAAGCTGAGGAGCTGGCATTTTCCGTTGTTTGGGTATCTAGTTTGGTTTGCACTATAGTTGGATCGGCATCTTGCATAGCTGGGTTGGGGGTTGGTGTGTTGAAAGAAATATGACTTTCACGTCAATTGGATCCAGCTCTCTGGTCATCTCGCACAAGGCTATTTTTTCAAAATAAAAAAAATGCACCACCTCCACTATCTTACTTTGCGAGTTCTCTGACACCAAGTCAACTCTTTCAATGACTGCAAGAAAATAAAGCAGAATCAAGCAGATTCAAGCTGGTGTCGATATCGATAATGATGCGTCTATTTATTGTACAAACTTACTCAAGTCATGCATGACCATTCCCGATACAGCGGCAGACAAAAGCGTAGCTATACCGCCGCAGAACAAAGCCGACATGATACTAGCGGAAATGTCCTTGGCCCTCGAATTATTGGTCAAGGTGTTCAACACACCCAATGTGATACCCAAACTCCCCAAGTTTGCAAACCCACAGCAGGCATAAGTAGCAATCAAGTGGCCTCTTGGCGATAATGCATTATATGGAGCTTCGTTCATCAACAAGTTATACGCCACGTACTCGTTTTGGATGAACTTGTATGCAATCAACTTGGAAACAATCAAGATTTCGTCTCTTGGCGTGCCCAACAAGAACCCGACTGGGTACAACAAGTACGACATCATGAGTTCCAAGGTCAACTCATGGATGTTCCAAAACTTGCCGAACCAGGTGAGGATACCATTGCAAAGAGCCACAAGGGCAATGATGCACATGCACTGGATCATCATCGTGCCTGCGATTTTCAAGCCGAGAGTAGCACCATTGGAAAATGCCTGAAGAACATTCTTGGGCTCGTCTTGATTGATCTCCTCCTCGGCCTGTTTAGGAAGCATCACTTTACCGCTGGAAATGGGCACGTCGGTTTCAGGGTATCTCAACTTGGAAACGGCCAACGATGCCGGAATCGACATGACACAGGAGCTGACTAGCGCTTGCGGGTTCAATCCCAACCCAATGTAGCCGACTAATACCGCACCTGAGATCGTTGAGAATCCCGAAGTCATAATCTGGTGCAACTCGGCCTTGGTCAAATATGGCATGAGGTCCTTGACCAAGATGGCGGACTCGCCGATTCCAATGAATGGGGAAGCGGCCGCCGTGACTGCCTCTGCGCCAGAGACTCTCAATGTCCAAAAGAAGAAAAACGCAAATTTGCGGATCGCCCACTGGATCACGCCAAAGTAGTACCAGATATGGACAAAGGCCACAAAGAATGCCACTGCCGGCAAAACGGTGAAGAAGAAATATGCGTAATTGGCAATTTCCTTGTTCAACAAAAACGCCACCCCGTCTTTGGCGAACCCCAACAACTCTCTCGCCAAGGTGGAAATGAAATTGAACACGTCGAATCCGCACTTGGTCCGCAACACAAACAAGGCCACGATGAATTGCATGAGCAAGCCGCCAATCACGGTGTTCCACTGGATCTGTTTAGGGTGCTTTGACGTGATAAAGAGCCCAAACACAGCAACAATGCATCCAAAGAATGAAATGGCCCTATCGGGTCTCTTTGAAAAATCAGTTTCCCCAGGGATGAAAGTGCCCAAGAGCACAACTGCAATCAAGACACATGCACCGGCAATCAACCTCTGATACCTCTTGGTCAAGAACCTGGTGTAAATGACATCTGTAACGTAATCCCATGCAATCTTGACTCTGGCCAATACCCAGTTCAAAATCTTCCAGTGCCAAGTAATAAGCCTCACCATGATCATCCCCCAGATAATCGTGGGGATCAACCATTGGTGTCGATGCTTGTCCTGAATGACAATCGACAACCACCACGACGTGAAAAAGCACCCTAAAAACACTTGAAATGCAAGCTTGTACCAGGGGCACTTGAGCTTAAACTTTTGCCCCCACGTCAAATGGTTCTTGCTATTGCTTGATTCTTTGGAAAGTTCCCGGACACTGATGCCGTCGGAAGAGGCGATTTTCCCCTTGCTGGATTCCAAATCGTGGAATTGGTCATCGTCAGCAGCGTGTAGGCTCTTGCTGTGGAAATCATTGGTTGCGGACGCTTCAACTATCGAAGCACTTGGCTTCAACTGTTGCAACCGTTCCAACTGCTGTGGCGGAGCGGACATTCTTCTCTTGTAGGAAAAAAAAAATATAAATTTTTATCCGAATTGAGGACGTCTAGGAGTAGGAGTTAGTCCAGCGGGGGCGGCGGCAAGTTAATGGACTGATTGAAGGTAGGATTTGACGTTGTGACTCAACAAATAGTACGACATAGACCTGATACCGTGTTCTCTACCTGGCAAGAAAAGAAAACAAGAAAGAAGAGGAGGAGGAGGAAAATATCGAGTGTTGCAGCTGGGTCGAAAGCCGTCTTTCATGTCCCCATATATACGGAAAAAAAAACCTCCGAGAGGAAAAATTTGAAAAATCTGCAAAAATTTATCCGGCCTGAAATTTTTTTTTTTTTGTTTTTGACGCTGTGCAAAGGGCAAGCTGGGGGGGAAGGGATGGTATGGTATGGCCCTGTTCTGTATCTGCTTAACCAACCGGGAACAATGCAAGGTTCGCAGCGGGCATCGCATCGGAGAGATATGCAAGAGACCGCGCTGCATAGGCAGCAAAGATGCTTTGGTCTCGTTTGCCTGTTTGCCCTGAGGAGAAAGAAAGGAAAAAAAAAAAGGAATTAAAGCAATCGGGGCGTTATCAGGCAAAGAAAATTGGGATGGTACGTGACGCCTGACATTTTCTCAAGTAAAAGATACCTCTGGCACGGCATCAACTGGATGTTGGAAGGGTGGGGGATCAGATAAAGCTTATCTGAAAATTTTTCTCTCGAGTCAGGCAAGTGTGCCTAAGATTTTGACTTGAAAACAAGCCAATGCTACAGTGAGTGCTACAGTGAGTGCTCTCTGCTTATTTTGGGCCAAGAACCCATGCCAACTTCGCCAGGAAAACTGAGCTGTTATGCGAAGGGCGTTTTGAATTGTTGTAACATTAGTGATTTCAACCTGCCTCTGCCGCGCCAGTCTTGGAATTGGACGTTATGCGCCCTGGTGGACTTGGTTAAGTGAACAGCAGTTTGTTTTCTCTCTGGCGGCGGGAGAAGTGTCGTGTGACGAAGTTGAAGTTGAAGAAGGGTTGCTCTGTGGGTTGCCGTTTTTGGCAGTGCAGGTGTGTGCACGTGCGTGTGTCGTAATTGTATGTCGTGTGTTTTAGAACAGCGACACCGCGTGGGTAGCTGACAATTGACAAGCTATGAGGTTCCTTTGGGGAACGCGCGGTTATGCAGAGAATCAATAGTAGGATTCACCGATCCGTGTGGAGCTCTCACTGGTGTTCTTTTTGTTCCCGCAACGAGTCAGTGACGTATTTATTCCAGTTTAATTTCCGTTTTACTACTTTTTATTTACTTTCATCGTCATCACTAGCCCCGCCGCTTCTATACTTATCCCTGTTTTCCACCATATGCTTTGAGTCTATAATATTTCCAATCCCCATTAAAGTTTTCGACAATGCCTCTGTTGTGCCAATCATCGGTCTGATCATAATCACCGGCGAGTTCTTCAAAATAGTAAGCAACGTGTCCTGCACCGTTTCCTTGCCATTCAATTCCTCTGTTAGTTTCAACACTTGATTCTGGGTCACCTTGAAGTTTTTCCCTAGTGATTTGTAGGCCTCTTTGAGCCCCTGCTGAATCGTTCGAGGCTGGTTTGAGTACAAACTAACCATTTTCTCCATCATTTCCTCTTCATCTCCGTCACCATCGCCTTCGCCATCGCCATCCCCTTCAATGTCTTCTTCTTCTTCTTCTTCCAAAGCATAAATTTCGAAAGCTTCTTCTCCATATTCTCGTTGTTGTTGCCGTAAATGTTCTCGGTCTCTAACTCCCCCGCTTTCAAGATCATCAGGCGCTAATAAAAAAATGGACCTGCTAAGTAGCTCCTTATTGATGCTGCCAAAGGAGTCATACTCGTCTTCCATGTCAAGATTTGCATACAACTTGTTGCTCCGCAAAAGATTGCTCTGGGCATACTTTGCCGCAGCCTTGCTCAAAAGTTCCGAGCTAATCATCAAATTGTTGGGCTTACCAACAGCTTCCTCCGCGTCAAATGAATTGTCTGACGCATCGGACTTTCGTCTAACGGGCTTGGCAATCCTGGCCGAGGCCCCCTCGCCTCCCAACAACTCTTCCCCTTGCTCCAAAAGCACTTGCGTACCAGAAGCTACCTTCACCCCCATATTGATAAGCTCATAGCCCGTGGTTTTGACAAAAGAAGTTGTTCCCTTTTGCAAGCTTCTCCAAAACCTGCCATCCTTCTTGTACTCCTTCCTCGACACCACCACGAGGTCTTTAAACCCACTTCCTATATTCACGATGGACCTCAACGACGACACTCCGGAAACAATTCCCAACACTTGAGTCAGCTGGAACACGTGGGCCCATGCTCGACCCAAGCCACGACCCAAATCAGAAAACCCCAAGAGTCCATAAAGTTCCGTCGTGGGCAATGTAATCCTTGAGCTGTCAAGAACAAAGAAATTTGCAAACTCGGCCGACTTGCCCGACCTCAAACCAACGTAATCAATTTTTTTTGGCTTGTAATCGACTTTTAACTTGACCTTGTCCATGTTGAATTTTTGGATATACAAGATTTCGTCAGGTGGTAACTCAAACCGAGTGTCTTTAAAGTCAAAGAATCGAACCAAAAAATCCAATGTATCCTGGTCAATGTGCAACCGCAAAGGCAAGATGGATGTTTTAATCACAGCTTCAGCAGCAACCAAAGATGGCTGCGGCCTCACATTCACAATGTTGAGCTTCAATATGCTCGTGCCAACCTCGCGTTCTCCCAAGCTATTCATATAAGATAAAAATTTGTTCCAAGTTGAAGTGGGCACGTTATCATACACATCAAGATTCTCCAAACTCACTTCGACCATGTTGAGGAGCTCAAATTTCAAGTCGGGATCAGTCTTGTCGCGACGAGGGTCCCTCGTGGAGTATACAATCACGCCAATGTCTACTCCTTTGACATCAGCAAACACTTTATAGTCTGCAGACCTTCTGAGCTTGAGGTTCTTGTAGTTTTTGCCGTTTTGAATATTGGCATCCATCTTCTTCTCGTCCACAAACACATCGTCGTCGTTGTTGCTGTTGTTGATGTCGGCGTTGATGCTTCTGGTCAAGTCTGCTCTGTTGGCCGTCTTGGGAGCACTAAGGTGGATGGAACTAAACAAAGTCTCCTCAATAACCAGCGAGTCCTCGTTTAACAGACTCCCACCGGTACCAGCACTAGTACCAGCTGCATTTTCAGAGGTTGCCTCGCGACTTGTATTGGCACTCTTCCCCAGTGCAATTTGTTGTTCCTGTTCAATGGTCTTCACGGCCCTTCTAACGGCTTTTCTTGTGTCCTTCCAGTCGTATCCGTCATACAAGAAGAGCTTGATTCTCGCCAAGTTCACCGTTACCCTAAGAGGATCGACGTTTTTATCATCGAAATTGAACTTAGAGCCAAATACATTAAAATGCTCCTCTTGGAACTCCAAAGACCCGTCCTGTGACTGCGAGACATTTGAAACGCTATCGCTTTGTAGGCTCAACTTGGCAAATTCATCGGCAGTCTCCTTGTACTTTTCAAAGTCCAAATCTCGAAACAAGTCCATATCCTTCGATAGCGTCACCCTAGTTTTATCCTCCTCGTCAAAATTGTACGGGAGCTTGAGATCATTCAATAGTTGCATAAATGAGTTCATTGAGTCTGCGCACAATTCCAACTGAATCTCGTCGGTGTTTACTTTGAAATCAATTACAGACAAGCTTTCGTGTATGCCCAGTTCTTGATTCCGCTTTCGAATCGCTTCAATGTCGGTGTTGAACGTCACTCCGACATGCGCCACGTTGAGGCTTCCGACTTGCGTATAGCCTCGATCCAATACATACTCGACGTGCGCAGTCTCGGGATCCTGCATTCCTTGCTTCTTATTCTGCTTCATTTTCAATTTCTTCTCGTCTTCTTTCGATGCTGGTGACTGCTCGTTTTCAACATCGTCGATTAAAAGACATGATATGTCACGCAAGGAGCTCTTGATGTAAAATTGGCTTGCTGAAAACACAAAATCCACATTTCCCTTTGCGACCGTCCAGTAGCTTTTACAAGCCAATCGGCCCGGTGAAAGTCCGATCATGCAGTTGTACACTGAGCACCTGATGTCGAATCTTCCGGCAAAATCCGAGCGCCTTTTGGGCTTTGCAGGAGACAATTCAACCAATTCCTCCTCCACCGCCTCGATGATGGATTCATCTTTACCGAGAAAAGTGAGCCAGTGGGTGTAGTACTCTACGACAAAATCGCAGCAGGAAATCTCTAGCGTGGTTACCCTCTCATTCAGCCTGAGCTTCATTAGTATAGTTGGAGTCCCACGAGCTGGGTTGCTAGTGTCTCCAGATTCTCGATAATCCTGGAGAAATGGCTGCGTGAATGAATCCTTCAGTCTAAGGATGCGCAATGTTGAGATTGAGCCAAAGAACTCTTGGTTCAACTTGAAGCAATCAATGTCCGACACTGTAATTTCGCAATCTCCGAATTTAGGTAAAACCTCTTTCAAGTTGAAAAAAACTTTTCGAATCGAGACGTGAAATGTTGCAAAATTGAGCTTTTTCGATGCTAGAAACTCGTGCAATTGGTGATTGGCGCCTAGTCCAACCCTGCGCCCTCTACGCATGCCATGAATCGAATGAGACGCAAAAAGCGACTTATCGAGTTTAACGTGTTTTTTGTCGGGGGCCTCCAGTGACACACGAGGACTGTTCCGCGGTAGTGCAGCTGCGATGTTATGAATAAATCCCTGCAATTGTTTTGACACCATCCTCGCATCACTAAGCGACATTGAGTAAATTATTTCTGCAACAGATATAGTTAATTTCGAGTCCATGTGTGAGACCCGCGGGGTTGGGTAAGATTTCTGAGGATAGTTTGAGGCTTGCTGGATAAACGCTTTAAACTCCTTTGCCTTTAACAACACAACTATTTCGCTGACAGACAACGCATTCTCAACAACTCTTTCGTCGATTACTGCATTGCAGAAAACTGCCGGTACCACCAATTGGCTCTTTTTAGAATCGTACTTGACGGGCAAGACACGAGAGTTTAAAGTAACGCCATTGCCAAGTTCCACATTGACAACTATTGACGCGGTCTGAACTATTACTAGACTCTTGCTGGATACTTCACGTCTTGGCGTCTCCTTAGAAGAGTGGGAGCCATGGCGAAGCTTTTGAAACTCGTCTAGAGCAACGTTGAACCAGGAAAAATCTTTTAAAACTTGCTCCAAGCACAAAGCTAGTCGTGCCGAGCTGACAAGGGTCGGCAAGTCTAAATGCAATCTCCCGGTTTTGGCCAACAAGAACGTCAATTCCAATCCCGCGTCGCTCTCTGCTTTTTGAAAAATTTCAAACCTGAAGTCCGACTTTGCGTAGGCGCTGCCTCCCGAGGCATGCGACAGAACACTTTGGGGAGAAGCCGACCGCGTCGAGCGGTTCCTGTCGCTGCTGCTGTTGTTGCTGTTTTCAAAAGCAAACACTGTCACTGTTGTGCCACGCGATTCTCTTCTATTGATGACAATGTTCTCAACGCCGCCAAAAAATAGCAACTCGTTCTTCAGCTCCACATTGATGCCCTGCAACAGGATAACGACACTATCCGAGTCGGAAAATCCACCTTCAGCATCAACATCGATTCCGGCATCGGTGCTAATATTGATGCTCCCCACAGCAAGCTTGTTGAAAACTGGCTCGTCCTCCACGGAGTCCTCCGAGGCCTCGCTTGAGCCGTCCACGTCATCATCTTCGCTCGAGTATTGTGGGAAACGCTCGTTTCGCTGCGGTGCTTTTGGGGACTTTTTCTTTTTCAACTGGTTGCATTTGAGTTTCAAAGTTCGTGTGAAGCCGCTCAATATCGAATTCAAGGTGGGCAAAAGTGGAGTCATGGCGATGTTGACGGTATCCACTTCGATTTCGAGATTGCTGATGTGCAGCAAGCCTTCAAAGGAAACTTCACAGCTGTTGATGTATAGACTAGTTGGTGGGTCATGATTATGCTCGTCTGCGGCATGCTTGTTATCCAAGGGACCCTCTTGGAAAGAATCTGTTCGATGTTCAAATGATTGAGAGGTGGCGCTCATGTAAATCGAGCTTGCCTCTTCGTGTGTAAACACCATGCTATCCATCAAAGACTCCTCCCCATATCCGTTCTCCTCGTCGTCGTCGTCGTCGTCATTGTCGTCATCGTCATCATCATCATTCTTTTTTTTCTCCTTGTCGTTTGAATTAGCAGGGACCGGCTTCTCTTGCGTCCTCTGGCCATCAACGACTGGTCGTAAGGTCTTTATTGCAATTGCCCTAATGCTAATCTCCCTCGTTCCATTCACGGTATTGATTAACACCTCGCTGATTTCTAGCAAGACGTCTGCCAGCTCGGTGACAATTTTGAGTGACAATCTGTGGATGGCAATCTGTAGCCTCAGGAGAGCCATTTCCACTGCCTTTTGCATGACACTGCCCAAGGTGGACGACTTATTCGACACTGTCGAGCTTCGCCTTCTCGACGCTGGAGGCTTTTTCGGTTCCTCTTCATCGGAGTCATTGTCGCTATCAATTGCCTTGACATCAGCATCAAGTTTATTATCTTTATCCTCATCTTTGCCCTTATCTTCATCGTTATCTTGGTCCTCACCTTCATCTTCATCTTCATCCAACATCAATGTGTTGGCCAAATCTGCCGTGCTGCGCGCAAGCAGGAATTGCGAAGAAGTGCCCGCGTCGCTCTCGTCCAAGTCTGGCGATATCACCAACTCGGCATCTTTGACATCTATCCTGACCCCGCTGATGCCCGAGATGGTCGCTAGCTCCATGCTGCCCAACTTCCCGTATCTTAGATTGAACCCCGGTAGCTTGCCCGCCTTCTCTGGGTCTATCATGACATCTCGCAAGGTGATGTTGTTCAACGACACTTCCTCAAGGTTGGGTAGATCCACCTCCGAAAAGAGCGAAAGCTGATTCAAAACGTAAAGTAGTAATCGCTTCTGGATATTATGCGGTATCCATTGTGGACTCATTGATAAATCATGCGAAATATGCAACTAAAACTTTGGATCTGAAACCTGAACTTGAAATGCAAAAGAAGAAAAGAAGAAAAGAAGGGTTGTGTATGTCAATGCTAGCAGTTGTGTTTTTTTTTCTTTGTTTCTGAATAAGCTAGAGGAATCTCTAAAGGGTAACGTCTCTCTGTCGCGAACCTGCTACGGAGCTTTCAAACGGTAATAACAAGTACACGATGGACGTGATTGTTCGTCTTGCTGTAGGCACTGAAAGGGAGTTGAGTGCATGTTCATGTATTTTTTTAATGGCAAAGAAATGCACTCACAAAGTATGTACGCATCAAAAGGCGCAACTCGATAAGCGATAGAGAGCGATAGAGAGAGATAGTGTGGAGTCCGCGGTGGAAGGACAACCAACCAACAAACAAACCAACAAACTGACTGAGTGACTGGCTACGTTACATGAGTCAGAGAGAGACATAGAGAGAGACAAATACAGTGATGGTAATAAACAACAGCAGCTACAGCTTTCTTTTTTTATGCGTAACACGTCAGGCTTCTATTTCTATTGACGGTTGACATGCCCCTTCCACAGTTGCATCAATGTGCAACATTTGTGGAGTCATCAACAGGCTTTTGCTAAGGACATATTCCAAATGGAGTGGGTTTCCAGCTCTGGTGAGGTTCTAGCAAAAAGTGAACTTTCTCCTCGTTGCTTGAGTCCTGGTCCGCTCTTTTCTTGGACGCTGAACCACCAATTCCGTCAGTTGTCATTTTTCTTTTCTTTGGGTTATCCTCTGCAAATAGCTCATCCAACAGCGGCGGCAACGCCAAAGACAACTTGGGCTTTTCAGATTCTTCAGACTTTTGCAACTTTTTGAGATCTGCAAGCTTTTTCTCGATACTCGCTGTCAGTATGCTATCCTTGTCTTTCTTGGCAACTGCGTCCCTTAGTATTTGAAACAAGTTGAGTTTCGACAACAGCTGCCCCGTCATTGCCTCTACCCTTGTTATTACAAATTCCACTACGTCGCTGCGGCTCTTTATGTTCAATTCATGCACCGGCTCAACGTCGCCTGCCACAACAACGTCCTGTATTATCTGCGGGACCCACTCTGCAAGTTGAGCAACTTCATCGTCTGCAAACGTCACAGCAAGTCCAAGTGGCTTGCAAATGGTGGTGCTATTGGCATCCACTATCGCTACCGCGTCGATCTCGTCCATGATCTTGGTAAAGAGCCTCAATTTGAACTCCAATCCCAAAAAGTCAAACAACGGTCGGTACAATTTGGCAAACAAGGGGTTATACTTGATGTTTTTGGCCTTTAATTTGCCACTGGGGTAGATGATGATGTATCTGCGGAGAACAATGTCCGCAAAAAGGTCCAGATTCGCGGTGTTGAAGCTCTTGAGCTCTGCAAGACAGTCCAAAAGCTTGTAGTCCTTCTCGGTCTTGACTTTGGGAAACAAGGGCACCGCAGGGTCTCCTTTCCTCGCCTGTTTGTAAAACTTCAAATTGTCATAGACCAGGTAATAGCTCAACAAGTTTGCATATTCTGCCAACCTGAACTTGGCAATTTCCGAGCTCAGCTCTCCCTTGTTTTCCAGAAAAGATTTTTTCTTTCCTTCTTCTTCGTCTTTGTCTTGACAATCTCCACCAACATGGCACCAGTAGTGGTCGTATAACCAATTCAATGCTTCTCGACAACCAGTGCGTAGCAAATCTAGACTCGGCAAGTTTTCGTGTGTGCCCATGTGTCTCAACTCAACGAAAAACGACGGTAGCCCCAACTGTTTTGCAAGTAGCTGCATCGGTATCGCAAATTGCGCTTGTTGAAACGGGTCTAGTAAGCCATTAACAAACCGGATTAACGCCATGGTATACGACAACTGTAGTATATTCGTGTCCACGTCGGGGTTTTTCTCATCCTGGAGAAGAGTCGACGTCAAGTGAGAAGTTGCCTCGATCCCATGAGGTAGTCGTCCTCGTGTGTTGAACACTTGCACTCGTTGAATGGCCTCTTCCCGGCGGTCGGCAGCGCCGTTGAACTCATAGAACCATTTCTTTAGTTCTAAAAGGTCGCTCCGAGATCTATAGGCGGTCACACTCAACTGTGACTTCATCAATGTGAAAAATAGAAAAACGGAGATTATTGGCGATGAGATACGGTTTAAGCGCAGAGAAAGGAGACTCTTCATATTTTTCCATATTTTTCCGCACGTCAAATCTACAAAAAAAATTTGATGAAAACTGTTGCCAAAACTCTCACCACGCAAAACAAAAAACAAGAAAACACCAGGCATGAACTGCAACTTTGGACGATGCTAGCGTGTCTGTGGATCAGGGATCAAGGTATTGACTAGTTGCTTTCCCCCTTTTCCCCATATCATGAAAGGTCTTTAAAAGGAGAAGAGACCCTGTGTTTGAGAAATTGAATGCGCGAATGCGCGCAATGTTAGCTAAAATTCTCGGTGATGGGTTCTACAGAAACCAGAACGTCATTGGGACCGGTGTTCACCACCAGCTAGCATTTGAGAGTAGTTGTACCCAGTCATCTTTTGAATCAGCGACAGTGACTAGTCTCTCGGTTCTTCTGAATGGCACGTTTGTCCGAAAACACTCTCCAGCAGCCCCAATGCTATCTGCTACACGTGAGCTAAAGCAAAAAAAGGTGTGGGGAAATTTTCGTTTCTGCTTCTCTCCCATGAAAGAAAAAATTACGCTGATTGGTGGGGTAGTGGTGACTACTACCCGCCGAGGATGATGGAACTAGACGTTTTCAACTTTAACCGATAGAAAAAATTATCACAGTCTAGACGCACACATATATGTCTATATATATATATATAACATCTGCTGGTGCCACTGCTGTTGTTTCTAACCCGCCAGCTAACCCTTGGTTTTAAAGGAGTTGCATAGTTGCAAGGATTTGTGAAGTTGGATTCCAGCGAGGTTTTTTCTTTTTTGCTTTTTTTTTTTTTTTTGTTTCATTTTTCAGGTGCATGCAAGCAAGATGGATCAGCTAGTAGCCACGGCGAATCCACTTGCAGATTTCGAGGAAGCCTTGAGAGTGATTAAAGTCGATGAAAATCACTATGTGGGCGCACATCCGTTGCGTTTGCCGGTTCCTGGGTCTAGAGGCGTTTATGGCGGACACATGATTGCCCAGTCGCTTCTAGTTGGCATTGAATCGACACGATCGCCCTCAGATGCCGACAAAGTCATGATCCCCGACTCGTACCACTCGTTTTTCATCAACGCGGGCAACGCCAGAGTGCCCATGGAGTACACCGTGACCAAGTTGTATGACGACGAATTTGTCAGCAGGAGATACATCTTGGTGTCGCAGCGGGGCAAGAACCGGCTTACGTGCTTGATCACGTTGAGGAAAACGGGCACCAAGAGCATCCATTCCTACGACGAGTCCATGCCTCCGCCTCCATTGCAATCGAAATACCCCGACCGCAACAAGTTGCACCAGGTGCAACACACCGACTTTGTGAGAAATGCATTTGGAGAAGAGTTTTTGAATTACAAACTATGTCCCGAGGAGAAAAACTTGCCCTTTGCCGACCGATGGGTCACGGTGTTCTCGGGGTTGGTGAATGAGCCGGAACCTGGCACCCAGCGAGAAACAGTGACTGAGATGTACCCCGATGCCCTCGGTGAAGTGCACGAGATTAAAAAATTGATCCTACGGCCCAAGAACTCGAGGTCGGTCAAGGATCCTATATACAACTATGTGGGCTTGGCCGACATTTCAGACTCTGCCTTCATAACCACAATTGTGCGTGTTTTGCATTTGCCATGGGCACCGTCGCTAGAACGAGACGAGACCTACGACGCTGCTTCCGACGCCACCTACATCACAAGAGCTAACCTTAATGCGATGCATATCTTCCACTACAATGCAATGTCCTTGGATCACCACATATATTTCCACAACAATGAATACGAGCCCACCGACGGGTCCGCTTTCGACATTTGCAAAGACTGGTTGGCGTTTACCTATCAAATGAAACGTTTGAGCAACAACAGGTTAGTAGCTCGTGGGTTCATGTACAACGAAAACAAGAAATGCGTAGCAACGATTATCCAGGAAGGATTGACTATTTTGAGAGCAGGGGTAGCCACCACCGCCAACCAGGCACATCTATAAACTAGGAAAAAAAAAAAACTTGCCACTAGAGAAAGCTCTAGATCTTGAGCAAATTGCCTTATCGCCGTATAGGGCGCGTCCATTGACCATTTTGGACTACCAAAAGGTTTCAGGGATTCATCTGTGTACAGCCGCTCAAGCCGTTTGTCTTTTTTTTTTTGATGAAGCTGGGGGTTGGAAATACTCAGCATGGCTTAAAAAAAATACACGCGTTAACCCCCCAAATGACAAACAAAAACTATTAAATCTGGATGAGTATGCTGGTTCGAACGGCATTGTGCCATGTCTGCAAAAGATACCCGTGAGCGAAAACGATACTCGTATGCAAAAGCCAGCCCGTGAATCTAGCTAGCTCTCTCGTATCTCTGCGACAAAGACCCTGCGCTTTATACCACCATATTGATTGTGCTAAAGGTAATTTAGGGATGAAAAACCAATAGAGATTGATATTGCAACAACAACAAAAATGCGCGTTGGTTCTGAACCCTTTTTTTGTTTTTAATTCAATTACAAGACTTTGGAGGGGACCCTGGAGAACCCACTCGAAAAAGAGAATAACAACAATGGTATCTTTGAGGAGACTTTCCCACATATGTCCATCTCATAGTACGCTGAAATCTTTGTGTGTGTTTTGGTCATACAATTGGTCATTCAAGTGAAAAGCTGGTCTTTTGTTTCTTTGGTTTTCATTGTTATCCAACTGGCCAAAGTCAAACATTGTGCCCAAGTCTCCTGCAGTGTACGTCTGTTATATTTCCGTCTTATCCACGAATTGATGCTTGCCAAAAAAAAGCCAAAAAAAAAAAAAATGGAAGTCCCCTTATTGTGTTTTGGATCCCTCATTTTCCTCCCCTTTCCTCTCCGAAAACAGCTGATGTGAGCAAGAGACCTCGTTGGTTATTGAGACTCGGCATTGTGGTTTGTGAGTGAGTGGGTGTGTGAAACAAAAGCATGCACGCTTGGTACAATAGACAAACGCGGACGGAGCTAAGGGACTCGAATCTGATGCAGAGGGATATAACTGAGAACGACATCGCAAAGGCCCTTCCTTTTTTTGGTTTTATGTCGGGATAAGTTGTCTTTGTTCAGAAGTTGGGATGAAAGGTGAACATTTTTTTTTCATGCAAGGATCCTTCTTCATACGCGTGAGGCACAAATGTATAGTAGGGCTCCAAAAAACTTTTATTAAGCTAGTAGTATGAGATGTCCGAGGGAATACATTTGTGTGGCAGGGGGGAAGTAAGATATAAACGGGCTCAATTGGATCGTTTGGGAAAAAGAAAATGATTACAGTATAAAAAGTCAATCGATTCCGCTGGACTGAGTCCTTGTTGGTGTCCAGAAATTTTCTAAGAATAACATCACCAGATCATTTAGGGAAACGTTCAATATATTCAATAAATTCAGTAAATTCAAACTCACATCATGGATAGGTTAAAGAGCGAAGTCTACAACAAGGAGAACCCAGTGGCTAAAATCGAAGCCAAGGCCGCTGTTAATGTGGTTGAGGTAGGGCAGCAAGTTGGTTTACGAAGGCGTTTTATCCCACCGAGGCATGGATCAAAGGTGCTAGAGGCTCGTACGGTGGAGATTTCTTGGCCCAGGGGCTGAACGCGTGCTGGGAATCGGTTGGCAGAGACAACTTCCAACCTCATTCGTTACACTCCTATTTCGTCAAAGCTATTCAAGCCGAGAGTAATTTGAGGTGGGAAGTGTTGAAAATTAGCGACTCGAGAAGCTTTGCCAACAGATTAGCCATGGCGTACCAAAATGACAAGTTGTGCTTCACTCTTCAAGTTTCGTTCACAAAGGACAATGACTTGGCGAAAAGAGAGAAGCCGACTTTCAAAAATTGGTGGCCTCCGGAGCTGAGATCAAGTCTCTCCCCTTCCACTTTAGAAGAAAGCCCGGCAAATGGTTTTACAAGTTTAAGGACCTGGTTGAAAAGCAATTCGTGTACGAGCACACCAACGGCAACCTTGTCCATTCTGATTCCCCTGCACATTTTCAAAGACACCAAAAACTTTGACCAGAACAAGATTGCAGAACAAGAATCTGGAATGTTTGTCAAGGTTTTGGATAACTACGACCTCGGCAGGGACAAGTTCCCGAATATGGGCAACGATAGACTCTTGACCATTATCAATTTCTACACCATGAAGGGGACAATTGTCGCCACGGCCATCCAAGAAGCTTATGGGGTTTTGACTAGGCAAATGGTGGAGAGGTCACGTGCTTTGCTTGCTAAATACCACCCTCCAGCCGAAACACAACAATCAGCCAAATTGTGATAGCCAAAGATTTTCTCGATTCTCTTTTCTTTTAAATTGAGTTTTTGTATTGAATGTGTATTAAGTCGAAGCCTATTGAGTTCAATTTGCAAACTTGGCCAAAATACCGGCATTTTGAAAGCAAAGTGAAAACTCGAGCCTGAATCTCAATCACTGAAAACTTGCCTCGTAAGACAGTGGTAGCTTCCGCAGCGGAGTCCCCAACCACGGTTCCTGAAACAAAAAAAAAATAAAAAATAAAAAATTCTGGCCTGTCCCTCTTAAAACACCACCGATGACACTTGAAGGAATCCGCGGTTGGTCAAACGTGTGGGGAGGAAAGGGAAAGGAAGGGGACAAGATCTTATTTTGAGTGTTTGAATTTTTTAGCCGTGCTCTATGATCCTCGGGTTATGTCCGGCAGGAGACTAAAGCGGGGATTACTTGCTCGGAGTGAAGCTCTGCTCTATCCTCCGTCATACCCTCCCTCCCTACATTTATCCTTAGAGTTGGAAAGTTTGTCGTTTGAAAGTTCTCTGATGAAGGCCGAGTAAAGGGACTTTTCAGTAGAATCGGCAACGAGGCTCATAGAAGCTGTCAAAGCTTAACTGAAATTTATCAGCCACAACCACGCCGAAACTCCTTCAAAATGGTACTTCCCACTCTAGGGGAGAGGGGAGAGAGAGCTGAATTGTGTAAAAGCTCAAGGAGAGCTTCCGGGGATCGAGACCTACCGTGGTCACTAGGACACCTCCTCGCTTCTGTCTCTACTCTTTCAAAATCCGCTTTTTCCTTCAACCAAGCGAAAGAGAAGGATGAGAAGGATGAGAAGCAGGGAGGAAGACAAATACATAACAAAAGAAAAGAAGTGCTCCGCATGCGCAACGTTAAATAGATCGTTCTCCGTCCCCCCCTCTCGTTTCACGACGTCAGTGACGTCCGTTATCTTCGTATAGCAACCTGTGGTGGCCTATAGCAGCAGAGCAAGAATAAAACAAAAGACGGTACTGACTGCAAAAAGCAAAAGAAAACGAATACTTGGTGTCGTATATTCTTTGCCGGGCGGTTTGGAATCAGAAGTTGAGCCTCGGTACAACGGTTGCAATTTTTTTTTTTTTTTTGCTTTTTCGCGAGACATGGAGAAGAGGCACAGTAGACACTGGATCTTAGCATATCTATATAAATATGGAGCCCAGGAACCACAGGATCTCAAATACATAGATAAAAAGGCCCACGGTTCTCTAGCTTGCTTGTTCTTTTCAGTCAAACACGCTAATTAATTGAGAAAAAAAAAAAGAATATTTACAAGTTAGTTGAAGAAATGGACAAGTTGAAAAGAGAAGTGTACGATGAGGACAATCGTGTTGCCAAAATGGAGGCAAAGTCCTCTGTGGTGTTTGTTGAGACCCAGGGCAACAAGGTCGTTTACGAGAGCGTCTACCCCGTTGAACCTTTCAAAGAGGGCGCTAGAGGCACATATGGAGGAGATTTCTTGGCGCAGGGGTTGAACGCGTGCTGGGAATCGGTTGGCAGAGACAACTTCCAGCCTCATTCCTTGCACTCCTACTTTGTCAAAGCTGGTTCCACCGAGAGCAATATCAGGTGGGAAGTGTTGAAAATTAGCGACTCGAGAAACTTTGCCAATAGACTAGGCATGGCTTTCCAGATACACACCAATCAATTGTGTTTCACCATCCAGGTTTCCTTCACCAAGGAGAACGACTTGATCAAAAGGGAGGAAGATTACCAAAGTCTCTTGAAATCGGGTGCGACCGACATCAAGGCGATTCCATTTGAGTTCAAGCGGACGCCAAACGAGCGGTTTTTCAAGTACAAGGACCTGATAGACGATCTTTTGTACTTTGAACACACCAACGACAATATAGCGCACGCGGTGCCTCATGAAATGTTCCAATACACGAAAAACTTTGACAAGGCAACGATGGGCGACCAAGAGTTTGGCTTGTTTGTGCGGATGCTCGACAACTACGATCTCGGCAAGGACAAATTAAGACAGAGTTTCCTTGGGCTTGCATTCGAGTCGGACTCGTTGTGGTTATCCACCGTTATTAAAGCTATGGGTTTGCCATTGGCAAGCGACGAAAGCACCTTTTTCCGAGTGAGCTTGGACCATTCCTTGTACTATCACGATTTGAATTTCGATTCGAGCAATTGGTTATTTTTGGATTATAGATTTTTGAGCATGGGAAACAACAGGATCTTGTGCGTGGTTAATTTTTACACTTTGGAGGGCAAAGCAGTGGCTACTGCTATACAGGAAGCTTATGGATTCTTACCAAAGCAGATGATTGACAGATCAAAAGCTTTGCATGAGAAGTACAATCCAAAAGCTGGATCTATAGAAACTGCCAAATTATGATTAAGAGAAGGGTAAAAAAATCTGTTCTTTTTTTTTAGTTTGGTGGTTGGCTATCTACAGATGAAGTTCTCATACTTGGTCAGGTTTTGAAGCTTCTTGTTCCATTATTTATATTACATGTTTTCAGTTCTTTTTACAAGTGTTTAGACTTGAAGTTGACAGGATTAACCTTTGACATCGTTGTATAAAATAGCCTCTATCTTGCCGGTGTATGGGATCTGGGGGTCTGGGACTTGGTAGTGCTCGGTTCAATGCCGGCGGAAATAGATACGCGGCAATGTTCCAGAACTTGACCCCGAACTCTCCTTATCCTGTGACAATCAAGAAGCGGCAAAACCAAGGACTCACAACTTTGTTGATCCAATCGTTAACATCCCCCCCCCCCCCCCCCGACTGGCCTCTATCAGGAAGAAACTCACTTGTACTAAACTCCAGAAAGAAATCATGGCTAAGGAGCACAAGAAACTCGAGCTCCCTCCATTCGATATCAGGAAAGCATTTGACGTCACCAAAACAGGTCCCCATTCATATCTAGGGGTCGCCCCATTGACCAAGCCGAGTCAGGCAACAAAAGGAGCCTACGGTGGAAACACAGTAGCACAAGCGATTCTCGTGGCGCTCCGAGCAAGTCCAGCTGGTTTCACTCCCAACTCGATACACAGTTTTTTCATCAAGGCCGTCAACGACAAAGAACCAGTTCTGTGGCAAGTTGAAGAAATCTCCAACGGCAAGACGTTTGTCAATCGATTCATCCGGGGCTATCAAGGCGACACCATCGTGTTTACGGCGAGTGTATCGCTAACCAAGAACAACTCCACCTTGCAAAATGCAGCTAGGAACAACAAAAACGGGTTGAACTTCAGCATACCGCCCAACAATACCATGCAAGCGGGCGAATTTGCAAACTTGCCCGTGATCTGGCGCATGGCGCCATTGAACATCTACCAGAAAATCTACTCGCATCAAAGCGACCCAGAAACCGTCACGTTTGTATTGCGATTAGGCATCAAAGACGACCCCGACTACCATGAGCCGCTCACAAACGTCGACAACGAGTTCAAGTATGTGGGGGTAACTGCGCTCACAGATTGGATGGCGCTCGATTTCTTGCTTCCGCATTTAGACGTCGACGTGAGACCGAAAGTCCAGGCGTCGATCGATCACAGTGTGTATTATCACGAGGATGACTTTGACGTCGATGATTGGTTTATTTATGTCTTGAGCATGCGATGGGCGGGGAACGACCGGGCTTTGTTAAAGGGCGATGTCTATACGCTGGATAAGAGACACGTCATGACCGTAGTGCAGGAGCGGTTGCACATTACGAGTCCGAAGTTGTAAGACGGGAAGCATGAACATAGAATTCAATTTAGTATAGAATAGAGCAAGTATAGAGCACCAACCCGTGAACATTAGATTTCATCTCATCTACTGGTCTCTGTAAAACCAATGGCTTTTGGAAAAAGCAGTAACAGCTGCCATCAGTGTGTGCAATCGAGTTTATCAGTTTGCCAATGATGGAGGGCTGTTGAAAGATGCAGGTGCGGCGTTACTCTCAACTCTCTCCGGAGTTGATATCACAGGCTCTCCACTCGGCTCCTGCATCGCAACTTTTTTGGCGATTCGTGCGGGGGAAAAGTTCACGGCACATCGGCCCACTCCACAAGCGCCAACGCCCATTGCCAAATAAGTAAGATACCTTGAGCGTGAATCGAAAGTTCTTTGTCTGCTCCTTCAAGAGACAACTTCAAAAGACAGTTTCATATCAGCCAGCAACTACCAATTCCGTTTTTTCACTAATTAGCAATGATAGAACTCAACTACAAAAGAGGCGAGGTTATCGATGTGCAAGAAGAGTTTGGAGTAAAACAAGTTGAAAAGAACAAGTATGTAGGGAACAAGCCATTAGTCAAGCCGAATGTTGTCTCAAAGGGAGCCTTTGGGGGCAATCTAGCAGGGCAAGCGTTGCTTGTGGCCATGAAGTCGGCAGATGCGCAATTTAAACCACATTCATTGCACTCATACTTTATCAGCGCTGTCAACAGTGAAGATCCAGTTGAGTGGGAAGTTGAAGAGATCTCCACGGGAAACAACTTTTGCAACAGATCGGTTCGTGGCCTGCAGAACGGGAAAACCGTATACTTTGCCAATATATCGCTTACCAAGCGCAATTCATATAGAGAAAGCTTGCAAAAATACGAGGAGCACGCACGCAGGGTTCAGGAGAGATTAAACAAACAGGGTAATGGTGGTGGTAACAATGACGACGACGAAAACGACAATGATGACGATAACGTGCCACAGAAGCCGTTTCGCTTCCAGTCTCCCATACACAAATGGTTCCAAATCAACCAGAATAAGGAACTTCCCGTTTCGGATATAGAGTCCAACATGTTGTGCTATTTCAAGTTCTTTCCCGAGTTTTTGCACTTGGACCAGTCGAAATATGAAGACGACATCCCTGTTGCGGAGCGGAGATTTGCATTCATGGTCAGATGGGGCATAGATAACGAGCAAGGGTTCCATCAACCGGTGAAGAATGTCGACGAGCAGTTCCAATACGTCGGTTTGGGCAATTTGTCCGACTCCTTATTGCTCAATGTTTTATTGAGAGTGCTAAGGATCGAGGATGTCCAGTTGAAAGACTACCACAAGACGTTTTTCGGGGTGAGCTTGGATCATGTGTTGTATATCCACGATGACGATTTCGACGTCACGCAATGGATGGGGTACTGTTTCAAAGCCATTCGCTTTAGCCACGACAGAATAATCATGGAGGGAGAATTGTACAATCACAACGGCATCCATGTTGCAACCGTTGTCCAAGAGGGA
Source organism: Lodderomyces beijingensis (assembly GCF_963989305.1). Taxonomy (NCBI): domain Eukaryota; kingdom Fungi; phylum Ascomycota; class Pichiomycetes; order Serinales; family Debaryomycetaceae; genus Lodderomyces; species Lodderomyces beijingensis. The sequence goes on from NC_089970.1 coordinate 341,263, forward strand.
TTGATCAGATTCGCAGGTAAAGAAGAAGGCGCCAAGTTATAACCTTCTTTATTTGTTGTTTTTTGTTTTTTGAAGAAGAAGAAGAAGAAGGAAGGTTTATTGTGGTTATTTATTTATGTTGTTTTCTTAGAATATATGTGATAGACTGAGAGCCTACCCCCAAAATGTCTTTATATACTGCTGTCTACCAATAAAGGTGGGAAAGAGACGGCCTGGTTTGCAAATGGTCAGGATGCTTGAAGTTCTATCAAACGCGGCAAACGGAAAGAGGAAATAGAAAAAGGAGAGAGACACCTCGCGAGTATGTAGAAAACAAGGCTGCAACACCCATATACCTATTTGAAACCCAGATGCCTGCCAGCACCAGCGCCACCGCCGGCGCCAGCCCGACACTTGATCTCCGGCAATTCAATGAGGCTACTTTGCAGAGCTTGCTCGCCCAATTGGACAAGATTTATTCCACCAACAACTTGCTCGTGTTGGACCCCACGCTATCGTCGTTGATTAATCGATTGACCTCCTTTTCCACCATCAAAGAGCACGGCAAGTGTCAGAATGTCACTTGGCTAAACGATGACCTTGCATCGATTCCGGCCAACGTTTTTGCCAAATACTCGAGCTTGGTCTTTATTCTACCAGAGTCGCAAAATGCGTTGCTGAAATTGAAAAACTATACCAAGTCGATATCACAGAGTGTATCATCCAGCATAAAATTCAACATTGTCGTCAAGGACTTGACTCGACGGTTTCTATTGCAAATCAATAGGCAGTTTGACGGCATCGGCGACTTTGAGAAGGTTTTGTCCTTGCCCAACTTGTCCAAACCGTTTGCAATCACCTCCAAAATCAAGGTTTTCAACTGGTGCACGGATCCAATTTACAGCGACGGAGTCTTGATCACCACCAATGGCGCGAGTCTCGCGGGGATCCACGACTATTTCGAAAGGCCATTGAAGCAAATGAACCAGTTGATAGATGCGCTTATCAAGGTATTGTTTGTTGGGGTCAAGCATGAGACAAAGCACAAGCATTTGTTCAAGCTTCGAAACGTGTACGCCAAGGGAAGCCACGCGAGTCTACTCGTTGAGATGTTGATCAATTCAAAAATCCCGGAATATTTGAACGAGAACATGCAGCCCACCGAGATTGAGTTTTATACTGAAAAGCTCCATAGCAACACAGATTTGGTGGTTGTCGAGCGGAATCTTGATTTCTTCCCCGTTGTATTTAACCAATTAAACTACCACGGTATTGTCGATGATTTGTTTGGCATTAATTTTGAAAACATTGTTGATTTCAACGAGAATGTGGGCAAGGACTTGAGCCACGACGACCTTTACAACAACGACTTGAAGCACTTGAATTTCTCAACGGTGGGGTCACGATTAAATACCTTGGCGAAATTTATCAAGCAGCAGTTTGAAGATAGCGGACACAAGGACGAAGCCAACATTAGTGAGATGAAGGCGTTGGTCATGGCCTTGGGCAATTTGTCTGTGCAACAAGAACTAATCAGAAAGCACACCGTCATTGGAGAAAATGTAGTCAAGAAAGTGGAGAAGGAATATGAAAAGTTTTTGACTTTTCAAAACGACATATTCGATATGGACTATAAGCTCCAGATATCCAAGTTGAAGTCCTTTATTAATCTCAACTACCCGATAGACAATATCTGGACCATCCTTTTATTGATTGGCTACATCAATGACGGGATTCTCAACAAGGACTTGGACAAGATCTCAAATGAATTGCAAGACAATTTTGGTCTTGAAGCTGCTCTTGCACTTCAAAAAATCGTTGACCTTAAATTGATTCGCGTGATTAATGATTCATCTAATGATTTCTTCACCTCTCTAGGGTTGACAAGCCAGAAGAAACGCACCCCGGTGCCACAGCGAGAGGACGAAGAAACCACCTTGGGCATCACTGGAGGCAGGGATGTCTTCAAGAGCAATTACACACTTATAAACAAGTTTTGGAACTTGCACCCATTACAAGAGGAAGGCGATGGCATCAAAGACGACAGTAAAAAGGCAGACAATCAAGAGTCCACGAGTCTCACTACACTATACCCTGCGCCTTCGTTCACGTTACCGGGAGGTACAGTTCCCTTGATATATCGACTCGTCGAGTCCTTGTATCTTCGCGACTTTCTAAAATACAAACCGATTAACAATCTCAAAAGAAGACCCAATTGGGATAATTTGGGGCTCAACACCATGTTTGCAGGTAGGACCCTTGATCTCAATTTGCAGAATGTAAATGACGACAAGCTGAAATATTTGGTGGTGGTGGTAATGGGCGGGATAACGAGAAGCGAAATCACTTGCTTCAAGTATCTAGAGGAAAAACTCAAGGAAAGAGGCAACCACAAGGAGATTATCATCTTGAGCAGTGGGATAGTCAACCATCGTAAGTTCTGGCTGTTCATTGGTCAGTGAACCAATTTGCCTATTTTCTCCTGGAACTCTTGAAATTTATGAGTTATATTTGTATAGATATATATTCATTAGAATTGAGTCAACTCAAATACAAAGATAAATATTCCAATAACGTCGTAGTAGCTGTTATATTCCACGTTCAATCTGTTTCTTGTTTTTAGTATTTTGTTTTTTTGATGTTAATATTTTGAAAAAGTTCTCCTGAGCCTCCCCCCCCCCCCTATTTGGTGTCATAACGTTTCCAAAAGACTCACTTATGCCACATCGTCAGCTTCTTTTTGTTTCTTCAATTGAGCATAGTAAGCCTCTCTCTTAGCAACAATTGGAGTGTGTTCAGTGTACCAGTAGAAAGTCGCCAACGCAAAACCAGCAACGAACCCAACGGTGATGTCGGTTATGATTTTTCTCTTCAAAGTTCCTGTAATTGGTGCAATCGCCATGGCTTATGAACGTGTTATATGTGTGTGAATGTGTTTGTAGAAAAGAGAAAAGATCAAACTTTCAAGATGGACCGGGTTCCAAGTCCACTTTTTCGATTTCTCTTCTATCTCCCTTTCCTCTCTCTCTAAAATTTGCGTCTTTTGGTTAGCCAGTTGTGAGAAAAGTACGCAGTGTCGCGTTTTCCTTCTCGCTATGCGGATAACTATTGGACATTAAACGCGACACGCTCGAAACGCGACACTGCTGCTACCTGCCTACGGAAAAAATCACCTTATTCTTCAGTTGGTAGCGCTACCACCAACACAGTAACAAATTGATTGTCATTGGATGGAAGAAAGCGCACGTGACCTCCGTTTTTTTCCGTCAAAGGCACACGACCGTACCCAAAGCTCACTCTCTCCGTTTGTCATTTTCGATCTTGAAGCCTTGAGAGAAAACCACCGGCATCCTAGACATAGCAGTGGTTTATCTCAATTGAACAGAGTTTATCTATTCAAGTTAAAAAAAAGAAGAAATTTTTGAAAATCCAGAACAATGTTGTTGCAAAGATGTGCTAGATCGCCAGCTCAGCTCTTGACTCAAATGGCTCTCCCCAAGAGAAGTTTCCAGATGACCAGCAGATTATCTTCAGGAGACATAATGACCAAAGTCTACGGTGCACCAAAAGAAGGAGTCTACTCGAACTTGCCATTCCAAGTTCAAAACAGAAAATACATTCCATTTGCAGTATGGTACTGGGGTGTCTTGGGCTTTTTTTTCGCTTTCCCATTCTTGTCGTCTGGTTGGCAAATGTATAAAGCCGGTGCGTTCAACCAACCACCTGCTTAGTTTAATTTTTGTTGGGAAAGTCTTATTCGACATTGTCGAGCTTTGTTTTGATTTTTCGACAATTCTGTTCGAAAAAAGGTCCATGAAGAGTGGATGGGGGGTTTTAATAGGGAGAGCATATGGTTCATGAAATTTATATACATTTCACCATAGTTTTATAAATTGCAAAAAAAAAAAAAAAAAAAAAAACTGAATGCTATTTTGACCTCAGTCTTATGATTGTGTTGCTCTACAATTGGGTAATTCACCAATTGTACTCTTTCGCTACTTATGCTAATACATTAGAATGCCAAAGTATTGACTTTTACAATGCTGAAAAAAATATGCTGATAATGAGTAAATTGTCGAGGACTACCAAACTAAAGGCTGAATCTTACTCTTTTGACTGTTCTATCCTTTCCGTCATCTTTTCCTGCTCCTCCGCTTCCTCTTTTCCTCTTTAAGCAAGATCTACCTACAGGGGCTTTCTTGATCAAGTTTTTTGGCTGCGAAACATTGGTTGATTTCGCAGGCTCTGGAGCTGCGGCCAGCGCAGCACTTGTAGAAGCGGTATTTGCATTGGAATTGCTGTTCCTATCGTGACTAGAGTTTTCATCAAAGCTAGGCTTTATAGTAGCACCATCACCAATCTCCAATGCACTGGGTTCGTCGGAGGACAGGCTTGATTTCTTGCTATGGGTAACTCCAGGAGGTGTAGGAGCACGCGCCGTGGGTACTGCGTTTATGTCGCTGTCAAGCTCTTCCTCATCTTCGCGTGTGCTAGCCACTGGTTCAAGAACAACAACTTGATGCACATTTGCTATTTTTTTTCCTCCAGCTGGTTGTTCGTGATTGTTGTGCTCCTTCGCATCCAATTCCAAGGGGGTACTATTTTTGCCCCCTCGAGTTTCGACTGAGTTTGCACCACTTTGATTCGCCGATTGGTTCATTATCTTGACGAGATCCCGATATCTTCGAGCTGCAGGTTTTTTGTCTCCTCTGTTAGTTGTCGGGGTGTCTTTTTCGAGGCCCTCATGACTCTGGTGGTCATTTTCGACATTGTCTCCCCCTGAAGCCGCTATTGGGTTAACCTTGTCATCAACATCTCCGGCTCCGTCACCTCCCGTGCTTTGATCCAGAGACTCATCAACATCCAGCTGTCTGCAAACATCAGTGTCGACTTCCGTTCTTGTCAGTTTCGCCAGCTCTTCATGTCCCGCTTTTTCTTTGTCTCCAGTTCCTTCTTTTGAAGCTTGCTCATCTTCAACCAACCTGTCATCGGTACAACTCGTTGGTACCATTGATTTCGACTCAGTGGCAGTCTCGATGGTGACCGGAATCAAATGTTCTTTTTGATTCTGGTCTCCTATGCCAAATAACGAACTCTTGATGCCGCCAAAAAGCCCGAGAAGATCGGCCGTTTGCTCACCATCCCCTTTCGTTGTAGTCTTTTCTTCCGCTTCAACTGTTTCCAGCTTCTGCTTCAGCACCAGCTTCCGACTCAGCTCTTTCCCATCAACAAAAGGTGCGCCGTCATCTTTGCAAGGTTGTTGCTTATTCTTTTTCGATATCGGCTTGCCAAAGTTTGAGATTTCAGCGGATAGGTCATACGATAGCAGAAAATACTGCTCCCTCGGTCGTGGGTTTACAGTAACGAAATTGTTCTGGATATACAAATCCATCATTTTTCTCCTTTGGATTCTATACGAAACAATGTCGGCCCTTTTCGTTCGAGCTTTGAGCTCCTGCTCGACTTTATTGAACCACAACATCTGCTCTCTTCGTTTTAGATTCAACACTTTGCGGCACTCTTCTAGTTGCATAAAAAACTCCGGAAGATGGAGCTTGATCTCTTGACTTTCCTCTATGCTGCTCAAGCATGAGTTCAAAGTTCTAGTTAACTCGTTTAGTTCCCGCTGAAACTTCCAAAGCACCTCCCTTTCCTGTTTGTTCAAATTTCGCTTTTCCAACTCTTGAAGCTGCTCAAGCAAGTTGATGACTGAACCGAGAATAGCTTTGCCGCTGATCATCAACTCGTCTGCTGTTGGATATGATACCGTGGACAAGTTCTGGGTACGAGCCAAAAACTGGTCGATTGCAGACAACTTCCTAGGGTCGAATAGCGGCTCTTCCATTTGATTTCCATGCCAGGACTCCTTCATGGCTATCAACCGCCCTCGCAACGTGTCTCCTCCTTTCAGGAGACGCACGTCGCCGACACTTGCAAACGTGTAACAGAAAAGATGATCTATTTGGTTCCCAAAGAGGATATCGAATGGATTCCTGCTGGTTTTGCACACAGAATCAATAAAGTAGAAAAGAGCGAGCTTCTGCTCGCCTCTTCCCGTTCTCTTGAGCTTTTCAGTTACACATGCAACAATGCTGTCGGCAAATTGCACTAGTTCCCTTGCTATATCGGTCAACTCCGCAATGTCGGCATGCTTGATACTGAGAACTTCAAGCTTCTGCTTAAACTCTTTAAGAGGATCCTCTTCCATTGTCTGTCAAGGCAGGAAAGAAAATGGGAAAATAAGAAAAAAAAAAAAGTTTGCAACACGGGGAGATTTCTTGTAAGCCGTAAGCGTCGCTCCTGCCCTTTTATCACTGTTCACCGGTTGATTGTCAGCAAACAGCGCCTTCAATGCATCCCTCCCGATCGGAGTAACTTTTGTATTTTGGTATTTTTTTTTGTTTTTTTTTTTTTTGTAAGAAATAGGGTTGCAAGGGCTGAAAGATTGTATTTTTCCGGTTCGGTACTCGTTAGATATATTTCAAACAGCAGGCAAACAGTACATTTACAAGCTCTTCTTTTCTTCAAAAGGCTTTTTCAAAGACTTGCAAGGCGCTCTCGTGTATGTGTATGGGGAAATGAAGGATATATACAGTTGGTTTTGCTGTTGGAGAGTAGTTAGAGCCGTTCCCGTGCACACTTCTTTAAGCTAGCGCACGGATTTGTTTTCTATGTCTCAGCTACAAAATGCAATTTAACAAACTTGCAAGCTAACAGAGGCGACTTTTTCTACCAATGTGATATATATATACATCGCAGGTAAGGCTAGACTCTAAGCAAAGCACACAACCACGAGCCATTCAGCGATGAAAATAGTTGGATGATGTATCGGAGTATTTTTGCGGCAAAATCTTGTTCAGCACTGGACCCTTGTCAATCATGTTTGACTTGGAGTTTGTCGATTTAGCAAACGTTTTGAGTTTTTTATGATTCAGAGCCATGCCAACTTTCGTATTAGCAGTTAGTCTCGAAGCCAACTGACTTGTACCGGATCTGGTGCTGGTGGCGGTAGTGGTGGCTGTCTTTCCGAGCCTGTTGAAGTTGACTTTCTGGAAATTCGATCTCGAGCTAGCTATTGTTGATGTTGGCCCTCTCGATAATACCGCCGACCGGTTGTCATTAAGCTCACCAATTTTGGTCGACGACTCTGCAAAAAAGGAAAACCTCTTCGGCTCCGCGTCTCGGTTCTTCGAACAGATTGCTGACGCTACTCTGGGCAAACTTTTACCAAGAGATTGCTGTTGAACGTTGGTTATAAAGGTACTCAGCGCGAAGTTATGCTGATGCGTCGGCGTCTGCATCTTCTTTGGCTGCAAAAATTGCTGATCTTGCTTGGTACTACCGTTGATTATTTGTAGCTGAGCTTGAGCATGGGAGAGGTCGAATGTCGGTGACCTCTCGCGTTCTTGCAACTGCTGCTTCAAGTCTGCAACTTCCAGCTTGAAATGCTCCACTTGTGCCTTGTACTTGCTCAAGTGGGTGATTTCTTCCTTTGCAGCGTAAAGAAACTCCTTTTGCCTTTTCACTTTTTCGGCCAAGTTGGCATTTGCCATCTTCAAATGGTTGATTCTGTCGATCATCGCCACGTATTGAAATTTGCCAGCACTGGCTACGCCATCGAGTTGATGCGAGAATGGCATCAAGAAATTGCTCAACTGCAACGGGATGGACTCGTTTACAATCACCTTGGAGATGGCTGTAGCGCCACAAACGGGACAAGTAGCCTGATCTGGGAGTGGGTTTTTATTTTGCAGTTAGTCTTTCTCTTGTTGAACTGCCCCAAACTTGGCATGGCCGAAATTGAGAGATACATACCGCTACCCAAGTGAATTTGGCAAATGATGTGCGCACACGAAGTAAGAAGTAGCTCCACGTTGGTGAAGCTGCATTCTTCTCGGTCTTTGAAGCATTTGCCGCAGCATATGTATGGTGCAGATAAATCCATCTTTACAACACTGGTGGCGATTTCTGTCTGCGTGAAGGATGTTGGATTTTTTGCAACCAAAATTTCTGAAAAAAAACCTGTTTCTTCTGTACAAAGTCAATTGATCGATTTATACATCAATTGAAAATTTCATGATTTTGAAGATGGGTCCGAACTACTTTCCCACGAAGTCGGATCACTCTAGGAATGAGTGCCCCCCTGTGTTTAGTTACACGTCAAGCTAGCCCTTTTTTTTGTATGAAATTGACAAACGCATCGCAACAAAGCTTTCGCTTATTTGTTCATCCAGGCGCAACAACAACCCTCTTTTTTTTGTTATTGATGTCTTTATGATGTTAGATTGTGGTTGTTATACAGTAGATCCTATATTGTGGATGTTAAAAGCGGCCTTGTGTGTGTGGTTGATCGGATTGGTGCTGATAGTGCTGGTGGAGGTTAACATATGACTCAAAATTCCGGTCCCCTGTCCTAGCCGCTATCGGAGGAGAGAGAAAGATTTTTTTTCAAGTCTGGGGAGGAAGAGGAAGAAGAGGATCAAATTTCAAGATCCAACATTGAATTTCAACACTCTTCAGCGGGCCTCTGTTTTTTGAAAAAAGAATTCAAGATTCAGATTTTCCTTTCCAGCTATTAGCGCCTACATAGAGAAATTTCAACCATGCTAAGCTCTGCTGCAATTCATCGTACTTCGATGTTACTGAGACACCTCCGCACGCTCTCGACATCTGCGAAACTTGCTGAAAAGGTCAAAGTCAAGAATCCAATTGTTGAATTGGACGGAGACGAAATGACGAGAATCATCTGGCAGAAAATCAAGGACGAGTTGATTCACCCATACTTGGACGTTGATTTGAAATACTACGACTTGGGAATTGAATCTCGTGATGCTACCAACGACCAGATCACCGTTGATGCTGCTCACGCAATCCAGAAATACGGCGTGGGTGTCAAATGTGCAACCATTACCCCTGATGAAGCTAGAGTCAAGGAATTTGGCTTGAAGAAAATGTGGCTTTCGCCCAATGGTACCATCCGTAACATCTTGGGAGGCACCGTCTTTAGAGAAAGCATCATTATTCCCTGTGTGCCAAGATTGGTCCCCGGTTGGAAAGAACCAATTGTCATTGGAAGACATGCATTTGGGGACCAGTACAAGGCCACCGATTTGGTGATTAAAGAGCCGGGTACGTTGGAGTTGAGATTCACTCCTGAAAACGGAGGAGAGCCACAGACCCATAAGGTCTACAAATACCCTGGCCCAGGTGTTGGTTTGGCCATGTACAACACGGACGAGTCCATCAGTGGCTTTGCTCATGCATCTTTCAAGATGGCCTTGAACAAGGGTCTTCCATTGTACATGTCCACCAAGAACACCATTTTGAAGAAATATGACGGCAGATTCAAGGACATTTTCCAAGAGATATACGAAAAGGAGTACGAGGCAGCATTTAAAGAAAAGGGGTTGTGGTACGAGCACAGATTGATCGATGACATGGTTGCGCAAATGATCAAGTCAAAGGGAGGATTTGTGATGGCCTTGAAGAACTACGATGGAGACGTGCAATCCGATATCGTTGCTCAAGGGTTCGGTTCCTTGGGTTTGATGACGTCGGCATTGATGACCCCAGATGGGTCAGCTTATGAGTCTGAAGCAGCTCACGGTACCGTCACTAGACACTACAGACAGCACCAACAAGGTAAGGAAACCTCCACAAACTCGATTGCGTCGATTTTTGCATGGAGCAGAGGTATTGCCCAAAGAGGTAGATTGGACAATACTCCCGAAGTTGTTGAGTTTGCCGATAGGCTCGAGAAGGCCACCATCGACACGGTGCAAGAAGATAGAATCATGACCAAGGACTTGGCTCTAGCCATGGGCAAGACTGATAGATCAAGCTACGTTACAACCACTGAGTTTTTGGACGCTGTTGCAAATAGATTAAAGCATTGATTGAAGATGCAGTCAGGGGAGGGGCAGAAAGTAGCCCTGCACTGATATATTTGTCACATAAAAATGCATATTGACTTTGACCTTGACTTGGACTTGGACTTGGACTTGGACTTGGACTTGGACAAGTTTCCGCGTCTCTTTCAAATACTCAAAATTTTTACTCTTTTTTCAATCTGGCGTTGGTGTAGCGGTGTTGCGTTTGGCATCAGCTTTCAAATGAACGATTTCTATTTCATTTCTTCAATCTCAGACTAGCCACGGCAATCCTCCCGATGGGGGCGATGTTTGCAGCCTCAGCTCAGTTCTTGTGGTTGTTTTTGCGTGCTTTCCAAGTACTCCCATAGGTATATCATGCCGTAGTACGATCCCACTGAGAGCAAGCAGATCTTGGTGAACGGTTTCGAGAATTGGCGATAAAAGACAGTCTGAGAATGGACGTTAGTACTTGGCGGGGAAAGAAGGCATTGGGTAACGAGCCAGCCAGCTGGCCAATTGGCCTTGCTTGATGGGCAACTCAACTGGTGACGAAAAAAAAAAAAACATACGTGAGGGTTGATTGCTTGTGGATCCCTCTTCGGACTCGATGGTGTACTGAGAAATCTCTTGAAAGCTGTCATTCAATTGGGGCTAGTCAATGATGATGGAACGGGTCAGGTGAACAAGATATCAGGGGAAGAAGAAAAAAAAATCATGAAAATGAGGAACAAGAATATGAGCGCCTATCCTGGCGCGAGAAGTCCAGAACAACTGCAGAGGAAAGAATACATGGCTTAGACACACAAGTAATTGATTCGAGATGTCCGTTATCTTTGACTTGACCACCTATGGGAGAGGCACTAGGCCAACAAAATAAAAAAAACAAAAAAAGGTAGAGGCTGTGAACAATTGGAAACTGTGGGTACTGTCGGTGTTCTACATTGTTTCACGACTTTTTGTGAATATAACCTTGGGCTTTTTATCCATGAGTGAGTGAGAGTCACTTGATTGAACGGACAAGTAAGTTTGTTTGACGCCTTATAGTTGTTTTCCGCTCCATGCCATGAGTGCAAGTGCTTTCGAGCAAGAAAACCTCTCGAATCTCGAGAAGGCTCTCCTTCCACAAGACGGCTGGGTTGTTTTCCGCTGCACTTCTTCTTCTGCTTCTATGTATTTTTAATCTCCAGAGGCAGCAATATATTTTCTCAATTGTCTTCCGGAGTTTCTTATCTTCAAGCTCGAGTTTTCGCTTTTGTCGACATCCGTATCTCTGCTTCCTTCTTTTGTATTTTTTCGGTGATAAACAAACACGATTGCTTTTGATCTGAGACAGATGTGAAGCAGTCGGAGGGGGGAGGGAGTTCTTCTTGTACTGCCTCGAGAGTCGTCTTTGGTCGAATTCTCGGGGGGGAGGAAGGAGAAGCGGTCAAAACACAAAACAATTCAGCAAAAAAGTTGGTCAAACAACTCGTTGTATGATTTAGGTGGGGGCAACAACAGTGAGTTACTATTCACCAAACCCAATTTCACACAACTGATGAGAAACAAAAAATCAAAAGAACAGAAAGTAATCAACTTGGAGATCCGCTTAGCACCAGACTCGAGCGTCATGAATCGTGCATGAAAAAGACAAAAAAAAAAAAAGAGCCCCTGCCTTCTTGCTTGAATCCCTTCACCTTAATCTGGGCTGTAGATTGCTGCGTGTTCAATTTGACCCCGGTTACAAACTTGCCGCACACCCCCATATAATACGCAGAAGAAGGCTTTTGGGTGGAAATTGATTATGGTCTTCTTTTAACGGACAGACCTCGAACATTTTCCCTGTTGGCAATTGATTTCTTGAACAGAAGACTACCATGCATTTGCACCCTTGCCACGAGGGGGTTCTGTGTTTCTGTGTTTGTGAATGTGTGCGGGCATGCCTTACGCCTTTTGCCTGGGTGCGGTTATGCTGTACTCTACGAAATTGTCGCCACAGTTGAAGATGGAGAAGCGCTCAACTCTGAGCGTATGGACTTGACCAGCTTCATCTTCAAGCAAGTATATATCCTCATGGGTAATTGGGGTCACGGATCAAAAAAATTCGTGGAGTTTGAAATGGGAATATAGCCCGCGGCCATGGGTGCAAAAAATTCAAGATATTTTTTTAAGCTCTCTGCTCCTCGAGTGCCTATCGTCAAGACCGTCTCCCCCTAGCTCTCTTCCCCTTTTAGAACTTGCAGCATAGATACAGCCAGAGATAGCCAAAACCGCCCAAACAATCTAGGAGTTCCGCCCAAATCACACTAAACAACCAAGAACAAGCCAACCCACCATGGGGGTGCGGAATCAAAAGAAAGAAATAAGAGTATGTAAGAAATGCAGCTACGGGTTCATTCCTTTGCTCACAATTTTTTTTTTTTTACTTTGGTTAAAGTTGCTCTTCCAGGTCTACGACCTTGTGGGACAATTCTAGATTCAAGATTTTGGATTTCACGTCTATGTGGGGGGAGGAGAGAAAGGAATGCGGGAGAGTGTGATAACTTCATTAACAGATGGCTATTCTTTATTGTCTCTTTTTTTTCTGCTTTGCCGTACTGTGCTTTGTTGGTTCAATTTACTTGACAGTTAAACTGGTGGATCAATTAATCGACGGCAGTGGTTAGCCAGCCCTGACCAGCGCTAACTTATACTATTCTGCTATCTTTAACTCCATGAACAACAAAAAGAGAGGTATAGATAGTTGATTGTTCACCAGTGCCATACTTTTTTTTTTTAGTCTCTTTTTGTTTCAAGGTCGATGAAAGATAAATTTAGACACAGCTCCAATTAAAAAGTTTAACAAATTATTCACCACAACCCAGAAACAACTCGTGCGCTATTTGCAGAACAACTACTGGGGGTGATGTGGCAGTGGTGGTAGTGGTGGGTAATCAAACTTCCAATGCTTTGTCCAAAAAAAAAAAAAAAAAACAAAGTTTTGCATTGGCTTGTGTGATCTTGGAGATTTCCCAAGGTTTCCAAGTGCTGTCTATTGTTCCTGAACAATCGCTTTGTAGCTGTTGGAAGTCAAGTAAACCCGATAACGGTTCCCAAGTTTAGATCAGCCACATGAAATGACACACAATGCTGTTCGAGAAAAGGGCCAACAACCTCGAAGATAGAGCCAGCGCACCATCTTCTTCCGCGTGCAACTCGTGCAGATAAACTCGTACAGTGAAACAAACTTTGATAAATATTTGAAGGTGCAAGAACAGAAATAGCAAATATAAGGGAAAACGTTGTTGAAGAGCATCTTCTTGACTCGGTATAAAAACTCAATTTCTGATACCGGAGATTGGGGGGTTTAAGATCGACACTCCTTCTCACTACAGCTGTGATTTTTTCTTTCCTCTCTCTTTATTACTTAAAAGAGGTCCAAAAAGCATGTAAAGAAAACACATATCCACATCCCAGCCGCCCCTTTCCCTTCCTCTCCCCTAAAGTAGTTACAAATTAAGCTCTGGCTGATGACGACTACCCCGGAAACCTGCTGTGACGAGCCGTGGATTTCCAAAGAGAACCAAAAAAACCACTCGCTCGAGATGTACTTCGTCTATTATACGCAAGCTTATCTTTCTTAAACAGGCAAGGGCCGAAAAACGATTTGTGTAATGAGTACTGGTCTGAGACACATCTGGAGCTAAAAATCGCACAGTGCAAAACAAATTGTTTTTTGCACAAACATCCAACTTGTTCAACTTGTTATTGTTTTCAGGGTGTTTTTTCCATGAAAAATGCCTCTCGGTATCTCCGAGGGTAACCAAAGTGAAGGATTTCACACAATTCATGATTGTTGATCGGGCTTGGAAAATGAAACAAAAGAAACAAAAGGAAAAATTTTGGGCATCTCTTATGTTACTAACTTTCTGAAGGGCTCAAAATCAAATGTGATCTGCCAGTTAACTTTGCATTGACTTGATTGTATGTGACCAAAACTTATCTATGGAAAATGAAAAACAATCCAAAGATCAAAAATTAAAAAAATCAAAGCCCTTGATAAATTGGCACAAGTGGGAATAAAGTATTTAGGGTTTTCTTTGGATGCCAATTAGTTGGATTCTCGGCAGTTCTTTACATTTCTCAAGGTTCTCAAATCCACATATTCAACTGGAAAAATGACGTTTTCCACGCAGTTGGAGTTATAAGGCTCACACTCGACAAAAATAAAAAAACAAAGTAGAAGACGCATCCTGCAATTCATGCTACAAGAGTAAGAGATAAAAACGATCTACGGTTTTAGGTCTTTTTGCTACGTCCATAAAGTCGTTGAAAGCTGTCTGTGTTGTTCAACCAACAACTGGTCTATTGGCCCAAACCCCCTTCCCTTTCCTTCCCTTTCCTTCCCTTTCTTCGCCCTCTCCCATTCCTAGCTCTGACTTTCCGACATCCCGGCCTTCCTTGGTGATTCTTTACATTTAGTCACCAGGCCCTAAAAATTCATGAATCACATGTTTTACTGGTTTAGTCCCTCGAAATGGCGCATTTTTTGGCCCTTTTTAGTCTCACAGTGTTTTCAACCTCTGTGATATACTCCAAGAGCATAACCAAACACGAGGTGGGTGTTCTTCTCGACAATTTGAATTTAAAAAAGAACAAAGAACAAGAGTGCCAGCTGGTGATGGGAAATCGTAGCAAGCTCAAGACCACTGAGGGTGATAATTATTCGAGCCAAAGCAAAAAAAACAAGCAAAAGGAATCACGAGGCAAGAGCAAAAGAGCGAAAGAGCGAAAGAAACGTCGAGCAATGTGTGTGACCCTTGAATGCAAGCACCCTGCACACCACCATCTTCATGATCACCACCCCCAGCAATCCTTGCTTCAAGATAAAAAAAACCAGGAAGCTCAGCAGCTTACCCATTATGTCGTGAAAAATTGATTTGCGAGTATGCTCATTTGACATCCGGCTCTGAAGAAAACTGCCGAAGGGGGGGGAGAGAGGGGGGGGAATGGATGGTTAAGATTTCCATCTACTATACTATCTGGTTTCACCCGAGTCCCTCTCTGTTCCCATGCCAAAACAGATCAATAGACAACCCGTAGTACAGCTTAAATGTTGGCCAAGAATATCCCGAATTCCCTGTGGTTATGGAGACGGTGGGAGGGGGGGGAGAGGTAAGAGGAAAGGGCTCTCTCTTGAACCAACACTCGCTCTACTGTTTTTCTTTTTTTTTTTCCTGTGGCACCTCTTGTTGCTTTTCATTCAGATTGACTTCTCTTTACTTCCCTGTGCTTCTTCTCTTCCCTCTTGAGAGAAACCGACGTGCTTCACAAACTGTGCTCTCTCTCTGGTGTGACATTTTTCGTGGATCAGAAAGGGGGTAGGGTTTTTCTGTTGTTGTTGTTGTTGTCGGAGTTTAGGCGCCACTTTCGAGACTCGGGACGAAAAGAAACGAGGCTCATTTTTGACTGCTCTACGCAGCAACACTAGCAGAGACACACCCCCCTCGAGAAAGGGCCCGCGACCCAATTCCTTTCGTGAGTCTCGAACAAGTTTATCGTCGATGGACCTGTCTTTTTTCCATATACATGTACCTATATACATAGAGACAGTACGAACGGTTCTCCGGTTAGATTGCGATAACTTCTCAGTGGAACACCTTTCACCAGCTGTTTTGCAAAGCAAGATTAGAATGGCTCTGGCAAACATATCTCTTGATTTCGATTTCGAATTTTCCCCCATCGCATCTCCCTCTCTCTACTCTTTGCTTCTGTTATTTATCATGCCCCATTCCTCCCTTCGATTTCTGGAAAATTATTTGGTAGAGCAAGATAATTAGTTCTGTCCTATCCCAACCATCCAGCTCGATCCTTTGTACTTTAAACACTCAAATCATATACAATACATTGTTTCCAACGGGGATCTGTACTTCATAACCTAGAAAAGGATAAGGTTCAAGGGAGCTTCATAGTCCAATCTCGAACTCCCTGGATAGTTGTCTAAAAAAAAAAAAGTCTATACAAATCCGGCTCACAACTCACTGGCCCACCTTGATCCTGAGCCAATCTTCGATTTTCCGAAAGAAATAGGGGGACAACAAGTCAAACAAAAAGTAAAAGTGGTGACACTAGAGACTTTGTTTTTTTCGGACAAGGCAAACCCAACTTGCACTCAAACTTGCCCTCAAACCACTATCATCATCGACATCATCGATAACAACACTACCAACATACTCGTTGAACCTTACAAAGAGGGAGTAATTTTCAAACGATAGCACACACACACAAGCTACAAAAAGGGCTACGTTTGCAAAAAAGGAGTAGACGTTTCCAATTAAAATCCACCATCGTTGTCAAACCAAGCCAGAGCAATCCAAAAAAACGAAAGCCAAAAAAAAAAAAAAAATTCTGCACCCCCTTACTTTTTGTTCCCTTTGCAGCATCTCGAGGAACCGCTGACACAAAGCTGCCAAACGTCAGGTGGGCTGTCTTAAACCCACATTGCAAAAAGAAAGAGACCATATAACAATTTAGGCTTCCTCACATTGAGGATTATACCAATCTGCACATCGTAGCTGTTTGGTTGATTCCCACCAGTGCTAATTAGTAGCGGCAAGTCCTGGAAGCAAGAAAAGAAGCCGACCAACCAACCAACTTTAAAGTGCCCAAAGATAACAATAGCAGCACTGGACAATAGTCTTGGGTTTTGAATTTTTTTTTTTTGCAACTATTATTTCTTTCTTTGGTTTCTGTTTCTATTGCACGGGATTTTAGATTAAACATTGTCAATCAGTCAAGCAGGCAGTCAATCAATCACAGACAAGCACTCACTTTATTACCGCTCAAGAGGTAAATTTCTTTACTAGTAGGAAATTTCATATAAATATCGAGCTGTTACCAGGGAGTAATTCTACTACCCCCTTAGTGTGTGCTCCAACCTCGACCAAATATTTTTCACTTCCCAAGACATATCGACAATCAAGGATACTTTTGGTCCTTCATCTTTCGCTATTGACAAGGCCCGGAACTTTGAGCTTAAAACGTTTTATTTTTTATTTTCCATATCCATTTCCACTGCTACTTTCACTTTGGCTCAATGACTGTTCCTCACATACAGTTCCCCCTGTGCACTAGACGAGCAGAGTCGCCCACATACCCACTCCCCTCAATCGATGCGCAGGCTTCCAGATCGAGATTTGCAGATGAAAAACATGCATCGACTAAATTACCCCCTATCCAGTTCCTCACTGGAACAACCTCCCCTTTGCTGCTGGTCCCCGTTCAGCACCAACACCAACACCAACACCACATGTCGGGACCAGCTCTTTCCCACCATTCTCAAAGGGAAAACACGCTTGCTTCGCCGTTGCAGTGCTCGCCAGTACTGCAGAATAGCCCCACCGCAGGCAGTTTCGGCCACAGGGCCTCGTACCCATCGTATGAGTTGCATCCGCAGAGTCTACCATACCAAGGAGAGTCGCACATGTACACCGCCAACTCGCCCACATTGCCCGTTTCGCCCGTGCAGTCCCCCAATTCGCTTCAACGATTGCAAGATCAAAACCAGTTTTGTCAACATCCATTGAGACTAGCCCCGATTCCTACTCTTAATCCGGCTTTTTCGTTTCAACCCCCTTTCCACAACAATCAACTTCAAACGCCCACGAGCGCCGCTTGCTGGTCGCCTCCTGCTCAAGGGTCGTCGTCTGGTGGCTTTCCTGACCACGAGCAGAATTCTTCTAAAAAAAAGAGAAAGCTGACTAAAGGTTTTCCAAGACAACACCTCACTGCCAATGCAAAGTTTCTGTTAAAGTACAAAAACATAAACCCTTCAACCTCGTCGTCGTCGTTGACATCATCATCATCGGGGCCAAGTAGAAAAAAGCCGAAACAAAGCGTTGTTGTTAATGAGGATGCCATTCATTTCCCTGTTCATAGGAATGTTTCCCTGGTGGACATTCCCGAGACTACGCGCGAGCACTTGAACAAGATGATTTACCCCACGATTGAGACCAAGAAGTATTCAACCTCCGCCATTGACCCCGAGAGGACATACCTCACCGTGTTTGAGTACATGGTCAATGACCACTGGATCATCTGGGACTACGAAACTGGTTTTGTCCATTTGACTGGCATTTGGAAAGCTGCGCTCAGCGTGGAGGACTCCACTCCTCCCACCCCAAGCCATCTCAAGGCTGACATTGTCAAGCTCTTGGAATCGACACCAAAGGAGTACCAGGCTTATATCAAGAGGATCAGAGGCGGCTTCTTAAAGATCCAGGGTACTTGGCTTCCGTTCAAGTTGTGCAAGATTCTTGCCAGGAGATTCTGCTACTACATCAGATTTGCGCTTATTCCAATATTTGGCCCTGAGTTTCCGGATTACTGTCTAAAACCCAGCGATCGAGGCTTTGGAGAGTTGAAGTTGGACGACCTTGCCAATTTCGAAGAAGACGCATTGCCCGCGCCAGCGCCAGCGCCTTTAGCTTCTTCGACGTCAGCGGAGTCTGTTTCTCCAGCTCGCAGCCCAAACGTTGGCGCCGCTTCCCCACAGAAATCGCAGTTTAAAAATGCAACATCTAGTGAGCAGCAAAAAGGTGGTTTGGTCAAAGAGCAGGTACCAGTCATGGGAACATTTATGCCACCCGTCAACAAGCAGCCCAACAAAAGTGCCGTCGCTAACGACTCACCATCGGACCCTAGTCCCGCTGCAGGGAAAAGCAGTAGCGATGTGTCCTACGTGTTTGCTCCGCCGCGTGCACACCATAAACATTCAGGCTCGACAAGCAGCGACTCCTCGTCGGTGCTCTCGAATTACCCTGTCACTCCTTCCCCCACCGAGCATACATTCAGCGACCAGCCACCACCACCGCCACAACCAGATCAAACAGCAGCACATTTTCCTGGCAAAACCAGCTATAGTGATTTGCTCGACATAATGAACGCCTCCAAATGCCTTCAATCCCTTAGCAGGGAATCCAACCTCGCTCCCTTGAACCTGGCTTTGAGTTCGCAAAGTCCTCGCGTCTACATACATGAAGCGGAAAACAAGAACCATAGTGATGATGATGCCGCTACAGAAAACGAATCGGACGACGACAACGAGTCCACCATTGCCGGAATAGAATTCAAGGCTACTGCAGCTTCTGCTCACGCAGCAGAAAACAGGACGTCAGGGATAAACTCCATCTTGATGGCTGCCGAATTGAACAAGGCGGCTCCGCCGGCGCTCGTGGTGTCAAAGAAACTCAGTGCCTCGTCAGCTGCACCAAGACCAAGTATGAGAATAAGCGATTTAACTGCATGATAAACTATAACGTGACGAATGATTTTTTTTAAGCATTTTTTTGATTCTTTGAGAATGTTGATATATGCGTGTATCTAGAATTCTAGCTATTCAATTGATCTATAATGTGATGAAACTAAAAGAAAAAGTACTCCAAATTACCAGCTCTTTTCTGAAGAAAAAAGAAAACCATTGTAATCTTCAAAATGTCAATTGACTTACCGGCGAGATGAAAGAGGGATACGAGAGGAATTACCCGTGTAGAAAGTCTTGATGTCTGGGTAGTTGGGAGTGAAAGTATATGGTTGTGGGTGGTGGTTGGTGATGCATCATCAAACGCGACACCTGTAAATCTAAAGCAAAAAATCCAATTCTACAGTTTTACATTTATCACAACCGTCGAAAGTTGGCCACTACAGAAATCTTACCCCATGGACTTTATAGAGTTCGACAGTTTCACGCCAAGCAATGATGCCGGTAACTTGCCGCAGCCGCAACCGTCATTGTCTCTACCTATATCGACGAACTTGGAACAATTTAGTAAGAAATTGTCAAGCTTTTCGTTGTCAAGGAACTTTGCCAAAGTGAAAACTACCCTTGATGCGGAAAAGAAAAACAGCCCCGATGATCAGAATAGACACGAGGTCAATGCGATGGACGATTACGTTCAGAAATCTTTGACTTTGTTGAAAGCAAATAAAGAGGATGATGATGATAACCATGGTGGTGGTGGTGATGGTGACAACCTCGCCTCCTCAAACCAACAGACAAAGGGAAACAACGCAGATTTACTTGCGCCGCGACTAGCACGCGTTTTGAATGACACGTTGAGCGATAGCACCTTGAGGGAGATTTTCAACACCATCGAGGAGGACGTAGCGGGACGCAAGCTAGAACCTACTAGCTACTACCAGAACTTGACTGAACCGGGGTTTGTTGGAACAATAACGCGGAAAAAGTTAAAGGGGCGCATCGAAGAGGACTTGATCAAAAGCCAGACCCTAGTGTTGAAAGAGTATCAGCCTATTGTGCGGCGGTTGAAAATAGCCGAGTCTCGATTGAAAAAATTGAACCAGTTGAACCGGGAAGTGAATGAACGCATCAGCAAGAATTTGCTCTCGTCTACAGATTTCAACGAAAAGGCCATGTTGTTGACTCGTGAAAAGAACATGGTGGGCGTGAAACAGGAGCTCTTGACCGCGTTCAAGAACAAGTTTACCTTGACCGAATATGAAGAATTCATCTTGGTGTCGGGAGAGTTGAATGACGAGTTTTTCCAGACTTTAGACAAAGCTGAAGCTATTATCGAAAATTGCTCAGTGTTGCTTTCGGAAGACAACCCCCAGCTTGGCTTAAAGATCATGTCCAAAGTCAACCACGTGATCAACAGGGCAATCGAAAGAATCGTGGGTTATTGCAGCAAAACCTTGGACAATTTCTACTCCCTCAATTCGAGATCGAGGCTCGCCACGCTACACGAGTGCTTTAGATATCTCAAGCCAAAGCTCAACTATTTTGCCACGGTTGTTGACAAGTTTGGGGAATCGAGATCCAAAGTGTTGCTCGAGGACTTCTACCACCAAACTTTGGAAACGCCCGATGAGGGCAGCAGCAACAACGGCAGCAGCAGCAGCAGGCCCTCTCAAGGTCGAAGGCGGTCAAGCGCACGGACAACCAGTTCGGTGTCAAGCGTGGTGGACGTGAGGCCAGTCTACATGTCAGCACACGATCCCGTGAGGTTTGTCGGCGATTTCTTGGCGTATATTCACTCCTTGGCTGTCAATGAATACGAGATCATCAGAAACATTTTCACCATGGGCGATGACAACGACCGCGAGTTTGACCAGGTGATTGGCGACCTCACCAATAAAATTTTAAAGAATCTTTCACGGCCCATCAAGTCTAAGATAGAGCAAATCATTTCGGCAGAGACGAAACTAACGACAATATCCCAGATTTTCAACTTGGTGGAACTTTACTCGCACATGTTCGCGAAGCAATTGCAAGAGTCTGACAATTTGGTTGACACGATGAAGCAGTTGGTCAAGAGCTGCCAGAATAGATTCTTCAATATAGTCTCCAACAAGTTGGCGACTGTTCAATCGAGCAATCTGGCAAAACTTGAGTTAAACTTGGACTTGCAGCCACCCGAGTGGATCATATCGTTTTACAGTGAAGTTCTACACATGATTGACCAAGTCACCACCGACACCATTCTCAACTTGCCACGCGAGGACCACGAGCAGTTTTTAAAACTAGTCATCAACCGGCCCATTGAAATCTTCAGCGAGCATGTGCGCAACAACAAGATCTTTTCCGACAAGAGAGATGTGCTCATCTTGAAGTTTAACTTTTTGGACTTGATACAAGCTAAAATCATGCCCATTTCGCTATTGTCGGAAAAGGTTATTGAGATCAACGAGATGAACTTGGACTTGACGGCGCAGCTAACACAATGCGAACTTGCCAACATACTAAAAAGCTCGGGCTTGTACGACTATTACAACATTGTCAATATGATTTGTCCCTTTACCGACGATTTTTTCGAGGTTTCCATTTACCAACCAATGACCGAGAATAAGCTCTACAATGTCGAAAATTTGCATAAAGTCAACGACGAGATCCACCAGTATTTGCCAAACGCAATGATTGAGCTACAGCAGGCTTTGTTGCGCCTCAACTCACCCGTGACTGTAAATGAGGTCATCAACAATGCATTCACCCAGTTTGTCAAGTTCTACAAAAACTTGAACCTCATCAATTTGGAGTACTTGCAATTTTCATTCTCGTGGTCTGACCAGGAGTTGGCTACATTGCTCGGGATCGAAAGTTCGTATATTTCCGACTATTCCGAAAGCATGTCCTTGTGATTTGGTATCTGTCCGCGCCCATATCCATCTTTGGCATAGTAGTCCATTGGATAGTAGGATTTGCTCCACATCTCATCTTGCTCAAGCATGACCATAGCCTCGTACGGTGTCAAGAGGGGCTTGTTGAAAGCATACCCCCAGTCAATAGATAGCCGCGGACAAGCGACTTGAATAAACGCATCAATGTCATCAAACATTGCCAACTTCTGCGGGAAAATTTCACTCAAGATAATCTTGACTACTTGCACCCCCTTTTCCTGAAATTTCTGCTCCAACTTGTCCAACGTCACCGGGTTCCCCTGGCGCCCGAGCGCGCCTAAAATTAAACCTATCTTGTGGGCCCGCTTGGTCGATAGCATTGCATCTTCGCGCACTTCAATCATCTGCTGTTGATCATAGTACTCTTTTGTAAATTTTCTGTCGTATGGATCATACCTGTACGCGGGTATGTCCGGGTTATGTATCATTGAGCTTTCGAGGTGGAATCGACCATCACCCACATATATCGTGGCCTGGATATGTTCTTTATTCAATCGGGCCGAAGTGCAACCTAAGAGCTCCCCTTTCGACAATGGTCGAGTCTGAGGCGGTATCAAGAATATGGGCTCCTGGTCGTTTTCCAAAATGGCCTTGACGCTATGTATCGTTGGGTTAAACTGGATCGTGCCAAATATGGCGATTTGCGCGCCGCGGGCAAAGTTGCGCTTTATCGTGTTGACCAAGTGTTTTTCGTCAATGTTGATGGTGACAAACACGTATAGCACCTTGATCTCGGTGACGTCGATGGGGACAAGGCACGAATGGGCATAGTGGACAATAAAGTCGCAATCGAGCGAGCGTGCTGTGAAATCGTCGATGCAGCATGCCCCGTATGAAACGTCGCCCATCACTAGTGTCTCCACACCCTCACAAAACTCTTCAAGAATATCCGAAATGATCAACGAGTAAATGAGTAAACCCTCGGGCATTTGCAATGCGACTCGCTTGGCATTTTGCTTTCGTATGTTCCATATAGTCTTGTGGATTTCGAAATTGTAGTTTGAAGGTAGTAGCTTGATTGCTTCGTTCAAGTCTTTATCGTGGAGGATATCGTCTGGTATCTGGTTCAAGACTCTTCCTATGTGACGCTTCAGGTTGTTGGTCTTGGCTACCGCTAGCAGCTGCTGCAGTGGCAGCAGCTGCAGCAGAAACAGTTGCTCGTCATTTCGACAAGTGTCTGAGCTCGTTGAGGCCGCCTTCTTTCCAACAAATCTTCTCTTTGTAAATTTGGGCTTCTCCGTAGCCGCGGGGGCCTCCACTGGACTCATTTTGTTTCCACCTTGGTGTGATTTGATCTGATGGTATGGGACCTACCCTCTTCTCGTGGAGTCAAAGATAAGAAATCTGTCTCATCAGATAAAAAGGAATAGTGGAATTTTTTTTTTTGCAGGCACGAGATATTGGTAGATCGCGAGATGCAGCCATTTCCCCAGAAGAAGAAGAAAGAACAATCAATTGCCCAATTTCAAAAAGCAGCAAGCCAACTCCTTGACCCCCTTCCCCCACCCTGGTCAACCCATAACTATACCATTCCAGTTCAAAAATGATCACTCCGTTTTTCACAATCACCCAAACTGGCGAATTCATCTATATAGACGTCAAGATCTCGCACATACGATTCAGTGCTCCCAACATCGAAATGACCGTCAACAATGAGCTCTTCATCTTCTCGCTACCGCCATACTACCTCAGATTGAGACTACCCTATCCTTGCGTCGACGATGAGCGCGCCCATGCTGAATTTGACTCCAAGTCGGAATGCGTCAAGATCAAAATCCCAAAAGAAATCAAGGGCCAATTTTTCCCCGACTTGGACTTGACTGCCAAATTGTTGGCACGTGCTAATGAGCCGGGACAAGTGCAGCTGCAGGACGTTTCGGCGCTGGCAAAGCCCATGATTGAGGAATTGGATGTTCGAAATGAGGTACTGTATGACCAAGATCTTGAGGAAGGTGAGACTTTCGATTGGGAAGTCAAGCAGGAAGTACCGAGAAACCCAGCTTTGTCAATCGGTAGAAATGATGATGATGATGGCCAGGACGAGAGTTCGTTGCTCCTCGCGCCTAGAGAGTTGAAATACGGCTTCAATAACCAATACGACGGTATAATTGGCGTTTCTGTATCAAACGGGAATGATATAAATGGGCTCGGTGACCCAGAGGCTACCCCGCAAACGGACCGGGTTATCGAGAGATTGATCAAGGAAAATATCCAATTCGACCCCGAGATCTACGCTGCCGATTACGTCCTGGAGAAATACCCCAGTGAGGATGACGACAAGGGATTTACAGAGCTACTTGCATGGAAAAACCCATTGGTTCAAAAATTCTTAAAATGGTACAAGTCACAGCAGCAGCTATCAGAAGCTGAGCGGGCCGCGGTTATGCCAGTTGAGTTCACCACTAAGGAACAAGAGCAAATGATGAACTTGCCTCGCAAAACGTACTTGATTGATGATGAATACAAACCAACGTTGCTCCTCACCATGATCTGCTTGCTCTTTGCCTATGAATTCGATGCAAGGGAGACCGAGGGTGAGCACAACATTGAGAGTGCTTGGACAATTGGCAAGATTGCTCCTCAGTTTGCCTTTCTAGATGCAAAATTGGTGGCAAATGACTCGCAAAACAAATTGAGGGCAGCCGTCATCACGTGCATAAGAAGATCGTTGACGTTTCCGTACCACAGAAGCTTTGCTTTGTCTAAAAAGGTCTGGGATGATGTCTACTATATTTTGCGCGGCGGAAAGAGACTTGTTTTGAAAGCGCTCCTCGACTTGAAGGAGCTTTTCAGGTTTCATGACATCTATTACGTTTATGATAAAATATGGATGGAGGACTTGTGTGCGTATTTGGTGAGTGATAATGTGAGCGAGGGCGCAATACGGAATTTGGCGCATGACTTGAAGAAGGAGGTTGCAAATGTTAGCGAGTTGGATATCACATTTGAGAAAAGCGGAGCTCTGGCTACTGGCGATGGTGATGACATTATGGGAGATGATGCCACACCTTTGGAAAATGAGGATGAAATGGTGGTATTATCGCTCAAAGATATTCAAGACATGGTTGAATCCCTGTATCAAAGTTTCAGTGAAAACAATAACAACAGCAGCTAAACGATGTCAAAGTTGCAGCATCACTTGATCAAGTAGCCGAAACCTTTTCCAATCAACCCTCTTAATCTTGCCGGGTTCAGTCGCGCATATGCTACCAAAATTGCAAAGCTCACGCTAAACACTATTGTTTCCATCCAAAGATTCTTTTCCGAAGGAGTAGAGTCAAGCAATGTTCCGAGGGCCTTGGGGGCAATCACTGTTAGCAAATCACTTCTCCTTATCGCGCTTTCAAAAGCGATTCCAAAGCTTGCCACTGCAGCTCCAATTTTAGGTCCCATAACGTCCCAAAACCTCTGATCGTATATGTGCGGATGGTAATTTCGCACAGCACAGATGCAGCACCAATGCAAAGTTGATAGTGAAGTCAAGGACAACGATGACCTTATTGTCCTCAAGAATATTTTACAGGGGTTGCCATAGAACTTCTTTACCATTGTGTAAACGAATAAATTCACCGAGCCGTAAAACTTGAATGCGGTTGCAAACTGGCTGAAAAAGGTATAGGCTGCGTGTTTGACACAGCTTTTGCTTCTGAATTGGTGTAGCACTTCGCACGGTAGTTTGTCGTGGATGGTAAGGTCTCCCAAGCTTGCATCCTTGCCGTATTTCCTGGCAACGTTTTCGAAATGGTGTTGATTGGGAAGTCCAGCACTGGCTGGTCCGTAGTTCAACGAGCCATCTCGCAAGTATCTCATTCCTTGCAACACATCTGCATCGATGTTGGACATCTTGTTCAACCATTTCAAGTAGCTGGGGTTCAATTTCTCCGGGTTGTAGAACCAAGCATCCATAAGGAGATACACGGCAACGGTGCACAAGACCAAGTCACTGAACCCGCTTGTGCCTGGAGGCAAGTCGATGATCCTTGAGAAGACCGTTGACATGACGGAGTCGATGGCCTTTGTAGCTAGAATCAAAGTCCAGTCAAACGTATAGAAGCGGTCCTTTTGTATTCGCTCTTCTTGGAAATTGGGGAAATTCAAGAGCGCAGCAGTGAGACCCGCCATGAAGGTGGAGGCAAATCGAACCTGCTTTTCCTGCACGAGCGGAGCTAGCATTTTCACAAACAATGGGTTCAAGGCATTCATGGTGGCGACCAAACGGGCCAAAAAGATGGCCAAGTTGTCCGAGCTAAACGGGCTTACCAAAATGCTGGCTAGATCTTCATGGAGAGTGTCAAATTTGAAGCGGTAGAAATGAGATAGCGTCTTTTTCAACAATTTCGGTACAACTTCGTAGATGTAGGCAATTGCAAACGTAAACACCAACGATCTCTGGAAGAAGATGAGCTTGAATGCATAGTAGACGCCTTTGCTGCCTTTCCGCCATAGATAGAGTATACTTCTCACAACACGTGTCACGAACACGACAAAGATACCCCTATACCTCGCAATCACTGCTTGCAAGATCTGGACGGCAATACGAATGGGAACAGTGGCTTTAATCGGCATGGTGGGGGGGGGCGAATCTGCGTTTTTGATTTGAGCCGTTGATTTTAATACAACTTTTTTGGTGCCAAAAAGTTTACCATCTCATGTAAAGATGTACATAGAGGAAGCGTACGTTGTTTATATTATTTATATATATATATATTAACTGTGGTGTTGGTAGATATCGAAACACATAAATATACCGATAATGGCAATGGAAGGTGAATCTCTTGTGGTTAATATATATATGTTTATATTAACGGATCGATTGATTGCAACCAAATATAAAATATCGTGAGAAAAATTGCAAGCTACCATTACTACTCACAAGAATGTCACCCCACGAAACAGAAACAGAGCACACCATTAGCTTGCAATACTGGAAAAGTAAAACAAGCAAAAAAACAAATTGGCAAACCAGTAGTGGTTTTGGTGGAAGCTTGACTGTGTAAGACTAATACTGACCTAGAAATCTGGTATATGGGCGTAGAGTGTAGGAACGGCTGAAACCTGGACCAAATTTTGTTGTACTTTTTTGCAGCAAATCTTTGCAAAACCACGGGAATCGTTTCAACAAAGAAGAAAAGTAAAGAGAGGATCGGAATAAATTTCTCCAAGAATGACATGCCTCGGATGTCTAATATAGCCAAGTTGCGTTAAGTGCAATTCGGTTCATCATTATCCAGGTGAATTAATTCAGCATCAACGTAGGCAAAAGCACACTTTACTGATTACCACCCACTTTTATACACTCAGCTCAAGGACGGTAGAAGTTTGAATTTGACATGGAAACCAGAGCGATCTTGCTCATCAGCAGAAAGCTCTTATGGCCAAGTTGGTAAGGCACCTCACTAGTAATGAGGAGATCGTAGGTTCGAATCCTGCTGAGAGCAATTACTTGTCACTTTACTTTTTTGTTTTTCCTCTCAAGACTCCTCTGCGTATGGCAGAAATGCCATTTTATATATATTTTTTTTCCACCACTGTCTCCGTGACGAACCAGTTTCGATTCTTTTCTCCCCCAAACCCCTAGTGCTGTACGTCATGAGCAAGGAAGAGCAGGAGTTCAACGATTTATTGAAGCAGTTTCAGGATTCAGAAAAATCCGAGCTAGACCAAAAGAGGAAGGAAGTCCTTGGCAACCTCAACAAAAACACGGCCCTCAATGATTACCCCAGCAAATTATCGATCATGACGGCCTTGGATGAGCTCATTGCCTGTTTTGCAATTGGTGGCCAGGTCAAAAACTATTATAGATACGGCTCTTATGATTCCTGCGAGAGACAACGCGAAAAGTTTTGGTTTGCGTTGAAACAGGGGTCAATGTTTGAAGGCAAGGACAAACCGATCCAGGAGATGAACCAGAAAGAACTCGAGCAGAGAATCAAAGTCCAGGAGTTTTTCAAAAAGAGACATCTAGAGGATAAATCCAGGGGAAGCTCAGAAGATGTATGGGATGCACGAAGTGAATTGAAAGACTATTCCTTCCGGTAAAATTGAAAAAAAAAAAAAAAAATCAAACAAAAAAGCTATGAAGTTTAAGAATTGTAAAACTCGGGCCTCCCCACCGGCCATCCCCACTCCACTCCACTCCACTATTACATCACCACACAGCTTTTCTTCTCGGGCTCGTTGTCGTTAGCACCTTTAGGCTTTGCGTTGAGAGCACACCTAGCAGCCTCCGAGAACGCCTCGTTGACTCCTCTATTCTTTTTAGCTGAGCACTCTAGATATCTCAATGCACCAATCCTTTTAGCCACGGCTAATCCTTCGTCATACGTTATCAATTTCTTTGAAGAAGCATACGGGTTGGCCGTGCCGTTACTCTGGTACTGATCGTCGCTGGTCTCTTCATTGTTCCTCAAGTCGCACTTTAGGGCCACCAACACCAACTTGACCCCTTCGCAATGGTCTGCTATCTCGCCCACCCACTTGGACTGGACATTCTCCAACGAATCGGGCGAATCGACCGAGAAACACAACATGATGCAATGGGTATCTGAATATGAAAGTGATCGCAACCTATCAAATTCCTCTTGGCCCGCGGTATCCCACAACGAAAGCTGGACGGATTGGCCATCAATGAATATATCGTGCACGTAGTTTTCAAACACCGTGGGCTCGTACACTTGAGGAAAGTATCCTCTCGTGAACACGTTCAATAGCGATGTCTTTCCACACGCACCGTCCCCTAGAATCACGATTTTCCGATGAACTAAGCTTCGCGTCAGTATTCTTTTTCTTCTTATATAGTTGAAGTCAACAACCCAAGAGGTGGTTGATGCGTGGACGAACATACTTGTCTTTGGTGTACTACCACAAAGAGGCATCTTTATTTGAAAAGTGGTGTAGTTGTTGTTTATATATAAGCCTATCTATGTGGATAAGAAAGATTGACCCACTTGAAGAAAAGTATTTAAAAGAATTCTCGTTGCAAACGGAAAGGTATGGTCTTGGTAGTGGTAGTGGTATTAAAAGTAGTAGTAGTTGTAGTGGCAGTGGCAGTAGCAGTAAATAGCACCTTACGTGGCTTGTTTACTTTCTCTATTGTTGGTGGTAATATATTACTTGAGAGTCTTATGGTGATGATAATTTTATCTAATTTTTTTTTGGCGTTTCTACTTGGTAGTTGCAGTTTAACCGTATACGGTGAAATGGGGTGGAATTATCGCCTGGAGCATGTACATATAAAAAATTATGAGCCACTTTGCAAGATGGATCAAGGTTACACAGTAAAGAGGTGTATATGTATATTCTGACAAGAGAAGAGGCTGAACTGGATTCAATCATCATATGAAAAAAAAAAAGCTTTTTAATCTTTAATTTTTTGACTCTAACTTATACAATAAGTGACATATAGCTTGTAGCATACTTGCGTTTTCTTTTTTGCTTTCATTGTTTGATGTTATCTTTTTTCAAAAAGGTCTTCGAGATACATTGAAGGTACAGTTTGTCTGGGATTAGTTCGCTCCAATTGTTGTCTAACGTCATTCTGCTCGGGCGTCAACTGGTGTGATCTTGGATGAGGAGGACCTTGACTTTGAGCAAGGGAGTAATCGCTATTGTTGCCCTCACCGCTGATGTACAAGTTTGGCACCAATTGCGAATGTCTGTTTGTAGCAGGCGACGGGTTCACCAAGTTTGTGGCCGAGCTTCCAAACGGCAAGTTGGTCAAAGACGCATTGTACTGCGACTTGAATCTCTTTTGTTGCATCACTTCGGCCGTAGGCGAGATAAACATCTTGGTGAGATCGTGCTTGGACGTGGCGCCAGCGGCAATGTCACTCTGGTAGATGGTGGAGCCGTCTCCCGATTGCGACGTGCCAAAATTGGCGCCGGGCCGGCTCAACAACGGCAATTTCGAAATAGACGGCGCTGTGGTATGACCGGGGTACTCGTTGGTGAAATGGTTAAACGTGGACGTTGGCGTCACGTTGGCAAAGCCATAGGCGTTGTTGTTGTTGCTTTGATACTTCTCATACAAGGTCTTGTCGTGGTCGCTAGTTCGCTTGGCTAACCTCGAGGCACTAAGCGATAGGATCAAATGGTAGAGTATAAACCCCAACAATATCAGTCCCACAATGGCTCCCACAGCTATAAACACCGTACCGGAGGGATTATGTTGTCTAATGATAAAAGGGTTGTCGTTGTTTGGCGGAACCGACACCGAAGGTGTTGTATATGCATTGGGATCGGCTAGCGTTGGCATATCCATAGTGGGCAAAGCCGCCGTCGTCGTTGTATCGTCATCTCGCTTAGTAATCGTGGCCACTGTTTCCAAGGTAACCTTGACTATGCTACCTCGCTTCATCCTTTCTGCTTTGGCCCTTCCTAGGCGTTTGATTGATTCCCGTTGGTCTGGTGGTAAGAAGAAGATAGAGAGGAGCAATGGATCTTATTGTCAAACGTAGGCTTCTTTTTCTCTTTTTTTTTTTTTTTTCTATGTTGTTTTGTTGATGTTAGAAATGTTACTGTTGCACTACAGTGGAGATACACGAGGGGGGGGGGGGGGGGCCGGCCAACTGCGCCTCAGTAACCGGAAAGGGGAGCACTATGCAGCTACAAAACTTCAGCTTCAACTTCAAATTCAACCGGCAAACCACAAATTGCTTCTGCTTCGATGAAACTGGGTCCTTAGCCAGGCCCATATCGCGACGCTGGCACAATCGTCCGTAAGCCGAGGCCTGAAATGGGGGTACTTTTCCTCGTACTCACTCATGTTCCCATCTTTGCAAAATATTCTCTTTGAGTCGTATGGCTGCTCTCCTCCTTCTTCTTCCCACGGTTTTGGAATAGGACTATCGGAGAAATGCACTAGTTTGAGCAGGCTGAGCACGGAAAGCGGGTCCCAGCCCTTGTTGGAGCGCTTCTTGATAAAAGGTAGGTACTGGGGATCCACCACAAAACGTTCGTGCCATTCTTCGCCAAACTCGCCTGTCAAGACTCCATATACTCTATGTGGGAGTATCCCCACATTGATCGCGCCCTTGTGTAGCTCGCTGTTGAGGTACTTGTTGATCACCTCCATGTCATAGTCGGTTGGTTTCCGCATGTTTCGCCTATTGGTGAGTGTCCAATAGAACGGGTTGTGCACATACTTGATGATCTCGCTGAAGAGCTTCTTCGAGGGCTGAACCACCATGACGTGGTTGGCAAAGAAATTGTCGACATTATCGAATTTATGCTGCTCGTAAATCAACAGGGGAAGCAGCTGCCAACCTTTGCTAGGTAGCTCACTGACTAGTTTCTTCATTCGTAATCTTCGTCTTTGAGCATTAGGGATGTCAACTTTTTGCCTATACTTGAGGCGTTCTTTTCCCTCAACCACGTTGTTCAACCAGTACGCCTGTGGTAAAGCAAAATCAAACTCCATGGGGATTTTGAACAATTCGTCAATGTGACAATTGCCATTCCTCTGAGGCAAGTCATCAGAACTATCTTCATCCCCTTCGTTGGCAAGTGTTGCATTCACAAACATCGAGTCCGAGTCAAAAAACACAATCCTGTCAAAGTCGTCTTGATTGAAAATGTGCAATTTCGTAAACGAGGCTGCCCATGGCGAATCGTCATTATAATTCGTCTTGATAAGCTCCATCGACCGCAAGGTTATATTGTGGAAATTGGCAACTTCGTATAGTTTGCTCCATCGATTACTAGCGTAGAATTGAAGAATCTGGTCGTACAAGATCACCAAATTGGGCACTTGCGTATTGGCCTGGCGGAGCTGAACAAAATTCAAAATGGCCAAATTCAAATAGTCATAGTTGGTCGCATATTGCATGTACGCTAGTCTATCGGGGTTTTGCAACGGCGACTGGTCGTAAAAGTCAATCGCCTCTTCTGGAATAACTTTCAAATGACTCGCCAACCCCTTCTCGGACAAGGTATAGGTATTTTCCAAGACAACATGGGCAAAAACGAAATAAGCAATAATGAAGAATGCGAGTTTGAATTCCCAGTTCTTTAAATGCAGTTTCCAGCCTCGCTTGGATCTCTCATTGCCCCCCATTTTTCTCTGACCTAGACTACACCAACTCTTTTTATCAAACTTGTATATATATCTTTATATAAAAAAAAAGCAGAAGACAGGGAAGTTCACCGTGGATTCATATCATTTGATGAATCTCCAAACTTTTTTTTTTCTCTTTTGACACGCGGTATTTGGTGTCAACCTTTCTGGCATAGGCGCCAAACATCATCCACTTCTTGAACTTGCACACTCGGTTCAACTGGTACAGAAGACAGAAACAAACGTTGGAGATCGCCAAAGAAAAAAAAAAAAAGAGATGCATCAACCCGGAATCGAACCGGGGGCCCAACGATGGCAACGTTGGATTTTACCACTAAACCATTGATGCTTTAGTATGGGACAGCGACGTAAAATTGTCAACTGGAATTAGACCAAAAATGAAAGTGCTCGGTGCTGTGAGTTATTGCAAAGTAGTTGACTAACTCCAACCCCTCCACCTCATCACGTACTTCAACACTAACCTCTCACTGAGAATACCCACTTACATTATTCCCGATGGAAATCTTGATGAGCAAGTTACACCATATGATTTTTCGGCAGTTGCAGAAGTTATTATGACCGTGAAGTTGCTGTCGAGCTACAGCGTCAAATTGTATGATATCCCAATTCAACTTCAAAAAAAATCAAACAAGTAAGCTAATATATATCGAGTATTACCCCCCATTGACAAACATCGAGTGGAAGCAAAAGTTCAAAACTTTATTAAATCTTTATACATTTTGATAAAAATACAATCCAACACGTATGTTGCCCTTTGAGTATCCACAGCGCCCATGGACTCAGGACCCAGGACTCAGGACTCAGTTAGCCAATATTGCAAAGGAAGCTCCATTTGGTCCTGATTCCGCAGTGTTTCTTCACTCACTAGATGCCTTCACTGGATGCCTTCAATCGGTGCCAAAAAAAAAAAAGAAAAAAAAAGAAAAATTCACATTCCGAGACAATTCCAATTTTTTGTAATTGTCATCGTTTTCACTTGGCTGAAGCAGTAGCCGGTTTCTGCGACTTAAGGAGCTCTTCCTTCAACTTCTGTGAGAAATGGTCCTGATTGTCATCGTCATCCCAATCTTGTTCCCATAGCGTTTCTTCTTTTATTTTGCTGCTAGTCCAATCTTTTTCATCCTCGGGGAAATCTTCAAACTCGTCATCTTCCTCCAACGTCCTGATCTTGTCGTCGTTTTTCCTTGACTCTTTTGCCTTGGATTCTCTTGCGTCAGACATCCTTATGTGTTATTTTTGTGAGGGACGGTGGTGAACGGTGTAACAGTACCAGTGGCGAGCGATCGATTCTAAACCGCAGGAACATGGACGTGATAGTAGTGAGTGTCGTATATTGCAAACCTCACGACATGGAAAACAAAAACGCGACATTCAAATCATTCAGTCAATTTTCTTTTTTTTTTTTTTCATTTCATAGCTAGCTCTATACACCATATGCTTGATAGATAGCCCAGGCCCAACCAACAAAAAACGACAAGGAATATGTTACTTGGAAGCCGTCAGGTGCTAAAGCTCTCAAGCCCCGGATCTATGATGGTCAAGGGCTGGTCGCGAAACTTGGCCCACTTGGGCTACTTGGAACCAAATGGAGGTTCCACCAAACTGTACAAGCGATTAGGACGTGGTGCCTCTTCAGGAAAAGGTAAAACCTCCGGGCGTGGTCAAAAGGGTCAAAAGGCCAGAGGAAAAGTTCCACACTGGATGGAAGGTGGTCAAACTCCGTATTTCAAGCAATTACCCATGATTGGATCTACGAAGGAGTACGTGCCTGTCTTTCATGAGGTTTACTTGAGCAAGATCCAGGATTTCTGGAAGACCAAGAGAATACCATTGGAAGAAGGAGACACTTTAACCATCAAAGTGATGAGAGAATGCGGCATCATCACCGGTTCGTTGAAAGACGGGGTGATGCTAATCGGCACGGGAGGAGCGGGCCAGGACGAATATAATGTGCCGTTGAACGTTGAAGCTTCCAAAGCGACCGAGGCGGCAATTGCGGCAATTGAAAGCACAAACCACAGCTTCACAGCAAGATATTTCACAACTTTGGGACTCAGGGCCCACGTCAACCCCGAAAAATTCTTGTTGAAGTACGGCTACGTTCCTTTGCAAGCAAGACCAACAGATAAAAAGAGCATAGCTTATTACAGTGACCCTGAACAGCGAGGTTATTTGCACAAGGACCCTTCAATCCTTACAGAGGCATTACAAGCTGCTCGTGAACAATTGAAGGTGCCAAAACCGAAAAAGAGCAAATCCAAATTCAAATCGCTCCTGGAACAATTGATGGAGGCTTCTTCGGTGGCGTTTGCAGAGACAAGCAAGACAGTCAAGATTTCTGAACTAGTCTAATCTCAAAAAAAAAGAAAAAAAGAAAAAGAGAAAGAATTCATGTATATAATTAAATACAGACAAAAAGTGTTGTCATTCCACGTCCACAAATAGATGCAACAAACCCTCGACGGTCTCTTGCAAGTCCGTGATGCGTATTTCTCTGCGCTCTAGTTCGCCGTTCTTACCAATGTTGGTGCTGTACTTTCTGAGTGAAAATAGCGTAGCTTTAAATGTCATTTGATAGATTTCTTTAATCTTTAACTTTGCATTTACAGACGCGGCTTGGTTTAAAGTTAAACCTCGAAGTCGCAAGCCTGATAGAATGATTTTGTTGACTGCGCGGTTGATTTGATCAGGAGTCGACAATGGCCGCGATACAGACTGTTTTTCTCCATCCGCGGTAGACGGCGCGGGTTCCTGGAGCTTCTTCTTTTGCAACACCTTGTCGAATATTTTGGATGGGGTCTGGCTCGGTGCCGTTTCGGTGTAAACCACAAAGGCATTGGATGTAGTCGAGGTCCCCGCTGTGAGTTTCTCAAACGGCTCAAGCAACAGGAAATCAAGTACAAAGGACCTGACGTCCTTATCATGGTAAAACACCACATATACACCATCGTCATCATCTTCTTCTCCTTCGCTATATATCTTTGTGAGGAGACCGAGCCTTTGGCCCAGGTCAGACTCCCGTCTACCAACTAGTTTGCTTTCAAAATACCCCTCCGTGGCAGATTCGCCTGTGTAAACCGTGAATAGCGGGCTCGAAATCAAGTAGATGGGAATTCTCGAATAGAAAACATAAGCGATGAAAGTCAATTTCTTTGCAAAAGGTGTCACCTTTTCCGCGACACCAGACCAAAACTGGACGTCATCGTAAACCTTGCCGCCATCTTCCACCTGTGCACTAAAGTGATGGTTCATGGATCATGGAAAAAAGTGACTATCATCCTATACTGGTGTTATGGGTGGCAAAAAAAGAAAAAACAAACGACAAAAAAAAAGTGTCGTCACTATTTCGAGACATGAAAAATAATCTGCGAAGCGTCAACCCGAGTGGGAGTATTGGAGTTTTACAACTAGCAATTTACCAGCTCAAAAAGTAATCATTTTCTACCGGTCTCTATCAATGATTGATGCTAATTGCAAGTTTATTCACGCAGTGGCGCTTTTGCAGCGGACAGTTTACTTTTTTGAAACCCGACTTGTTGCAAATTGTGTGCTGTGTGTGGCATCTCCAGCATGTTCCGCTTCGTAACGGGGCGGAGAAAAAAACAGCTCGAGGTTTGGAAAGTGGATGCCATAAACACACACACGCTACTTGATTTCAACTCTAGAGGAAACCTCTATCAGCTGTAGATACAAATAAAGGTTGTTGACAACTGACAATTTACTCTGATCCAAGACACAGCAGTAGTAGTAGTAGTAGTGGTAGTAGAGATCATGGCTTCAGGGCGGTTTGCCTAAGTTTACCTGGGTCCCTGGCATGTCGCGAGACTTGAGAGTGACAGAAAAGAGAAATTTCAAAGCGATTTCTTAAAAGATCATCTGAGACACACACACACACACACACTTGAGAACACACACACACACAGACAGCTCCTTCTCCCTTTCCACAACGGATCTCCATCCATACCCAGAAACAGCCTTTGCAGGATCTCTAGCGGAAGACCACGCTTGATTGGAGGGCGTAAAGCACGGAGAATTTTTTTGTTGTTTTTCCCCTTCTTCTTCTTTCATTTCTGTCCAAGGAGGAGGGCAAATATCAGACAAGGCCGAAGGAAGGAAAAAAAAAAACCCACACCTAATAAAAGTGTGCACATTTTACTCGGAAGAGATAAATACCTTGTACACACGGGGGGTGGCTGAGATAAGAAGTTCTTATAGAAAGTGATATTCCTGGCCACACAGACCAAAGAGATGACGACTAGAACCAGGGTGTACTCCGTGTCGAACATATACAACGATGTCAACAACAACAAGCCGTCGGAGTACTGGGACTATGAGAACCACAAAATCGTATGGGGCGATATCAAAAACTACGAAATCGTGAGTAAGATAGGCCGGGGCAAGTACTCCGAGGTGTTCCAGGGCCTAAACGTTCTCAACGACGAGCCGTGTGTCATCAAGGTGTTGAAGCCCGTCAAGTTGAAGAAGATTTACCGGGAAGTCAAGATTTTGCAGAACCTAACCGGCGGCCCCAACGTAGTTGGTCTTCTAGACGTTGTGCGGGATGAGCAGTCCAAAATACCGGCGTTGATCTTTGAAAAAGTCAACAATGTCGACTTCCGAGTCTTGTACCCCAAATTCACGGTGAAGGATATCCAGTACTACTTCACCCAGCTATTGATTGCCCTAGATTACTCGCATTCGATGGGGATCATCCATCGCGATGTCAAGCCGCAGAATATCATGATTGATCCCATGAATAAGAAGCTCAGGTTGATCGATTGGGGGTTGGCCGAGTTTTACCACGCGGGGATGGACTATAATGTGCGGGTTGCTTCTCGATACCACAAGGGGCCCGAGTTGCTAATAAACCTACAACAGTACGACTACTCGCTAGACTTGTGGTCGGTGGGGTGCATGTTGGGGGCGATAATATTCAAGAAGGAGCCGCTTTTCAGGGGCGACTCCAACAACGACCAGCTCGTGCAGATTGCAAAAGTGTTGGGAACAGAGGCGTTGATGAGGTATGTCAACAAGTACGGTCTCAAGCTCAGCTCGGATTACGATGACATCTTGGGCAATCACTCCAAAAAGCCATGGAAGGCGTTTATCAATAATGAGAATCGTCATTTGATCAGCGAAGAAGCATTGGATTTGATAGACCGGCTACTTCAATACGACCACCAGCTTAGACCGACGGCGAAGGAGGCAATGAACCATCCATTTTTCAAATTGTAAAATAAAGGAAATAGCAAGTTGGCAACTCTTTCCCTTTTCTGTTCCCCTTCCCTTTCTTAATAAATGCATCTTGTTGGGTTGAGAAAAGTATCCTTTCTACACCGTAGCTGGGTTGTATATCTGTCTTTTTTTCTCACTTTTACCATTCTCGTGCGCGTACGGTGTTTAAGGTTCTCAACTACTAGGTGCGTGTACAGTCAATGATGAGCATCTCCATAAAACACACACACACACAAGCACAAGCACAAGCACAAGCACAAGCACAAGCACAAGCAAACGCACACGCAATCACTATCTGATACAAACATCCCCCACGCCAAGTCATGTCGCAAGCGGAACCTCTAACTTCAAATGTGCGACCAGCAACTGACTCGTTGATAACTATACGGATAATCAAATCTTTCCCCTACCGTAACGTGAAAAACATAATCATCAAAGACATAAACTTGAAATCTACCACCCCCCTACAATTGCTAGAGCAAGTTAAAAGTGAGATCAACACCAGTGGCGCCTTGAGACCATTTAGGAACGTCGAGTATGACGCTTTGAAAATCTACACTCAAGCGCACGGATCAAAGTCTATGAACCTAGTGATCAATTTCGAAAACGACGAGGAGTGGACGCTTGTCAAGATGGGGAAAGAGACGCGAGATGGCGGTTTGTGGGACCTTGGTGTTTGCAACGAAACTGAAATCAGTGTGTTTAACTGGCAAGCGTACCTTGAATTCAAGCAAAACCCAGAGGAAAAATGGTAGACTTACGAGTGGTGTACATTAGGAGGTGCGGGTACGAGTTTAGAGGCGGTGTCTGTATAGGGTCCATAACACTGATTTTTCCACAGCAAGAGAGTTACCAGTTGAAGCTATGGTTCATCTCAGTAACACGTGTGTGTAGGGTCTGGGTCTGTTATGTAGTCTGTTGCTCACGTGATGTTGCAACAGTGACGGAAGTTAATGTCGTGGAAAATGTCACGACAGTCACGTGCTAGAAATCACGTGCTACACAGCCAGTAGTGGCAGAATACTGCTAGCCAATAGTAGAGTTTGTTTTATAAATAATGTGGTAGAGAGGCGCTACCAACTGTGCACCATATTGAGTCTCTGCGGCCATTTGCCTTACTATTCTTACTATTGCACTTACCACTACTATTACTACTAGTGCGGTTTCTACTGGTACCGCAGTCACTATACACACCATACAGAGAGAGAGAAAAGTGCACTTTTCATCAACTGTTGGTTGAAAAATGTTCGAAAATTATACCCAATAGGAAAAGTAGAATTATACAACTCGTGTGTCTCCCCATCCCTCCCTTCAACCTCCAAAACAGGCTTTATCCATACACACACACACATTCCCGCCCGCTCTTCAATCTTCTTATTCAATAACCTCCGTTGGAAAAAAGGAATTACACCGGTTATTGATTAAAAAAGTTTTGAGTTTGACCGAACATTTCCATAGACAATTTGGGCATTCAATATCCCCGAAATTTTTTATTGAAAAGAACAAAAAAAACCATAAAAAAAACCGATTGCTTTGAAGATCCATTGAGGAGTTAGAACACGGGAACCACTTAAAAAAACACAACTACTTCTGTCCATAATGTTCAAATCTGCGTTTAAAACAGTGAACCAACCGTTGGTGCAAAAATTTATTGCTGGAGGTGTGGGAGTCACTGGCTTGACTGCATCCTATTTATTATACCAGGACTCCATGACTGCCAATGCCATGACGGCAGCAGAGCACGGATTGCATCCTCCGGCTTACAACTGGCCCCACAACGGGATGTTTGAGACTTTTGACCATGCCTCGATCAGAAGAGGGTTCCAAGTTTATAGAGAAGTGTGTGCGGCTTGCCATTCCTTGGACAGAATTGCATGGAGAAACTTGGTTGGAAGCTCCCACACCACTTCGGAAGCAAAAGCCATGGCCGAGGAGATTGAATACGACGACGAGCCCGACGACGAAGGTAAGCCAAGAAAGAGACCAGGTAAATTGGCCGATTACATACCTGGTCCTTATGAAAACGAACAAGCCGCTAGAGCAGCCAACCAAGGTGCCTTGCCTCCAGACTTGTCGTTGATTGTCAAGGCTAGACACGGCGGTTGTGACTACATCTTTTCCTTGTTGACCGGTTACCCCGAAGAGCCACCAGCAGGTGTAGTGTTGCCAGCAGGCTCAAACTACAACCCTTACTTCCCCGGTGGTGCTATTGCCATGGCTAGAGTCTTGTTTGACGACTTGGTTGAATACGAAGACGGTACACCAGCCACCACCTCACAAATGGCCAAGGACGTTACCGTGTTTTTGAACTGGGCTGCTGAACCCGAACACGACGAAAGAAAGAGATGGGGTTTGAAGACCTTGATAGTGGTCTCGTCGTTATACTTTTTGTCGATCTGGGTCAAGAGATTCAAATGGGCTCCAATAAAGAGCAGAAAATTCAGATTCGACCCACCAAAAAAGTAAACATCAAGACATGACCAAGGCTGAGTGTGCTCTTTGATTTTGTTCATCATCATCATCATCATCATCATCATCAACATTATTTCTCTGTGTGATTGAAGGTGTTTTAAAACTCAAAACGGGGGATGGATAACCATAGATATAACTTGTCAATTTTTTTTTTAATTGTATAGTGTATGCAAACAAATTCCATAAAAAAGAAAAGATTAATACAAGTTGTTCCTACTGTACAGGCTAGTGAGCTGGCGATTCTTTCTTGACCTCCTCTTCCTTCTTACAAAGTCGAAACTGAACAAGCTGCACTTGGCTGTGTATCATCTTTTTTTTTTTGGTTTGTTGCTTCTTCAACCGGTGGAATCTGCGTTGAACATATTTCCAGCAAGCGTTATCACGTGATTTATTTTTTACAATCTCGGAAAAATGACTCGCCGGATGAATTATGTGAAAAAAATACATAGATTTCACCAGATCTCAGCGTAAAGTCAGTAAAGGCAGTAATCTATGGATTCAGCGATGTTTCTGGATGTAGACCGGGTCTGTCATAAGCAAGATACCGTTACTTTTGGCCGTGTTCACTCCCCTTTCGACCTCTTTAGGCTTCAACCTCTGCCGAAATTATGTACTATCTCCCCGTCCAATTACCCGTTCCTGGAAAAAAACAAAAAAAAAAAAAGAAAAAAAAAAGCTGTAAGAGTAGGCCCTGATTTTTTTTTTCATCTTTCTACTTCGAGCCAAGTGACCCACTTCAACAATAGCAACAATTACATTCCAAATTTTTCTAATTGTTGGGGGAATTTAAATTTCGCCGACTTGCACTCGTTCATCTTTTTTCAATTTTTGTTGTTTTTTTTTTCTAACTACCGGCAATACCACCTATGCGACTGGATACCCCAATGTCAACAAAAAAGAACTTGGACCAGAACGACGTAACCGTTGCCGTCTCGGACAACGAGAGTCTGACCTCGGCAGCATCCACCAACTCGTCCAAGGGCCTCTTGGGCGGCCCCCACAATGGCAACGTCTTCGACGAAGCTACACCGATCCTGGACTCGGAATCGCGACCTTCGCGAATGGTGATTATACTAGCGTTGGCGTCGTCGATTTCGGGGTTCATGTTTGGCTACGACACGGGGTACATATCTTCGGCGTTGGTGCAAGTGGGCACTGACTTGTCGGATAAGCTCTTGACGAACGGGGAGAAGGAGTTTATAACCTCGGCGACGTCGTTGGGCGCGCTACTAGGTGCCATTCTTGGTGGACTTCTCGCCAACTATGTGGGAAGGAAAGGTGTTTTATTGGGCTCAAATGTGATATTTGTGGTGGGGACTATTGTTCAGCTTGTTTCGAAAACAGTGTGGTGCATGATTGCCGGCAGGTTCATCTTGGGGTGGGGGGTGGGCATTGCGTCGTTGATTGCCCCGCTTATGCTTTCGGAGCTCGCTCCCTCCAAGTACCGAGGAAGACTAATTGTCACCAACGTCATGTTTATCACTGGGGGCCAGTTGGTTGCCTATTTCATCAACTGGGGGTTGACGCGAGTTGCGCACGGATGGAGAGTTTCGGTGGGGTTGTGCATGGTGCCGCCCGTTATCCAGTTTGTGCTATTCTGGTTCTTGCCAGACACACCGAGATTCTACATTATGAATGGCGAAGTTGTAAAAGCCAAAGATGTGTTGAGGAAAATCTACAACAACCCATCCGAAGCATTCATTGACGCCACCGTCGACGACATGATCCGCTCTGACTCGACAGTTCCTGGCCACAATGCTTTCCAAAAAGCATGGAAGTCGCTCAAGATTATCCATACCACCCCTGGAAACTTTAGGGCTTTGATACTAGCATGTGGACTTCAAGGTATCCAACAGTTTACCGGTTTCAACTCGCTAATGTACTTTAGCGCAACTATATTCGAGACCATTGGGTTCAAAAATCCCACCGCCGTGTCCATCATCATCTCAGCAACGAATTTTGTCTTTACCGGCATCGCTCTCTGCATCATTGACAAAGTCGGCAGAAGAAGGATCTTGCTCGTTGGTATGCCATGCATGTGCGCATCCTTGGTTGTTTGCGCCGTAGCATTCCATTTCTTGAACATTGATTTTTCCAGCGGCATGCAGATAGTCTCGAGAGGCATCAACGGATGGGGCATTGTGGTCATTGTCGGAATGATTCTCTACGTTGCATCCTACGCCATTGGAATCGGCAATGCAGCATGGGTGGGCGTCGAGCTTTTTTCAGACGTCAATGTGCGTGCCATTGGCGCAATGTTTGCCTCTGCCACCAACTGGACTGGCTCATTAGTGGTGGCATCTACTTTTTTAACCATGTTGGAGAATATTACACCCACGGGCACGTTTGCCTTCTTTGCCGGCTTGTGCTTAATTTCATTCTTCTTTGTCTACTTCTTGCTTCCCGACACCGCCGGGTTGGAGTTGGAGGAAACAACAAACTTTTTGGCCAACGGATTCAACGTGAAACAGTCGGTCGAGCTATCAAAGTTGAGGAAGAAACAGTCCAAGTACACAAATGATGCATCCCCATAAGATTTTGTTCTGTTCTTTTTTTTTATTCAAGTGTTAAATATTAGATATTGTAACAATCTTTAATTCATTCACAACAGTTCCAGCTCTTTTTGCCGTTGACGAGTTCCTTCTTCAGATCAAGTCTTTCTACATTATAGACTCACGTGAGAGTAAGCAAGGCTGTAGTATCTGTAATGTAAAGTGACATTGAATGGATGGTTTACTGGAACGAAATTGAGCGAAAGAGACAGAAGAGAAAGAACGGAAAAAAAAATTGATGCTTCATGTTTTCGATCCCAGGATCCAGAAACCCGAAGGAAAGAACCCAGCACGGCCCTCTCAAATGGATTGAATATACACCACCAACACCACCAACAGCAACAGCAACAACAAAAAACAAAAACTCATGTCCACACCAGCACTTTTGCCTCTGATAGGAGACGATGCAAGTGAAGCAGGTGAATACTCGTCTGCCGGTGAAGAAGATGTGTACATGCCGATCCAGCGAATGGCGACTTTGGCCGATTACGAGTTCATGGACAAGTTGGGCCTGGGCACATTTGGAGTGGTGCACAAGGCACGAGATAAGAAAACAGGGCAGCTCGTGGCGATGAAGCAGATTCTATATCACCTGGTGAAAGAGGGGTTCCCCATTACGGCGTTGCGAGAAATCACGATTTTGAAACAACTACACCATGCCAACGTGTTGAGCGTGCAGCAGATGATATTTGAAGAGCCCAAGGTCAAGGACAAGACCGAGTTGATCACCCAGCGCGGGACGTTTTACACGGTTGCTCCCTACATGACCAGTGACCTCGTGGGCCTAC
Source organism: Lodderomyces beijingensis (assembly GCF_963989305.1). Classification (NCBI taxonomy): domain Eukaryota; kingdom Fungi; phylum Ascomycota; class Pichiomycetes; order Serinales; family Debaryomycetaceae; genus Lodderomyces; species Lodderomyces beijingensis. The sequence goes on from NC_089970.1 coordinate 384,389, forward strand.
TCAAGAACCCCAACATCCACTTGGAGTTGAGCCAGATTAAGTGCTTGATGCAGCAGCTTCTCACGGGTACTCAGTACATACACGATGCAAATTTTTTACACCGCGACATCAAAGCTGCAAACATTCTCGTTGACCAAACGGGGGTTTTGAAAATTGCCGATTTTGGCTTGGCTCGACTATACCACGGCACCGCGCCTCGTTTAGGCATGGGGCCCGGAGGCGGCGAAAAGTCATACACCAGCCTTGTGATCACGAGGTGGTACCGGCCGCCCGAGATCTTGCTCGGCGAAAGGAAATACACCACTGCGGTTGATCTATGGGGAGTAGGATGCGTGTTTGGCGAGTTGTTCACGGGCAACCCCATATTGCAGGGCAACACCGATGCGCAACAGGCGCAGCTAATCTTTGAGCTCGTGGGATCCCCGAAATCTTGGTCCGAGGCCGCCAATTTGCCAAACAAGAACGATTATAACATTGGATTGGGCTGCCTGCGGAGCATGGAAGCGAGATTTGAAAAGATTATGCCTGCATCGGGCGTCAGCTTGCTCAGTGGGCTTTTAACGTTGGACCCGTACAAGCGGTTGAACGCGTTGGATGCTTTGAACCACGAGTTTTTCACGACGGAGCCGTTGCCGTTGCGCCCGGACCAGATGCCGCGTTTCGAGGAGTGCCATGAGATTGACAAGGAGAGGTTTAAAACGATACGGAACACAGCACGGCATACCGTTTCTGAACGACACGTTAATACGGGGCAAGCAGGCGGTGATCGATTTGAGAGAGTAAACAGGCAGGGAGACGAGAAAGTGGTAAGACATGGACATGAAGATAACGGGTATGATGAGTTTAATAGAAGGTCGTCGTACTCTCAACGATATAATCCATCTGGAACGTATCCAGAGGAGCAGCCGTACCAAGATGAGCGACAGTACCAAGATGAACGAGTGTACCAAGACGAGCGACACTATTATGAGGAGGAAGACATGGGTGGTTATTACAACGAAGGGGCTGCAAACGATTATTACACACGCGGTGGTGGTGGTGGCGAAGAAAGCCACAACAAAAAATACGATGACAATTATGACCACGGGTACTACAAAACTAATGACCGCCGGCAAAGGTACGATTACCGAACGCGCAACCTGGATATGTCTTACGACCAACGGCGAAACCCAAGAGCAAACTACAACTCGTACGTTCCTAGAAGTCAGCAGACGGGTTCTTCCCAACGATGGCGACAGGCTCCCAGCTTGAGGAATTCTGGAGGGCATCTATACGATACGGAGCCTCGTTTTCGTCATCACCGAGACTCGCCATCTCGAACTGTAAATTTACGAACACAACCGCGGTACCATGATGATGGCGAAGAAACACGTCGCTCAGCGCCCTATACACTGCATCCTACACAAGAAACCAGGCCGTCTGATGCCCACTTACCAAATAGACCAGATGTCAAGAACCACCCACGTTCAACGAGCAAAGAGCCAAATGGGAGAACGTCAAGAAAGGACACACCAGCCATGAGTGAGATGAAGGGGTCACACTACTCAGATCACGCTTCCTCTGGTCCCTCGAGCACCTCTGGGAAAGAGCAAACCACATCAAAGTCGATAGAGAGAATGTCGTCTGATAAGCTGGAGAAGAAAATAACAGCGGAGGGTGACAACACACAATCGCATAGGCGATCAAGTGCAAACACACTACAAGCTGCTGAGAATAGAAGCGGAAAGGACACCGATAAGTCATGCTTTTCACAGCAGCAGCAGCAAGCTTCGCGATTGGAGCAGACGGAGCGACACGCGGCACCATCATCTCTTGGACTGTCTCTGAGCGCGTTGCTGCGTGACATTTCCAAGCCGTCTAACCTGCGCACTCCAACTATAACAACGGCTCGTCACACACTGGTTACTAATGGTTTCAAAGACAACGGAGAAACCAAATCTAACCTCGACGAGACACCATCGGTGTTTAGACTGGGGAGCCAGAGTGCACCTCGCAGGAGTTTACCCATAAAAAGGGAAACGACGGCCGATAGAGAGAGCAAGCCTACACCTCTAACGCAGGGTAGGCAGCAGGTCCATGTTAGAACATCCACTCTGACAAATGAACCCAGGAAAGAGCGTGCAGACGAGTCTAATTTTGTCTCGGGAAAAGACAAATTGAGGTTGGATGAACAGCAGCGGCGAGGACATGCTCATATTTCCGGATCAAATTTCGCCAGACAGAAACGCGGTTTCAATTATCTCGAGCAGCAGGATAGTGACCTCAGCGACGTTGATATTGCTGGAACCTCCGACGATGCACTTCAAAGGTTCATACGTGAAGAGGACATGAAAAATGACCTGGTGCTGAGAAGAATCAAGTCTGAAACTGTTTTTTTCAAAAAGGGGAAACGGTAGTCAACCAGTTGCATGATATATATCTCTCGCACTTTGATGAATATTTAGTACTATGCAATTGAGAAAAACCTTCCTGAGAGAAATGATGAAATAGAGGTTCCCAGAATTTGAGAAGAAGCGATAGCATTAATAGCGCTTTTCCACGCGTTGACGAGGCATCAACTTTTTTTTTTTACTACCCCCGATGTCAAACTCCGGTTCTCGGATCTTTTTTTATTTTTTTTTCCGTGTGATGTCACTGATCTTTTAGATAAGTTTCCCTTTTTTTTTTCCTCTATTGATCTATAAGATCAACCTCCACTCCCCGATTATTTCAACATCGCCAGTTTTTGATTCTCCCAGCACGTACCATGGCCACGCTTGAAGACTACTTTTCAATCCAGACGTTTCTTATTGTGTTGAGAGAGACGTTGGAATCCGCCATCATCATTTCGGTGCTATTGTCGTTTGTGCATCAAACTTTCTACCCTTCCCATGCCGCCACTACGTCTAGAAACAGCGCCGACGATCCAGCTAGTGCGGCATATCATGCAATCACGGTGGACTCGTCCAAAGACACCGAGCTGGATGTCGAAGATGCGAAATTGTACAAGTTTTTGAACTTGCAGATCTGGATAGGCGGGCTCTTGGGTCTATTTGTTTGTCTATTGGTGGGCTCTTTCATTTTAGCCGTGTTCTACATCATTGGGAGTGATTTGTGGGCAGTTTCCGAAAAGTACTGGGAGGGCACGTTTTCGATTATTGCCAGCTTGATCATATCAGTCATGGGGGTCGAGATCTTGCGCGTGAGCAAGATGCAGCAGAAGTGGAAAGCCAAGCTTGCTCGGCTCGTGCAACTGTCGAGTTTTTACCCCGGTAGCTCAAACTCGCTGACTACACGCACGGGCACTACCTGGATAGATCGGATTCGGTTGTGGACTGAAAAATACAATCTCTTGATCTTACCTTTTGTCACCACGCTCAGAGAAGGACTAGAGGCCATCGTGTTTGTCGGCGGTATCGGCATCAACGAAAACACTTCCGTTTGGGCGATTGTCAACTCGGCTCTCCTCGCGATAATGGTGGGGTCTGTAATCGGGTTCATCCTATACCGGTCGGGAAACAGCCTTTCGTTGCAGTGGTTCTTGATCGTGTCGACGTGTTTCCTATACCTAGTTGCCGCTGGCTTGTTCTCCAAAGGGGTGTGGAATTTTGAGTTGCAGCAGTTTATCGATGCATGCGGCGGCCAGGACGTGAGCGAGACGGGCCATGGTCCAGGCTCCTATGATATCGCGCGAAGCGTGTGGCATGTCAATTGCTGCAATGGCGAAATGCAAGAAGATGGTGCCTTCTGGATGATCTTCACTGCCATCTTTGGGTGGACAAACTCGGCCACGTATGGAAGCGTAATTAGTTACACCTTGTATTGGGTCGTGGTCACCTGTGCGTTCACGGCCTTGTTGTACGAAGAAAAACATGGGTACTTGCCGCTTATTCCCATCCGCTGGCAGTTGAAGCGTATCAGGAAAAGATTGAGTGTCTATGCTCCCTTGCCTGAGGATCCGGAACTTTGTAGAGACATTCGACAAAGTATTGATTCGGCAAACTCCGCGACACCACTACAACAACAGTGATTGTCAAGAGAAGTCAGCCTCATAATGAATTTTCATTTTGAAAAAGGTTTCTTAAAAAAATAGATTAAACGGCAAAATAGGCTTTGGGGTGGGGGATCTCAGTGGCCACTGCGGTGGGAAAATTTCAATAATATGCCTTTGTCACCTCTGAAGGAAAAAAAAAAAGACAAAAAAAAACAAGAGCGATTTTTTTATCAGATTAGATCAATCTGATAATATCTGAAATTTAAGATTTGTGCGGGAGATGGTTATGAACTTCGAGAAATGTTCACCAACAGACATGAGCTAGACTTTTGTGATTTCTGCACCACAGACGGCATGAGCTCTGCCTGCCAAGCAAAACATAAACTAAAAACAAAAAGGAAAATCACTTTTTCATGGGATTTTCATCTTCGGATGCTCCAGGATCCACAAACAAGCAATTCTCCATACGCCAACAAATTTTTGGTTTATTTTTGACGTCTCGTCAATTGTAAGGAAGGCTTACGAACAGTCTTGGCCGTTGGCTTTTGACCATTGCTCCTTTGACGCCAGGCCTTTCAAACTTGCTCTTTTAATTATCTGTGACGACAAGCTCAGCGGACATGAATTCTTTTTTCACTTGCAAAGGCATTCTAGTTTTCCTAGTTTTGAAATTGACGATGGAATCGCCCACGGTCGAGAACAAAAAAATTTTAGCTGTTGATCTAAAGTAGCAAGATTGACTATGTGAACATTGTGAGCACTACATGTGTAATTAACACGGCTACTAACGTGATTGGCTGTTTCCAGTCTGACGCAATAAAACGGCATTTTTTTTTCTTGTTTAGTACAGTCGATCATTTTATCTCCGCTGGTTAATTTATTTTTTTGAAGTCGAGGATCGTAAATGAGGCTGGATTTATTATTACATACATTCAGCTCTAGACGGGAGATGGTGGAGAAAGAAAAAGGGCGTGCGGGGTCTGGGGAGTGGGGATTTTGGAAGGCTTGATAACTCGAAGCTCCTTGGGAGGGGGGGACTTTCCAGAGCGGAATTTCGCCTTTCATACAATCATTCTCGTATTTGGAATGATAATCAGAGGAGTATATCGGCACCGAAAGTAGAACAGTTCATAAAAAGTAGATTTTGCACTTTTTTTTGCCAAGAGAACGGATGGCTGGAGCGGTAAAGAGGCAGGGGGTCCAAAAGTGCCTGAATTTGCAACCATTTTTTGAATTTTTCTTGGGCAGCGGAGGTTCAATTACATTTCAACAGAACCAAAAAAAAACAGGCAAAATCAATGAAAGGAGTTGGGAGCAACTTCATTCTCAAGCTCTTCCCTTTCTTCACATCACAGTTCTAGGGGATTGCTCAGTAGTTGTGGATGCGGGTACAATGTGCGAGAACAACAACAACCCGTCTCCCTCGTTGCAAGGTTGCATTTCAGGTAGCCCCTCAATTCACAGTCTGGAAATTTTTTTTTTCAAGTGCCTCTTCTAGATCGCAGAGCCCTTTTTCTCCCCAAAAATTTAGACGTCTACTCAACAATGTAAATTACTCCTCTAAAAGAGAAAGAAGATCGGGTGTATGGAATAAACGCTTGCAGAAAGGCATAAGCCCTACTGCGCCTCTTGAGAATTTTTTTTGTTTCATCCAATAGCCATGCGACAATTCAACACAGACGATGCTGGAATGCCGACATATGGAATGCATCCCGTCCTGTGAATCGTGATTTACAGTTGCATCTTCCTTTATTTACTCCCTTCCCTCTAATTTTTAAGTTTTTGTGCAGATACCGGGAGCACATGAACGGGCAATTGTCGAGGCGACGATTGCAAATTACCTTCTTCCCGTTTGGAGCAACAACTGATCTTTTAGATAAAAGCAAAAAAAAAAAAAATAAAAAAGACATTTACGAGATTTGCATAACCCCCTTGCGTTTTGCGCAGTTTTCATTCCCACTGAAACTGCAATTTTTTTTTCAATTTTCGTTTTTTTTAGTTGGCCCTTTTGATATCGTGATGGCCATTTTTTTCATCAGCGAATGTAAAGCTCGACATACTATTGGGTCGTGATTACGCTGCAAACTAGGTTGTAAGGGTGGGGTTTGTTTTTAAACTCATAAGGCGGTATCCGTCGTTTTTGCACAATTTGAAATTCTAGCTATGGTGAACACAACATTGACTCTTGCAATTTTTTCACCAGAGGAGTGAAAAAAAGTGGGTACTTGTTTTGACAATGCAGATGTGATTTTTCATGTATAAAATCGTCGAGATTTCCCTCCTCCCTTGGATGACGTGGGGGAGAGGTATTTCTTGGCCAGTGTTCTGCATCGTACATCGTACATCCATTATTGCTCATAATCTCCACGGCATTTTAATTCAAAATGTTCACAAAGTGGTGTTTTATCAGCTTGTTATTTATTCAGTTGATTTCGAAAGCTGCAGCAGAGTATGGAGAGGCGTATGAAGACGTCCGTCCGAAAAGATTCTTTTACGCTTGCCGATACCAGGTGATGGGCGAGGTCACCATTTGCCCGGGCAGAAACATAACTTGTCAGTGCGTCAACCCTAACAATATTGCCACGATCGCCGGCTGCTTACAGTCGATTGGGAGAACTGAAAAGAAATATACCGATTTTGCAGTCAAGGCGTGCGCTCAAGCAAACGTCACGCTTCCGGCTGACTGGTTTGAAACTGCTATCGAGCTTTACAACTCCAGTGCAAAGTCGGCCCTGGAAATCCCCGGCTTCAACAAGTCAAGACCAATCAATACGCCTTTCATCTTGAACATGACAAACACTTTGGCACACCAGGAAGCCTTCAGAAGGTTCTACAATAACTATAGTGGGTCATTGTTTTATGGTGCTGGAATGTTGGGCTACTGGCTCTTGGTGATGCTCTTGGGCGGTATTGCAAACTGGAGCAAGTTTTTGTTCCCCGCCGCAACCAAGAAATTGACAAGCCCAGTTGTCAATCTTTGGAGAAAGCACGTCACGGTGCCAGCAACGTTTGGCACAAAGAAACTGCAGGAACAGGCCTTTTTAAAAATGTTTAGCTTTCTCATCCCATCTCGCTTTGAAAGTATAGTTATACTTTTATTCTACGGAGTCACCATTTTGTGTAATGGCCTCAATACCACTGCCATCGATAATGACCCCATCTTCCAAGGCAGCAAGTACAAAGCTGAGATTAAGTACGTTGCAGACAGAACAGGCATCACCGCCACCATGATGATGCCGTTGATCTTTTTGTTTGCTGGAAGAAACAATTTTTTGCAATGGTTAACGCGCTGGAACTTTAGCACCTTTATTGCATACCATAGACACACATCGCGGATCATGTTTATGCTTGTTGTGATTCACGCGGTTTGTTTCACCATCGCTTTGGGTCCAAGGTACACTCACGACGTTCAGGAGACTTACTTCAAATGGGGTATAATCGCCACCGTTGCAGGAGGTATCATCATGGTCCAAGGAATGCTTTACCTTAGAAGAAACTGGTATGAGATCTTCTTATTTTCCCACATTGTTTTGGCGGCAATCTGGGTAGCAGGTGCTTGGATCCACGTTCTTGACTTCGGCTACATCAATATGGTGTATCCAGCAGTCGCCATTTGGATCGTCGACAGGTTAGTGAGAATCGCCCGTTTGGTGTGGTTTGGTTTTCCCCATGCCGACGTCACGCTCTTGGCCGACGAAACTTTGAAAGTCGTTGTGCCAAAGCCCAAATCGTGGAAGTCGATCCCTGGTGGACATGCTTTCATCCATTTTTTGAAGCCAACCTATTTCTGGCAATCGCACCCATTCACATTCACGGACTCCGTGGAGGAGGAAAACTGCATAGTGTTGTACTGTAAAGTCAAGGGCGGCATCACCCATAGCTTGTACAAGCAATTATGTGCTGCTCCAGACAGGGCTTGCAAAATGCGAGTAGCGGTCGAAGGCCCTTACGGCGAGTCAACTCCTGCCAAATACGCAGACACTGCTGTGTTTATTGCTGGTGGTAATGGTATTCCTGGAATCTACTCCGAGGTGTTCGACATTGCAAAGAGAAGCGGTCATCACCACCAAAACGACCGCCAGCAGTCGTTGAAGTTGATCTGGGTTGTCCGCGAATGGAGGTCGTTGTACTGGTTTTACGAAGAGTTGTTGAGCTTAAAATCCACAAACATTGAAACCACTATCTACGTCACCCAGGCCTCGAACTCTTCATGTGTGGAGGACTTCAACAACAGATTTGCCGCCTCGTTGGAGACCAAATCCGTCGATACCCCTGGAACTGAAACACCCAAGTCGGAGTCACTCAAGGAGTCGGCAAAAGTGGAAGAACTCTCATGCGATGAAAAAGTCGAGACTCAATCCATAGTCAACTCGATAAGGAGCGAGCTCGCACATATACAGTTTGAAGAAGGAAGACCGTCTTTAGCTGAGATCATCCCTCGTGAAATTCACGAGTCTAATGGCTCCACTGCCTTTGTTGCATGTGGCCACTCGTCCATGGTTGATCAGATTCGTTATTACTGTGCTGAAAACGTGGATAACAAGGAAAAGAAGAGAGTTGACTTTTACGAACAGGTTCAAGTCTGGGCTTGAAAGTTTTTTTTTTTTTTTTCGTTGCTGCAAGTGAGTCTTGAAAATAGCCCCCCTAAGTAGAATGTCTACTACACATACAATCCTAGTAATCAACAACCAACCACTAGTATGAATATAGATGAAAAAAAAATAAAATAAACTCGATTCCTGTAGAGTATAGAAATGCGGAGGTTGAAATAAGCTAACCTCTGTAGAGGGATAATAAAGGAAGACTTGATCCATTGAACGAGGCTTAGTTGTAAGCGAGACCTTGACAGCTTGTGGCGAGTTGGGCGGCTAAAAAACGGGTTGCGAAAGAATTTGTCAAGTGGGGTTCGAGAGTGGGTCTCAGAGTAAGTCCAGGAACGTCGTCTAAAAGTTCTCAAAGTGTGAAAAAACAACTAGAGAGGTAAAAGGAATTGGATAAGCTAAAGCAAGCAATTGGAGACATTTCCGCTCTTGATCAAAACAACAATTTTAAAAAGGTTGGCAATCCTAATAGGCAAGCTCTTTGCAGCGATTTTTCCCCCCTGCAAGGATTCACGATTTATTCATATGGGTTTTCCACCTACAATCGCACATACGCCGGTTGCATTCATATGAAACGCACGAAGAGAAGGCAACGGTGTGTTTTTTGACAACCTTTGTGGCATCATGCGTCAACTTCTTCGTCCGTTGCGCCCAGCTTCAAGTGTTTTGCTCGGCGTTTAATCCCGGTTTTAAAAATCCATCAGGGACCCACAATTCTGGACTTCCAATGAGGATCTTTCAGAACAAGAGAGCACAGTAGATCAATTACATTCAAAGGACGCGGCGGACTAAAAACAAAACAAACAGGCCTAGTCCTTCTTCTCAATTTTCTTATTTTTTGGCACAGTTAGAAGTCTAAAGGGTTGGGGGGGGGGGGGGGGTCTTGCAAAACAAAATGCGGGCATCTTCCTGGCACGGGCGTAACTGCAATTAATAAAACACTTGAACAACGGTGATTGGTGTGAACGGGCAAGTGAAGCAGGCAATGCACATCGTTGAAAATTTCACACAGGCTATACCCTTTTGGGCAGAGCGAACTGAATGATGCATGTGCTTCGTCTTTTTTTTGGTATTATTGATATTGATCTTTTAGATTACGTCGGGCAGTCTCCAACTATGTGGAACAAAAAGACGTGGATGAAAATTGCGCCAAGTTCACCACAACGTTTTTTTTCTTTTTTGAGGAACAAAAATACATCATGCACAAGTGTCTAACTGGAACCAGAACAATCAATCAAACAAATGGCGGTGAGCGATGAAGTAGCCCTAACTCTGATTGGATGTTTTACTCACTAGGGCCCAATACTTTTGACCAATACCCTTGAAACAAAATGCCCATTTGGTAAGGTGGTTCTTTTCGCAAATGCGCCAAAAAAAAAAAAAAAAAAAAAGAGAATTACGATTGACCTTTTGGTGACTGCAAGGACACAAACAAAGATGCAAAAAAACACTTGCATTCTCATCAATTAATGCAAGGAATCGATTGAGGTATAGCTAATGGAGGGCGGAAGGGGGAGGGAAAAGGCCGGTGAAAAAGGGGCCCGTCTGAATATTGCTGTCAGGATGGAACTGGAGACGTTGGCTTTTTCACCTATAAAATGAGTTGGTAATTCCTTTGAATAACTGGCGTTCAAAAAAAGAAAGGATCATTATTTTTTGCTGCAAAATCTTTCATCATCTAGCATCAGATACAATGAAACTGAAACTGCTTATTCTTGGCTGTGCTGTTGCGTGCCTGGTGGGGTCTGTCTCGGCATATGGTAGACCTTACAGCGACAACAGTGACATGAGTCCCTACCAAGCATGTCAGGCCCAAATCCAAGTTGAAGTTACCTTTTGCGAGACAAATGTCGGAGGTGGTAGACATAAGAGGGAAGGGGAAACTAGCAGTGGTGGACAAAGCGGAGGCGAGGGAGGGAATAAAACTAGCGAGGGGGGCCAGAATGGACAAAACAGTGGACAAGGTCAAGGTCAAAGCCAAGGCATGCTGGGTGGCCAGCAACAAAACAACACTCAAGTTGCCAACGGTGGGAGAGGAGGAAAAGGCGGAAGAGGCGGCGGCAATACTTGCGATTGCCTCAACCCCAACAGTATTGCCACATTGGCAGGCTGTTTGCAAGCAGCGGGAAAAACTTCTAGAAAGTACACGATGGGCTTGGTGCAAGGTTGCAAGAGAAGTCAAATAGATGTGCCCGAGGACTGGTTTGATGACGCCATAAAAAGATTCAACGCCAATGCCAAATCAGCTGCTGAAATCCCCCATTTCCAAAGATCAAAAGCCATCAATGTTCCTTTCATCTTGAACCTGTCCAACACCACATTGTATCAGGAGTCATATAAAAGATTCTATGCAAACTATAACGGGTCATTGTACTACGGCGCTGGTATATTGGCCTACTGGTTCTTGGTGTTACTTTTAGGCGCCGTTTCGTACTGGAGCAAGATATTGTTTCCTGGATTCACCAAGAAAATGACAAACCCGGTTGTCAATATGTGGAGAAAACACGTTACTGTGCCAGCAGCTTTTGGAAGGAAAAAGACTCAGGAACAGCCGTTGTTCAAAGTGTTTGATTTCTTGATCCCTTCTCGACTGGAGTCGATCATCATTGCCTTGTTTTATGGAGTCGTTTTGTTGACGCATGCCCTCTGTCTGACTGCAGTTGAAAACGATCCCCGTTTCGGCGGCAGCAAGTACAAAGCCGAGATCAGATACGTTGCCGATCGATCGGGAATCACTGCCACCATGTTTATGCCGTTGGTTTTCCTATTTGCCGGAAGAAACAATTTCTTGCAGTGGGCGACTGGCTGGGACTTTAGCACCTTTATGGCTTTCCACAGACACACGTCGAGGGCCATGTTCATGCTTGTTGTGATTCACGCGGTTTGTTTCACCATCGCTTTGGGTTCAAGGTACTCGAACTCAGTCAAGAGATGGTATTTTATTTGGGGAATTGTTGCCACCGTCGCAGGAGGTATCATCATGGTCCAAGGAATGCTTTTCCTTCGCAGAAGATGGTATGAAATTTTTTTGCTCATACACATTGCAATGGCCGTGCTCTGGGTAGTTGGTACCTGGTACCATGTTAAGGATTTGGGTTACATACAATTGGTTTACCCTACTGTTGCAATCTGGGGCGTCGACAGGGTGGTGCGGATTCTTCGTTTGTTCTACTTTGGCTTCCCCAGGTCGGATGTTTACTTATTGGCCGACGAAACTTTGAAAGTCGTTGTGCCAAAGCCCAAATCGTGGAAGTCGATCCCTGGTGGACATGCTTTCATCCATTTTTTGAAGCCAACCTATTTCTGGCAATCGCACCCATTCACATTCACGGACTCCGTGGAGGAGGAAAGCTGCATAGTGTTGTACTGTAAAGTCAAGGGCGGCATCACCCATAGCTTGTACAAGCAATTATGTGCTGCTCCAGACAGGGCTTGCAAAATGCGAGTAGCGGTCGAAGGCCCTTACGGCGAGTCAACTCCTGCCAAATACGCAGACACTGCTGTGTTTATTGCTGGTGGTAATGGTATTCCTGGAATCTACTCCGAGGTGTTTGACATTGCAAAGAGAAGCGGTCATCACCACCAAAACGACCGCCAGCAGTCGTTGAAGTTGATCTGGGTTGTCAGAGAGTGGAGGTCGTTGTACTGGTTCTACCAAGAGTTGTTGAGCTTAAAATCCACAAACATTGAAACCACTATCTACGTCACCCAGGCCTCGAGCCGTACGTTGATGGAAGATTTCAACAGCAAGTTTGCTGGATCGGCGAGAATTTCAGAAGATTTGGGTGAAAAATCAGAGTCGGTGGAAGAAGTAACGAAACTCGAAGAGAGCTCTTGTGACGAAAAATCCGCCACGCTGTCGCTAGTGTCATCGGTGAAGAAAGAGCTCAATCATATCGAGTTTCGAGAGGGGAGACCCGATATTTCCACAATTGTGCCCGAGGCAATTCACGAATCGCATGGATCTGTTGCATTTGTAACTTGTGGCCACTCAGCCATGGTTGATCAGATTCGTTATTACTGTGCTGAAAACGTAGACAACGAGGAAAGGAAGAGAGTTGACTTTTACGAACAGGTTCAAGTCTGGGCGTAGGAGAAGAATAACAAGGAGAAGTTGATATAGATTAGATCAGATTAGATTAATAGATGTATAATACAGAACCTGCACTTTTACAATCTATTACATGCTTGCTTATGACGCATAAGGTACTTTCTATCTGGTGAGTAAGGGTGTATGTATTAGTAGAAAAAAAAACAATCACAGGACAATAAGAAGTTTGCATAGTATAGTGGTTAGTACAGCTCGTTGTGGCCGAGCAGACCCAGATTCGATTTCTGGTGCAGACATTTAATTTTCAATCTTTTTTTTTTTCCAAGACAGTTGAGAGCAGTTTATCCTGCCAGGCGTTCTGTTACTTTCCACAACAAAGATGGAGAAATCGACTAGCTACGCGTAGATAAATAAAAAATGGCATTTATATTACTCTATCACTCATTACACACTCTATTCGTTGTCCTTCTCTTTCTCGCTATCGATGTCATCAAACATCTGGTCCACAGATGCCCCCAAATACACCTTCAAAGTTTTCCTCGTCGCAGGCAAGATCCGGCTCTTTACAACTACGTCCTCCCCAGTTTTAGCACTCATTCGGTCATAAGCCTGGAACCGATGACAACCGCCAAACGCAAAATAGTAATTTTTGCCTTGCTCCCTCACTTTGAAAACGTCAATTGGTGGTAGCTCGCCTCCCGTGATATCTTCGATTTTGCACGTGGCGGACGCCATGGGAACGCCACTTAGCGTGGACACCATGGCGTCGATCTTTTGGTAGTCCAACACCGGTGGGATTGGTCTTCTGATCTCGCGGAGTGGCACGTATTCTTCTTTCAAGCCTCTAGTTTGGATCGACATTGCTTTTAATAAAATACAAAGGATACCTAGTCTTGATTGTATCTATATTAGTGTTCTAAAGACATGAGTTTCCCTTGTAATAGATGATAGGATACTTTAGCTGTTTTTATAAGTGGATTGTAGTGCATGGTATTTGTCATCCCAAAAGGGAACCCAAGCGTTTTTGGCTTTTTTGGTCCAGAATTGCTCTCGTTGCGCGAAGAGGGACGTTTGAGGCATACGTCATCAATGTCTGGGATTCTCGACACAAATTATGCGACACTGAATCTTCTATTATTACAAATCAAAAAAAAGCCAAAAATAGCAAGTGTCACGTGACTTGCGAATGTGGAAATGGCTCGACAAATTGCTATCAGCCTTGTGTAGAGCTACGGGTATATCGTCCGAAAAGAGACACAGATCAAATCAAAGATGCATTCACTGCAACTTTTCAAGTCATAATGGGGTGCTGCTTCAAGTCACAACATTGTCTCTACACAACTCTTGGTGCCTAGCGTTGGTGAGGCTTCAATCGAGCTGACCAGCTCAACGGCGAGCCACACGCCACAGGCATCCGATGAGCGGACATGGTAGCTCTCGGCCGGAACAAAGTCCCCGAAAATTGGGAGTCTATCCTTGAACTTCAAGTGCATTTGGCTGGCTCTTTTCCTCTTCTCCTCCTGTGCTATCTTGCAAGGTTAATAGCCAAGGACCTGCGCTTCTCTGCCGTACAAAGTCCCCTCATCTCATTTCTCTTTGGCAAACCTCTAATGTTTATCTAATAGATCTAGCAATCTCTTGCTCAATTCATAGCGCGATACGAAGCACGGACGTTGGCGCTGTGATGTATTATTCTCGCATCTATATGCAGGAGAGAAGCCGTTCTTTATCTATTTGATCAATTGGATCAATTTTTGATTGATGGAAAGGGCCCCCCCTCCCCCTTCTCTCCTTCCCAAAAACTACTTAAATATAGACATATATTGCAGGATTAGATGCCTATTTAGAGCCAGCCAAACACCTCCGTTAACGTTTTCCATAATCGAGGCATCTGTTGTTGAAATTATATGGCACCAATCACCTACCACCACTCATGTACATACCAGCCCTATTCATCTCGCTAGGGCTCGCGATACTTCTCGTGCCGTTCTTGGTGCCCATTAGATCGAAATCCCCGTTGCACCACCGGTTGAAAACAGCCATTTCGGTGTGTCTAGTGGTTTCGCTGTTGGTGGCAATTGCCCCCGAGAGAGCCCAGATAGGAGCGCCTTTCCACAAGTACGGCAAACTGAAGATTGCCTTTTACGGATGCAATTACCAGATCGTCTTGACACAGGCGAGGTTCTGCGAGCCCGACAAGAGCCTCGAGTGGTGCTATTGCAACAACTTCAACGCCTTTGCGACAATCGCCCACTGCTACAAAATAGCCCACCCCGGGGAAGTTGACTCGTTGCTTGACATGTGTCGCCAGTACAAAAGCAACCTCGGCGCTGAGGTGGTTACGCGAGCGAATGCCTACTATGACCATCATGCTAGAAAAGTGGAAAACTTTACAAATTCATCCTCATCGTTGCTACGCCCGTTGACAAACTTTCCAGCAAAGCTCAACGAAACTGAAACGTTGATCTTTGAACATGCGTATCGGAGCTTTTTGGGCAATTTCGACTTATCAGTTGATTACGGCGCATACTTGGTGCTCTTCTGGATTTGTGTCTTTTGCTTAGCTGCCGTGGGCAACTGGTCCAAGATCTGGTTACCGGGCCTCCAACAACGGTTAACCGATCCCGTGACAAACTGGTTCAGGCACCATGTCTCGTTGCCCGCGACTGGAACACGAAATAAAACAAACGAGCAACCGTTTGCTTATTTCTTGCACTTGTTGGTTCCAACGAGAGCCGAGACTTTGATCTTGCTAGCGTCGTTGATCCTTTGCGTGTACTTTATGACTGCAAACATCCTGTACGTGGAGGACGACCCCTTGTTCAACACCAAAGGGTTAGCTCTACTACGATACTACGCCGTGAGGGCCAGTATCTTGTCGAGCTCACTCATGCCGCTATTGATCTTGTTTGGCGGCAGGAACAATTTCTTGCAGTGGTTCACGCGGTGGGACTATGCCACATTCATCACTTTGCACCGGTGGGTGTCGCGTGAGATTATGGTCATGATCTGCATCCATAGCGTCAATTACTCGTACTACCTCAGATTGCGCAACCGTGTCATTGAAACCTATGTCTATATCGGCTCGGCTGCGTTCATGGCGGGAGTCGCGATTATGATCCAAGGTCTCTTGATCTTGCGCAGAAAATGGTACGAAGTGTTTTTGCTATTGCACATTGTGCTAGCTGCAGTATTTATCTTCGGTGCTTGGCTTCACGTTGAAGACATGTACTGCGTCTGGTTCTATTACACCTGTGCTGCAATTTGGGCGTTTGATCGAATCATTAGAGTGCTTAGACTTTACTCGTTTGGAATTGCTCAAGCTAGAGTCTACTTGTTACCCGACGAGACCTTGAAAGTTGTTGTTAGCAAACCAAAACCCGACAATTGGGAAGCTGTGCCTGGAGGACACGCATTCATCCATTTCTTGAGACCATCCTGCTTTTGGCAGTCGCATCCATTTACATATACAATGACCGAGGACGAGATATGCTTGTTTATTAAAGTGAAAAAGGGGGTCACCTTGCAATTGGCAGAGTATTTGAAAACACACAAGGATAAGAAATTCACCCACATCCCAGTGGCGATTGAAGGTCCTTACGGAGAAAAGACACCTGCAGGCAGGTACGATTCTCTGGTGTTTATCGCTGGCGGCAATGGTATTCCCGGTATTTATTCAGAAGTGGTTGAGCTTGAACAGAGCACAAACGCCGACCGCAAGAGCAAGTGCAAGTTGAAATTGGTGTGGGTAGTAAGGGAATTCACGTCTTTGCTTTGGTTTTACGAGGAGCTTCTCAAATTGCAGAATTCAAAAAATATCGAAACTGTAATTTTCATTACTCGTCCAGCACTTGCTGTAGACCCTGGTGCGTTTAAAAGAAGAAGAGTACGAGATCTTTCGGTGGAGTCGGAAATTTTGCAGGAGAGCAACGAGTTGACGCCCTTGGTGGTTTCCAAAAGCCAAGCACAAACATACACAGCCGAAATGGTCGAGTCCGATAGCTATAGCGAAGATCCAACAGCTGATATCCGCGCCCAGATCAAATCCGAACTTTCGCACATTGATTTCTTCGAAGCGAAACCAAACATCGCCAAGCTAGTCGAGACAAGCATCGTTGAGTCCACTGGGTCCACCTGCTTTGTCACCTGCGGCCACCCTGCGATGGTTGACGATATCAGAGCTGCGGTTGTGGCCAATATTGCAAACGGTGAGAAAAAGCGGGTCGATTACTTTGAGCAATTGCAAGTCTGGGCGTAAACCAAATTAAAAAAAAAATTACATCCATATATTTATACATACATACACACATACAGCAAAGTAGATTAGAGCACTTAATAAGTAAAGTCATCATCACAAGGTAATGCAGAAGTTGTTGCGGGTTGGACCTGAATGAAGCTGCTTTTTAGCATACTTGGCTCTCTTGACCTTGCCGTCCCAATCAAACAACCAGTACGCGACTTTCTTGGCCTCGTGGTAGAATGACTGGGTAAAGCCTAACGACTTCATCACTTTTAGGAGTTGCTCGTTGTCGAAATAGCGCGAGTTGGAAACGCAGGGCAAAGGTAGCACAAGGAACAAGCAACTCAACGGTAGCTGGGTCTTGTCTGGCTTCTTCAAAAACTTGGTTATTCGAATGAGCATTTGGCCTCTTTCCTCATGAGATGGAACGAAATTGAGAACGAGAGAACATGAAATCAAGTTGAATTTCTCACTTTCGTTCTGCGGTAGCGGGCGCTCCATGAAATCTTGTTCTATAATCAACGGATCCTGCGAGTTCAAATCGATGCGGACCACGGGGGAAAAGACTCCACTGGTTGAAATCACGTTTTGGGGGCTCAAACTGCCGATTTCAAGCGCGTTGACGTTGGTCAACTTGGACTGGTACTTGTCGGACCTGAGCCACTCGAGTAACTTTTTGGACGAGTCTCCGCCTCGATTGCTGTTCTGTCCTTGCGTTGATGCAGACTGGTACCGCTCAATGCCTCCACGTTGCTGTATCTCGGCATCAATCTTGGCGATGCTGTTGATGAGATCACAGATCGTCTGCGAGCTGTCAATTTTGTAAATCTCATTCTCGGCATTCTTTGACGGTAGTTTAAACTCGGCAAACGCGGTTTTATAAGTTTTGCCCTTTTTTAACTCGTCATAATTGTCCCGCTTCCCGTTTGCGAGCTGGAGACTCTCCAATCTTGATAAAATGGCATGTTTGTTCTTTTGCAAGATGTGGAATCGGCGTATAATCTGCCTTGTTTGCTGCGGCTTCAAGCTTTTCTTTGCAAGCAAGCCAACTTTCCCCGTAATGGACTTGGATTGGCGATGTAGCGAGCTCTTCGTGCCCTGTTTTGCCATCGTGGCCCTCTGGTTCAACACGTGAGAATGCCCCTTGATGCCATTCGGGATGCGCTTCTCTAATGGTTAATTTTTGAATTTTGCGCTGCAGAAAAGACTCAGGTCTCAGATGAGCTCTCTCGCAAATTTCCAAAAATCCCATCTTCTAAAAAGTTTCACACATTCTCCTGAAGTCCAAGCAAAGGACAAAAAAAACAACCAACAACCGGACTGGGGAAGTATCAAAGCAATGTCGAAGAAAGGCCCAGGTTCTAGCAGCAGTAAGAAGAAGATGAAACCTTCCAAGGTTTCGAAAGTGCGGAAGCAGCCTTCTTTGAAACAGAAGCTCCAGAAGGAATCCAAGATTGTCAAGATCAATGACTTAGCGTGGAAACCAGTCGAGATCCCTGACAACATGGGCGACTATGGTGGGTTTTATGGGCTTGAAGAGATTGACGGGGTGGATATGGAGGTTATTGACGGAAAGCCCCAATTTGTCGTACGCGAGGATAAGACTACCAGTGCAGCAAGTGCCGTGACAGTCCTAGATGAAGCTCGCGAAGCAGGTGATGATGAGAACGGAGATGAGGACGACATGATAGCAGATGACGACGAGAACGAAGACGAAGAAAACAAAGAAGAAGAAGAAGAAGAAGAAGAAGAAGAAGAAGAAGAGTTTACTGGCTTTGACGATACTGACGACATGTCTGTAAATTCACCACCCGGTCAAGCAAGCGAGGGTGTACCGACAGAAAAAGATGAGCTTCAATTCAACGCATTTGCCAACTTGGACCTACCGTTGCCAAGCGACGACGATATAGACTTACCAGATTGGGAAGAAGACAACTTTGACACGAGCTTGAGTCCGTACATTTTAAACGGATTGTCCCACCTCCAATTCAACACTCCCACCCCAATCCAAAAGCAAACTATACCACTCGCACTACAGGGCAAGGACGTTGTCGGTAAGGCAACCACCGGTTCCGGTAAGACTTTGGCTTATGGTATCCCCATACTTGAAAAGTACATACAATCACTATCTGAAGTGAAACAAAATGTAAATGAAAAACGGGTAAACCACCCTACGGGTATCATCTTTACCCCAACGAGAGAATTGGCGCACCAAGTGGTTGATCATTTGAACAGGTTGGCACAGTTTGCACCACTCTCGACAAAGGGTATCGTAAGTGTCACGGGTGGGTTGTCGATTCAAAAACAACAAAGGCTTCTTGGGTTTGGTCCCGCAATCATTGTGGCCACACCGGGCCGTATGTTGGAATTGTGTCAAAACGATGAAGAGTTGGTGGAACGATTGAGCATGACCAACGTCATTGTGCTCGATGAGGCCGACCGATTGTTGCAAGAGGGCCATTTTGAAGAATTTGAAAAAATCTTGGAGTTGTTTTCGAAAAAGCGACCTAGAAATGACAAAAAAAATAGGGATGTGCCTTGGAAATGGCAAACTTTGGTGTTTAGTGCTACGTTCTCGAGGGATTTGTTTGGCAAGCTAGACAAGCATCAAAAACACCAAAAGGCAACAGATAGTGGCAACTCCTTGGTTCAAAACGACGAGATTATAGACTTGTTGAATGAGAAGTTGAAGTTCAAGGATAAAAAACCCATGTTGGTAGATGCAAACCCCAAAGAAGTTGTCTCGGGTCAGATTACCGAGGCGTTGGTTGAGTGTGGTCCGCTTGAACGAGACTTGTACTTGTACTATTTCTTGTTGATGTACAAGGGCTCTACTTTGGTGTTTGCCAACTCCATCGACTCAGTAAAGAGACTCGTGCCCTTACTCAACAATCTCAAGATCCCCGCTTTCGCCATCCACTCGTCCATGATTCAAAAGCAGAGGCTTCGCTCCTTGGAAAAATTCAAAGAAGCAAGCGAAAAGAACCAGACTGCCGTGTTGGTTGCATCCGATGTGGCAGCTAGAGGCTTAGATGTTCCCAGCATCGATCATGTTGCCCACTACCATTTGCCACGATCGGCAGATGTGTACATCCACCGTTCGGGAAGAACCGCGAGAGCTGGCAAGGAAGGTGTCTCGGTGATGTTTTGCTCGCCGCAGGAGGCATCGGGACCGTTGCGGAAATTGCGCAGATTGGTCGCGAGCAACGCCGATAAGAACAAGAGAATCAGCGTGCATCAAAACGACGTCAAGTTGTTGCCTATTGAAATGGATTTGGTGACGCAGTTGAAGCCGCGAGTTGAACTCGCTGGACGCTTAGCTGATGCTAATCTTTCATCTACCGCCTCGAGGAAGGAAAACACGTGGGTGAAACAAGCGGCCGAGGATCTCGGGGTGGAAGACTTGCACGATCTCGACGATTTTGAAGACGACATCATCAAGAAACAGCGAAAGAGACAAGAAAATCGGCTGTTGACCAAGGAGGAGCAAAAGAGGCTTCGGTTTGAATTGAAGGAGTTGCTTGCAAATCCCATCCGCAAAAACAACAGGAGATCGTACATCACCACAGGTCTTGAAAACTTGGCACATCAAATGGTGCAAGGCAAGCACCATGAAGACGTCTTGGGGCATGCAAAAGTCAAAGCATTAAAGGATTTGCAGAAAAATGGAAGCAGCATCAAGCCCGTGAAGAATAACCGGATCGAGAAAATTGCAAAGATTAACGAGCGCAAACAGAGCAGGAAAGATGCAAAGAAGGAAGCGAAACAGAAAAGACTAGAGCTCAAGCACGGAGGTGGGAACCAGAACAAGAACGAGAGCGATCTGGAATAAACACCTGCAACTGCCAGTTGATGATTAAAGGACATCTATCAAAACCGCAAAACTGCAAAACCGCAACAAAAAAAAGTATATGCAAGATAATCTATATAGTGTATACCCTTGATTTTATCCTTTTTTTTTTTTTCTTTCTTTCTTTCTTTTTGGTACCAGTTGGGGATGATGAGAATAAAATTCCTTTCTAGAATGCTGCTCCTCTAACTAAATAAAGTCATCCTCGTCGTCATCATAGTATTCATCCTCATCGGAATCATCCTCGTCGGCCAATTGGTCAAAGTTCACCTTGTATCTCAATATAGCACCAACACCACCAAAACCCTGCACGAATTGAGCACCTTCGGAAGATCTATCAGAGACAAAGTCCAACTCGGCACCGAAGCTCTTGTAGTTTTCAGCCAACCATTCCAAAAACAATTCGTCTTTGACAATCTCCATATCGGTACCGGTTTTCTTATCTTCTTGCCATGACTTATCGGGCAATTCTGGGTTAACGTGTTTTACAACTTCTTCTCCTTCGATATCCTTGAGTGTGTATCTTATTATGTTCAAATTTTCATAGACAATGACCCGCTCACATGCGCCCAAATCCAATGCTTTCAATGTGTCTTCTATACCGTAACAGTATTTGCCGGTATCCTGCGATATCTCTTCGAAATACTCATTCAACAACTTCTTCTCTTGGACAAATTTGACGTTGGCCAAAGTCTCTGCCGACAACTCGATGGCCTGGTTGAACCCGTTTTCGCCACCATAAGAAATATCCACAATCTTGATGACTTTTGCTTGCAATCTGTTATCGAACAAATCGGATTTGGACAATTCGTTTTTGAAATCTGCGGAACCAGCAAGAATCAAACCCTTGACATTGACTTTGTCGGCAGTGATGAAATTTTGAACTGCCACTTCGGCAACTTTACGCACATAATTGTGTCTTTTCTCCTCTCTCAAACGCGAAAAACGCACCGCTGATTGACCACCTCTACCGTGCTTTTTAGGTAAATCAACGGTGAACTTGTGCAAGACTTCTCTAGTGTTTCCACTAACGGCACCAAAAAGAGCACCATTACCGTCCATGATGATGAATCCAAATCGGTCGTCATTTTCCAATAGTTCGTTTAAAGCTTCAACGTGGAATTTGTTATCGCAAAGGTACAAGGAAGTATTTATAGGTTTGAAAGGCTCGAAATCAATGTTTAGTTTCTTTTCTTTGCCTTCTTCCGTTATAACGTCACCACAGTAGACCACGAGTCCGTTTCTGGGAACATTATTGTACAATTTCAATTTTTGCTGTGTTGACGTAATGGCCGACAACACGGATAGTCTGTTGACACGAGATTTGATATTGGAAGCAGTACCATATTCTTCAGTCAACATCTTTTGTATCAACGAGATTTGGCCTTTAGGAGGTATCACTAGCGAGATCATGGATGTACCGTTACCTCTAGCTAATTCTAACGACTTGATCAATTTCTTGACTTTCCAAATCTCAATGTTTTTCTCTGCCTCGGATTCCTGGCTCGACATTATCACGGTTTACAAATGTTAAGTCTATATTACTATGCGGTATTGTTTCGTAAAGTTAGGGTGTTTAGATGGGGAGTTTCTGGATTGCCGATGTCAATGCCGCCTTTTGAAATGAATCCCGTGTTCGATCAACCTCTAGTTTACTTATATGTATAGCAGCAATTGAAATGAGGTTTCAGTAATTTTTTCAAAAGGGTAGTGTACATTGGCACAATGTTTTTTTTTTCAACTGCAAAGTGGAAAGAGATGATCGATTCAGTGTCGCGTGAGCTCCTGGAGCAGAGCACTTGCGACACGACACATCACGTGACTATTTCCCTTTCTCGGAGCCGAGATGGCAGGCACCTGACTTTCACGTGCCGGGCTCAAACCTCCCTTCATATAAGCTCAGAACCTTATCCCGTAGCGGGCAATGGTTTTTCCAATGTAGCTCCCCCCCGAGGAAGAGTCCGGACAGCCTCTTTTGCTTCCTTTTGATACGAGAAACCACGGTGATGGGCCAGACTAGAGTGGACTAGAACAAAGTAGGCTAGAGTAGGGCAGCCGTCTTGCAACAATTGCGTTTCTTTCAGGATCGAACTGGTCCAAGTGTGTGCGCCGAGCGCAACCAAGAAGATTGTTGGGTGGACTGCGAGGCGGGTGTCCATGACTAAACGTACTGCCTATTCCGCGACGCTGATAAGGTCTTTTCTTCTAAAACACTGCAAAAAGCTGTTCGTCTGATGTGTCTCCTTGAAGCGAACAGGTCCCCTACTGGCGCCCACACGCCAATACGCGCCAGTGCGCACGTGACGGACGGCCCCATCACGCCCACACGCTTCCTCATTCAACGTGAAACATACAAGAAAACACACATCTCGTGGGTTCCACTTTTGCAATTTCTTCAATTACTTGCTTCCCTAGCTCGACCGAGTGGGCCGCGGCCTCAGATGTTTGTTTCAGTTTGGCGTGGCAACACAAACAATATCTTGTAGATTCTTTTCCAAATTAAGTAGTACCTATTGTAAAGAAATTCGACACGGTACTTTGTATGTGCGAGAACGTACACTTTTGACAAAGAAGGAAGAAGAGGAGGAAGAAGGAGGAGGAGCAGGGGAGAGATGTATAGAAGTATACTCGCAAACCCTAGGCCTTCAAAGAGACGAGACCAGGCGTATCCGAGTATCCCGTAAAAGTCTCTTTTGATATCAAAGTTTAAGGTAGAAAGGAAGTAACCTTATCATCTAGGCTCCTGACGTGATTTGACGAGTGCCCTGTTCCAGCCCTCCGAGTGGTTGTAGTTGTTGTTGTTGTTTAATTCTTGTGGTTAGTCCGTCAGTTCAGTCTCTAAGAACCAGTAGCATCAGTTACTGATCTGTAGTGGCAAGTGGCACACCCGTTAAAGAAACAAGGGAAATACTGTGACACCCAAGCAAGAGCAATTCTGAGAGCTGACAAGTTTCAGTATATATATCCATCCCCACCACCCACTCACCCACCCCTCTTCAATTTTGCTTCTTCTTCGTCTTCTCTGTCTTCTCCCCTGTCAACCAATCAAGAATCCTTCCTTTGTGTTTGATTCACCGCTAAGCTCGAGGCTTTCACTCATCTTGAACTGCGAGCTTTGAACGCTGAACCTTGAGCGTTGAACTCCCGGTTACTGGCGCCAACGGGAAACTAAGGGAAAAGAAGGAGAACACGGCAGCTGGTGGTTGTGGTGAGGGAGCTCGTATTACTTTCCTCGTGGTGGCCGCTGCTGGCGACAGGCAGCTGAACATCTCGGGCTTTTTTTTTCTACTGCAAACAAGTGACTCCTATTGTGCCTCCTTGAAAACTCCCCCCCTCCTCCCATTGGGACTTCAAATCCATACATTCACTTTTTTTACAACAGAATAGTCAATACTCGATACCGCCACTGCTAGGACTGCTGCTACTGCTAGTGCATTCATCACTTCATCACATTCGATAAACTTTTTTTGTATTGCAAATGTCGGAAGAGGAGGTCAAGGTCAAAGTTGAACTGGAAAATTCCTACATCGCTGATGACGACATCCGACCTCTGAATGGGTTAACAACAACAACAACAGCCAATGCCAATACCAACAACGACAACACCGCCAATGATAATGATAACACAAATACAACGGGACCAATTGGTGACAAGCAGCTCCAACGAGATTCGGACAAGCAGTCGCTGAAGACAGATCACGCCGACACTTCGACAACAGACTACTCAGGTAATGTTGGCAACGCAGCAGCAAGTGCTGCTGCGTCAACACCCAACCCCAACCCCAAGGGAGAAAAACCAAAGGCCTTCACTATCAAATACAAAAGGCCCAGAGGGTCTAGAGCCTGCACCGTTTGTCGGTCTCGAAAAGTGCGGTGCGATGCTGAAATACATATACCTTGCACTAATTGTATCACATTTGGCTGCGACTGTGTCCTTCCCGAAGTCAAGAAAAGAGGTAACCAATCAGGAGAAACTAAAGCCAAGAAGCAAAAACTAGCAGCGGAAGCAGCCGCGGCCGCAACCGCGGCTTCATCTTCAGCTACAGCTACAACAGTAGCAGCACCAACAATCAAAACAACAGTTGTGCCATTACAACAACCAGCGGTAGATTCGTCAGTAGAAAGTGCTCCTGCAATAGAGCCAGAAAACAACACTAGTATACTAAAGTCACCCACATCGAAGGAAATCAAACTGCCATTGGACAAGAATGCTTCTGTAAAGACAGAACCGTCAATGTCAGTAGCGGAGAAGCAGCCGTTGCCTGAACCACCCTTGTATCCACCCCCACCATCATCATCATCATCCTCAAGTCAAAATCACTCCCATCCCCATCATCTTCTTCATCACCATAAACAGCCAAACACCAGCGAGCCAATCTTGAATATATCTCAGATAAGCGTACCTCCTTCGCTCACTTCGGGCTACAAGAACAGACCTTCCATGCACAAGAAGGAATTGCTCCACTCCAAAATGAAACCATCAATGACATTTTTAGGCTCCTCATCGGTTGGATTCATTCCTCAAAAAGGCGGAGAAAACCATGTACAGTTGACTGAGGATGTGTTTGAATTGGTGGATAACGGACTAGATTCAGTGGAACTCGAGATTCTAAAGTTGAGAGGAGCATTTTTGTTGCCTAGTAAGGAGCTTGCCACGGAGTTGATAGATGCTTATTTTGAACATGTGCATCCTTTGATGCCCGTCTTGAACCGAAGCGCTTTTATACAAAAATTCAACGACCCGAATGACAGTCCTAGCTTGATGGTGTTGCACGCTGTGCTATTATGCGGCAGCCGTGTTTCTAAAAGCCCCCAATTGATGGACTCCAACGGATCTACCAACTTGGCCAGTCTCACTTTTTTCAGAAGAGCGAAAGCGTTGTACGAAATGAATTACGAAAGCGACCCTTTATCGATTCTACAAACTGTTATTTTGATAGGCTCGTACTGGGATGGACCCGAGGACGTGACCAAGAATTCTTTCTACTGGACAAGGGTGGCAGTCGGTTTGGCGCAAGGGTTTGGTTTCCAGCGTGATGTTTCCAACTCGAAAAACTTGACTATTCTGGAAAAGAGGCTTTGGAGAAGGATCTGGTGGTGCTTGTTCGAAAAAGACCGCAATGTTGCTATTGCCTTTGGACGACCCGTGGTGATTGACTTGAACGACTGCGACGTTCCCATGTTGACGCTCGAAGATTTCGACGAGAGTGACCCGGAATTGAACATCATTTCGCCCTATCCGGTGAATGAAACTCATGCTTTGTACTTTATCCATTTGATCAAATTGGCCGAGATTACCGGTATCATAATTAAACACCAGTACAGTGTCAAGTCTGAGTTTATGAAGAGGAGAAGTGCCGTGTCGATTATCGAGCACTGTGATATGCTAATGGGTATCTGGTTTACAAACTTGCCCCCTCAATTGACTTTTTCGCTAGCTGATAGTTCTACTCAAAACTTTTATTCGTGCCTTTTAAATGCACAGTACTATAACAGATTGTTTTTGATTCACAGATCGAATTTGATCAGAATGGCCAAATCATCATCCACCAATCCCAACAACTACAAGTATCCAAGTTGGGGTATCAGCTTCCAGTCGGCACGTATGATTTCGATAATTTCCAAAATCTTGTTGGATAGAGACTTGTTGCAGTACGTTCCCACCATGTATGTCTACATTGCGTTTAGCGCCTTGATCATGTTGATATACCATGTCGACTCGACCAATGCCGTCATTGCCTCCACGGCAAGCGATTCCTTGTTTGTTTCAAGAGCAGTGTTGAAGAAGTTGGCTTTATATTGGCCCATTGCAGGAGTCTTGATCAAATTGTTTGACAAGTATGCAAACGACAAGATGAAACGGGCAAGTGTCATTGAGAACGGCTCCAAGCTTGCCGATTTCCGCGAACGCAGCGCAAGCAACAAGAGCGTGACGAACCCCATGGGATTATATGACAGTCTGGATATTGCTCAGCCTCAACCGCAGATCCAGCCGCCACCCTTGCTTGCGCATTCGCGTCAACGTACCAGTCAGCAGCAACAGCACCACCACCAACAACAACAACATCAACAACATCAACATCAACAACAACATCAACAACAACAACAACAGCAACAGCAGCAGCAACAACAACAACATCAGCAGCAGCAGCACCAGAACCAGCACCAACAGCAAGGTCATCTTGGCCAGCTGAGACATTCTCCAGTCAATTCCAAATTTTCGCCCGGGTCAGCCACCTCGGGAATTTCTCCCGGTGGCAACGTTTACCCCGACCAACAAGGTCAATTTCGTGCTCCAATACCAAACCGGGCTTTCTCCAACCTGCCTTGCGTGTCGCCAAGGATAAGCAACTCGAGAACGCCGCAGATTGAGCAGTTGATCCAGAAATACAAGGTGCCCTTGAAGCAGGCCAACGGAGACGGCAATGAAAAGCACTCGGATACATCTCCATCGTCATCCACAAAGTCGTTCCCCGACATTTCCTTGGTCACGGAAAATAACCCCAACCGACAAACATTTTTTGAGAATTTCGAACCGACTCAATTATTTCCCACGTTCAGTATCCCTCCCACGAGAGAACAATCGCCAAGTTTGGAAGATGCAGGCGGCGCCGATATGTTCAAGTCCTTGGACTCGACACTTGCACAGCAGTCGCAACATGATGATGCTGCTGCGCAGGGGGACAAGAACGCGCAACAGCAGCCGCTTCCTGCCCAACCTCTACAAGATGACATTGTCAACCCTTCAACGCCAGGTTTCAGAACAAACTTTATCGATTCGTCGTTCATCAATATGAACTTACAATCGGGAATGGACATGAGTGAAGATTTCAATTCATTATTTAATTTTATGAACTAAGAGAAAGACCTATGACATTAGAAACAAAGAAAAATTAGAATAATAACTAAAGAACTCTTAAATGTGTAAATGATCCATGTAATATATACTATTTATATAAGACCAATGATATACATATATATTCATTTTTTTTCATTTCTTCTTCTTCCACGGGAACTTGATGCTTTTCGACAGTTGAGTCTTTTTCAAATTCTCCAATATTTCCTCGCGGCGCAACTTCTGACTATACCCAATACAACTCTGCACGACATTTTCGTATATCTCGTAATCCTTCCTCAACTCCAGGAGCTGGTTAAGCCAAACGGTGCTGAGAACAAGCAACTCCTCATGGTTCAGCTTCAATTGGTCCAACTTGGCATCGATGACATCCAAGTCTCGGCTCTGCAAATACAGCACAGTCGAGTTCTCCATGTTGTCAATTTCAAACTGGGAAATTTTCGCCGTGGTGGATTCGATAAGCCGGGATATTTCTTCTTTATTCATTTTCAAGTCGTCGAGGTCCGGGAGCGGGAAGTCCAGCCAGTCGATGTCTTCCACGCTTATCGATTTCTTTCTCGTGTGGGAGTGTGTTCGTGGCACAGTGAGGCGATTACCCAGTTGTGCAATACGAGGATGCGGAGGTGGAATGCCGCTGCCTGATGAAGTTCGATCTAACCCAGGATGGTGAGCCGGCAATGCTGACGATGACGTTTGTTGTGGTGCTGATGCCGGTGCCGGTGGGGTCTTGAGTTCATCCAAGTTTACCGGTATATTCAACTTGATCAATAGGTTGTGTCTGATATCCAGCTTGATCCAATTGGGAGGCTGCAAATATGGCAATGTTGAAATTTGCTTATATATGGTGCGTACTCGTTCATTGTCTAGTAATGAGTCCGCCGCGGTGATGCTGGAGGTAGTAGTGACAGTGGTGTCGCGTGTGGAGGATGGATCTGCAGTGGTGTCAGTTTTGAAAGTTGCGGGTAGGATAAACAACTTGGACATGAGCTGTTCCAACCGGGCTTGGAATTCGCTTCTGTTGTTGAATGCGCTTTCGGGAATGGCAATGGTGGATGATTCTGGCGACTCTGGTGGTGGAGGAGGAGGAGGACGTGACTCGTATTCGTCGAATTCGTCAAAATCTCCAAACTCGTCATCGTCGTAGTCGTCGTCAATGTCGTTGTCCTTGTCATTGTCATCGTTGCCATTATCGTTTTCTTCATGGAGTGTACTTTCTTCAATGTCAAGTTCCTGTTGTGGCTCTGTTATGGCGTCACTTTGCTGGAGTTTGTCCTTATGCACTGATGTTTCCTGAGCCTCAAGCTCGTTCTCACAGAGATCCCGCTGCTCATTCAGGCCGTCAACCTCCTCGTTTCTCCCGCTGCTAATTCCATTGGCAGTTACATCCTTTTCTTCTTCTTCTCCTTCTTCCAAGTTCGCGGCCGGCAGAACATTGGACAACGGTTCTTCCCCCTGATTCTCCACGCTGTCTTGCCCATTCGCTCTGCTCTCCCACTGCCCAAGCTCTCCTTCACCTAAACGGCCCGGACTATCACGCGGCTCTAGATCACATTTGCTTCCATCCTCAGACATCGGGCCTTTCCACGTACACTTAAATGCTGGCCCAGATGTGTGCAATCCCCTTGTATGTGTTTGTCCAACTAGATGCCACCTTGAAAATATCGTACACCTTGTTCCGCGTCCATCAAAACTCGCCCTCTCTGTTTTGTGTCACATCACCTCAACCTTCCCAAATGCCTGCCGTTGAAAGCCGAAACCTCATCGCCACGGCAAGCACCACGGGCAAGAGCATGAGCACGGTGCCACTTGTGCTTCTATCCATCGGCAACCCCGGTCCGCTCACACGGCACTCGGTAGGCCACTACATTTTGAAACTACTAATGGAGAAATACCAAGCCAAGCAGCCGCAGTTGCGCCCCCTGTACGCCATCTCCACCAACCACGACTCAAGCTTGGTCTTTATCAAATCCAATCTGTACATGAACGAGAGTAGCAAAGCATGGACAAAATCGCGAGACAGGGAATCTATAAGACCCGGGTCAATTATTGTTGTGTTGTACGACGATTTCGAAGCTAATGTGCCTAAGGTCAAGCTCTCGAGGTTTGGCAAGAAGAACGAGAGCCATAATGGCATCAGGGACTTGACGAGCGTGATGCAGGCTGATGATGAACGGTTCAAGGTTTTCAAGTTGGGCGTCGGTATTGGTCCCAAGCCGCGAGACGCGAGTCGCGACGCTATGAGTCATTGGGTCCTACTGCCGTTCAAACCTGTGGAGAAGCAAATGATTGCTGAAAAGAGCTTCCAGTTGTGTTGCTTGTATTTGCAAAACATTGCCGAGTGCGATGGGGAAATTGGCGATGTGGGCAAATTCGATGCTCGAATAAAAAAGATATGGAGGAAGCAAAACGAGTAGAAATATATATAGAGAATAGAGTAAACAGAAAAGATAAAAAAAGAACATGAAATGTGGTTTCAAAAATGTCTAATATTCTTCTTCGATTTTTGATTCCTTTTGGTTTTTCTCTTTTTTATTCTAAAAAACGGTGTTTCGACGATGTCCTTCTTTGCGTGGTAATGCTAATCTTTCAAACGCATCACTTTCGTACAGATCATTCAAGTCGTAATCTTCATCGTCGTCCTCTCCGTCAAGGGAGTTGCTAAACAACTCCATGTCGGCATTGGTCAAGCCAATGGTGTTTTTAAACTTGGCCAAATCGTAGTCGCTTGGCTCGTAGTCTTCATCGTCGTCGGAGTCGAGTGCCACGTTCACCTTGGCCCCGCGCATGGCCAACGATGCAAGCTTTCTCCCCTTCTCAATGGTTTTCTCTAGTGATGCTCTATTTTTGATAAACAAGATTTTAGGATACATGCTCCTCTCGCCCTTGGATATGAACTCCTCCATTCTCTTTTCTGTCGGGTCCGCCAAAATGTACCAGAAATCACTCAACCTGTTTCGGGGCCAAATGGTGATGGTTCCCGTGAATGTTTGCAACCACACGTTGGACCAATCCTGCTGCAACACGTGCGGTAAAAGATCGAGCGATTTGACAATCTGGAGCCATTTCTTAATTTCGAGTCTGAACAATTGCTCCAATGCAGTGGCAATGAACCCGCCTCTAAATGATGCAAACTTCTCGTTGGTGGTCTTTCTCCGCGACATTGACACTGGTCTTCCGACTGTGCCCTTTGGTGCAAAGAAAAACAAGGAAATGTGCGGATTCACTTGAGAAACGATGGTGAAATTGACATGGTAATAAGTGTTGAGGGCATCCACAGGTATATCTGTTCTCAAAGAACCGTCTCTCCATTTGCTGCCGAGGGAAAAGGGCACCACTGCGCCAGTGGCAGGGTTCTTCATCATCAACACAACGGGGTTCAATATACCTGGAACTGCCGAGGACGCCAACAATGTAGACCAGATGATGCAGTGTGGAGACGTAATGTCATTGCATAAAATGACAGGTGAATGCGGATCTGCCGGCACCGTACTTATATTCAATTTCCTGCCGGTGGTTGCCGCAGCTTCTTCAAAAGTCGTTGAGCCGTGAGTAAAGAAATTGGATTTTCTAGCCCATGCAATGGCATCGAATCTTGCCCCCGTGCGGAGCAACCTCGGTATCCAAATGTACCACGGGTCTTCGCACGCGGTAATTTTTCTCGCCAACTGCGGCACCAAGAGTTTTTTCAACTCCTCATCGGTTCTGGTACAGAGTAAACTTGCAATTAAACCACCGCCAGATGTGCCCGAGATGATGTTGGGCAACAAGTCCTGGTCCAACAATGCTTTTGCAATCCCGAAATGTGTGTATGCAAAGCATGCCCCACCACTGAGACACAATGCCGATTTACCGAGGTTCTGCAGCACCGTTTTGAAGAATTTGTACTTGACCTCGATGTTGAGTTCCTTTGAGTCGATGATTGTATCGATGCAAAGAACAACTTCTTTGTAATACTCTTGAACCAAGTTTTTGGTGCCGTAGTACATGTGAGAGTACAATTGACGATTTTCGATACCGGCAAAATTTCTTTTCAAACACCCATGAAGCAAGACCAATAGTTCATGCTGGTTATTATGCAAGCGGGCGTTTTTCAACTTGTTAATCGTCAATCGCACCGTTTGTGAATCGTAATAGGAAAACCGAGGGTTTTCGGCCCACTTGTCCAACCCTAGATATCGGTCCAATTTTTTGGCATTTTGCACCCATTCCTCATAAGAGTTGGAGTTGCGCAAGGCATCTCTCAACTTCTTGCGCTCTCCCGTCCACGTAAAGAAATACTCCAGTAGCGCCACGTAGACCCGCACGAGAAAGTAGAATAGCCCCAAGATGGTGATCCAGATAAAGACACAAGTCAAGATGGGCCATCGGAGTAAGGTGAAGCTAGCACTGTTTCTAAATTCATTTTGCAAATTTTTCAAAGTGGACGAAGTTCGCCTCTGCTTATTGCTGGCTTTGCCTTTGCCCTTGGGTTTCCGCGGCTGGTATTCCTTGCTATTGATGGGGAACCAGTCGTTTTTGGATGAAATCAAATCTGGTTTCTGTACTGGTTTGGCACCCACCTCTGCCCCTTCGTCCGCCAATAATGTGCCAACTGTACTGCCATTATTATGGTGGTGGTGGTGGTGGTGGTTGGTGTCTATTTCTTCTGTATCCAGTGATGATTCTGGTGAAGATATATCGTGCGTATCTATATTTATAGGGCCATGCAACGGAGTAGCTGGGGATGTTGTAGTGGCATCGTCGTATTCTTGCCACACTAGAGCCTTGGCAAACTCGCTTATGTGGTCTTCGTCTATATAGTCATTAGCCTCGTCATATAACGGCTCTTTATCATAACATCTACTAGGGACAGGCGATGTTGGTGCTGATGTTAGTGGCGATGGCGATGATGATGAGCTCATCTGTCATGCAAAGAGAGGTGGCGGGATGGAATTTGGAATTCCTTGAACCTGTTTTTTTTTTTTTGGCAAAAGAAAAGGTGGGGTTGGTGTGAAGGTGAAGGTGGTAATGTGTTGATTATTTAAATATTGCCTGGCCGTGATGGTGTCAAGTGCTTCTATCTGCTTGTCTCTCTGTGTGTGTGTGTTTGTCTATAGCGTATTTCAGGTGATTGGAATCACGTTTTATACAGTTTGAAGACCGACGGGAGCTGGAGAAACACAACAGGTGGTACGCAGCTGCTACAACAAACGACGCAGACGGCAACGAGGAAGAGGAAGAAAGTTTGCTGTGGTTTTGCAGGTCCTTGTCATCGTCTGTAGTTGCTATTTTCATGTGCTTTGGTTCTGTTGCCGTACCCACCGTGAGTTTGGCGTTACCGTTATACCACAGCACAACAGAAGGAATACCGCAAATCATCGAGGTTGGCTGCTAAACCTACTTGGGAAGTCGAGTGACCAAGCCAAACTATAAAAAGACAAAGAGCATGCAAGCCGGCCCCCTCATATGCACTGGAAGTAGCTCCTCGAAGGGAGTGTTTCTTCTGCCGTTCCTACTGCCGTTGCCGCTGTGTTGGCCGATAAGCGAGAGGCACGTGACCCCGTGAACCCTTATCTGCCAAAGATCCCCCTCCTCCGCTTCCAGCAACTGCAACCCAATTTTGATCTCTTTCTTTCTTGGTTAGCATGTGTATAAAGAGGAGGCAAGAAAGGGAAAACTGGGTACCGTATATCCACACATGCCAAATGCCACATGCACCGGTCTATACGAAGAAGAGGGTGTCAAATTGGATCAAAGACCCCGGGGCTCATCCAACAGAGTGTGTGTTACTTTTCAACAGTGAGCCTAGCAGCTTGTAGGTCTCAAATGGGCCCACCCCCTCTCGCTCTCTTGACTGCTAATTATTGCCTACTTTGGCTGTACAACTAATACACATTTTCTTGTACCCACAACCCCATAACCCCATAACCACCCCCCCCCCCCCCACAAGTGACTATCCGAGGATAGTCTTCCAGAACAGCCCCCATTTTTGGTAGTTGGATACTGCCTACATGAAGCATTTAACTTTTAAACTAATGTTGATTTGCAACTACACGGCTTCCGTGACCCCACCACTCTCTTGGGATTGATACAGTTGATAGCTCTGGTCACGTGCCAAGTAGGCACGTGACCAGCCCGGCCGGCACGAGGGCAGTCGATATGTATATAGCGTTGTAGTATGAGCCAAACACATGCTTGGATTCCATTTCACCTCGTACTTGCCCCAAGAACACGTTGCAGATGGCCATAGACACAGTTATACTAGACATAGAAGGGACCGTATGCCCCATAACGTTCGTCAAGGACAAGTTATTCCCCTACTTTCTCGACAAACTCCCAAGCTGCCTCGACGCGATACAATTCCCCTTGTCTCGTAATGCCTCGCAAGATCCCATCGTCGAGATCCTATCACAATTACCACCCGACATCACCACTAGCTCCAACGCGACTTTCAGCCACTTCAAGAATCTAGTGGAAAACGACGTCAAGGACCCCGTGTTGAAGTCGTTGCAAGGTCTAGTGTGGAAACACGGATACCAGTCGGGAGAATTGCAGAGCCCCGTCTACAAAGACTCCGTTGACTTTATTGAATCTTTCCCCACGCAACACAAGGGGAAAATCTACATCTATTCATCGGGGAGCATTCCCGCTCAGAAGTTGCTATTTAGCCATGTCTACAATCAAGGTGCATCATCAGCCATTGACTTGAATCCGAAATTGAGTGGATATTTCGACATCACCACTGCCGGCTCCAAACAAGAAGCTAGCTCATATGCCAAGATTCTTGACCAGATCGAGAAACAGGCGGATCCAAAATCGGTGCTATTTTTGAGTGATAATTTAAAAGAGGTGGAAGCTGCAATTGAAGCTGGTGTGAATAGCTACATCGTGGTGAGACAAGGCAATGCGCCAATTTCACAATCACATTTGCTGAAACATAAAGTGATTGAAACTTTAGCAGGGCTCGACTTGTGAGGATGCTTGTAGATATAAAATATAGGTTCTGATGTTGTGCTGCAGACAAGTTATATTTTTTTTTTCTTGCAAAATTTCTTCTACATCGATTTCTACATATCCCTAAACAACATATCAGCAGCAACTTCTTCGTTCTTGTCACATGCCAAGTACACCTGTATCACCAAATGACGCTCGAATCCAAGCTCGCACAACCTATTGATTGCACTCTGATCTTGCTCTGACAACTGCAAATGCACGGCGCCTTCGGGTACTTCACCTCCTTGTGCTCCACCTCCTAGACCACCTGCTCCTGCGCCGCCTCCAATTATATCGCCTTCTTCTCCTTCAATCTCAAACCCCAAGTCATCTCCGCCAGCTCCCAAAAATGTTCTTATAAAAGCTTCGGGGTCCTGTTGGATCATATTGGCAATCTGGGGATTCGATGCTGCCAATTGCTCTAGTAAAGGTTGAATTAGCTCGGGGTTCGACTGCAACGCAGCCCTCAACAATTGCATCTGCTGCTCGTCACCCGTTCCGCCTAGACCGCCTCCAGCAGCGCCTGGCTCTGCCGCCGCGCTTCCTCCGCCGCTTCTTCCCTCCTGTGCTGCTGCTGCCGCGGCTTGCTCAAACAAGTTTTCTCCTCCTTGCGACTCATCAGCATCGTCGTCGTCTTCGTCCTCCTCGTCCACATCCTCGTCCTCGTTGTCGTCATTACGACTAACTTCAGCCGCGGTGGACTCAGCCAACGGAGCTATTCCCGATGTAGATTGTTGTGCTTGTAATTGCGGTTGTGGTTGCTCGGGGCGCTGTAACGACTCAGGGATCCCCGTTAGCAAATATTCGACGGCACGGTGGGGGTTATTGAATGCAGCTCTCAATGCAGCTTCAACTTGCGGCCTTTCATAGCCCATCTCCATAATATTGTTTATCGTGGCTTCTCTCGCGCTCCCCAAGGCAAACGTAGATTCATCTGCCACGGCAGGAGCAGGAGCAGGAGCGGGAGCAGGAGCCGTGCCTGCTCCTGGAGCAGGCGCAGGTGTTGCTCCAGCTGCATCGGCACTTGCACCCGAGTCAGCAGGCGTGATCGACGCATCCCGTGACGTCGATGCCGCAGGCTCCACTTTTGTCGAGTCGCCCGTTGAAGCAGACGCAACCTCGGCATTGCTAGGCGTCGAAGTCAGCGCCACTTCCGGTGCGGGTGTTGGTGTCTTCTTTGCCTTCGAAATCATAAATATAATCGACGAGCCCTCTTTCAATTTGAACGACTCCAACGTTTTGTCATCTTGCAACACTTTTCCCGAGTACACCAACTTGATCTGCGATGGCTCGCACTCTTTCTCCTTGCCTAGCTTCTCCTTGACTGACAACACCTAAAAAAAAAAAAAAATGGAAAAAGACCATCGATCTGTTAGTTAACTTGAACTCATTATCTCAACGCATGAGCCCAGACGTAAAATAAAAAAGAAGAATTGGAAAAGCCTTGAAAAAACATACTGTATCTTGCAATTCTGCGTCAATTGGCACCGTCTGCTTCTTGAAGTCCTTGAGGATAATCTGCATCTTAGTGTCGTATAATCTTCTTGCGTTTCTTTGGGGGTAAAGGATTGACTGATACCAAGATGATGATGAAGCCTTTGATACCGTACAATGATGGGCGTCTTCCCTTTATTTGCAAGAGTCTGTGTGGCGATTTTTCTCGATAGTGGGAGAAATTGGTAGCACTCGATGCATCCAACTATACATAGTTAAGGTCGGCATCCCACCCGCACTACTAGAAGTGGCAGTAGCAGTACTCAGAGATGAATCAATTGCTGCAATTTTCATCATCACGAGATAGGGCCAGTGTATTTGGAATTATTGCCACTTTTATATTCCTTTTCTTCTTCTTCTTTGTTATCAGAGTAAACAATGGCTAGAAGAAGTAGAAAACCCACTAGCGACGGGGTCAAGGGCCCCAGCTCCGCGTTGACTGAATTCTTGAGAAGTGAAGGCATCACCGACGCGTTCAGACAGAGACGTGAACGTGAAGCAGCGGGATTGCGAGCCACAGCTACACCCGAGGCGGAAGATGAAGGCAGCGGTGACGCTGGCGGGGGTGTTGCTACTGATGGTGTGCGTGGCACAACGTGGTTTACACCAACGCGAGTGGCAACTGGAGGCGCAACGAGTGGTCGTGACAATGAAGAAAACGAGAACGTTGAAAACGGTGATGAAGAAGAAGAGGAGGAGGAGGACGAGGAAATCATTCAGATGAGACGAGCGGCTAGAAGGAAAGCAAGAGCCGCGACTCGCGGCTCAGCGAGAACTCGCAAGCGAAGCGCACCCGGTGGTGGCAGCGATGGAAGCGGCGACAGCGATGATGACGACGACTATAATGAAAACGATGATGATGATGACGACGACTTGGGCGCTGACATGAAAAAATTCGGAGAAATGGATACTTGCGTAGACTGTGGTGACAAGTTCGAATTGTCAGTTTATTCCAGGTTTATTAAGGAAAAAGCGGGCTACTTGTGCAGTTCATGCAACCACAGTCTCCGTGAACGAGAAAGGAAAGCCAAGGCAAATCAGCTCAGCGCAAGAAGAAAGAGAAAAAAGGTTGCTCAAGCATTGTTGAACAAAACCACCATCAAAATCGCCAAGCTTCAAGATGTGTGCATCAAAAAGATTACAGAAAACATTGAAGATGTTCATGCCTTGGGTGATATCGGACAAATGAACTTGAGCAAAATCTCTACCATCTTGTCCAAGAACAGGTCTTTGAATAACAAGACAATCTCGTTATTCTTATCACCCGATATGAAGCACATTGAGTTTTGGGATTGTTCAAATGTCGACTCGGACTCGTTAAACAAAATTGCGTCCTTCTGTCCCAACTTGGAGTCATTGACCTTGTTCATGTGTGGGCAATTGCACAATGACAATTTGCAGTATTTTGCATCCAATCTAAAAAATCTAACCTCGTTGTCACTAAATGGTCCATTCTTGATTAGCGATCCCATGTGGCAAAAATATTTCCATGCAGTCACGGGAAGGCTATCCAAATTCGAAGTGCGAAACACGCATCGATTTGGAAACGATTCTTTGCACAGTATGTTGCAGTGCTGTGGACAAGACTTGACCTCGTTGAAATTGTCCAGATTGGATGGTGTCAACACGGTCGAGTCATATAGTGGGATTTCAAGTCATCTAGGAGAAAATAAGCTCGATGAGTTGGAAATTTCCTATCCAACTAGTGAAGACTTGGTCACCGACGACATGATGATTGAGTTATTAAGGAAAACGGGGGCGTCTCTTGCCTCCTTAAATGTCGATGGCTGTTCAGCGTTGACTGAGAGGTTTTTAGTCGAGGGAGTGGCAAAGCATTGCCGCAACTTGACGAGACTCTCCATGGCGAACCTAGACCAGGTATCCAACGCTGGATTTGCAGAGGCCTTCGACAACTTTGCAAAAGTCAACGCAGGTGGGTTATTGGAGGTCAATTTGACAAAGTGCACGGCGCTAGGCGATCGTGCTGTATATGCATTGTTGAATCATTCTTGCCAGACATTGGTTGAGTTGAGTATAAATTCGTTATACAAAGTGTCCAAGGATTTTTTGTCCCAGATTCTAACTAGCGATACACACCAGTACAAAGTCTTGTTGAAGGAGAAAGCGCAAAAGGATGAATCGGTGACTTTTTTCCATCATGTTCAGTTGCCCTTGTTGACATATTTGGATGCCTCCTTTGTGCGAGCCGTTGATAATGAGATCCTCACTTTGATCGGTGACAGTTGTCCAAAATTGCAAATCATTGAGGTTTACGGCGACAATAGGTGCAATGGCAAGGCCCTTTTCGATGAGGGATTAATGGTCATTGGCCGCCAGTCCGATGATCTTTGATTCCCCCCCCCTCCCTTGACCGCCTTTTTTTTCTTTCCTTTCTTTTTATAGGATCAATGTTTATACTTTTTCGTGGTGTGCAAGTGGTTATTTTTTGGAATAGATGCCTTGTGTGTATTTAAAACTGTTGGATATGGCGGCACTGGCAAATCTCTTTTAGTGAGATCAATAAGATCTACCTCGAATGTACCGTCTTCGACAGAAACAGAAAATGTCGGACCTTCATCCCTTGTTTCGCCAGGATGGCCGGCTTGCTTGGCAAAATGCTCAAGAATCCTACTGTGTGCGTCCTTCTCGTTCACTTTCAAAGACTGGTTGCGGAAAAGTTTATTATTGCTTCTTTGACGTTTGCGGATGGACTTGTTGTAAAAAACTGAGTTGGACGTGTTGAGATCCTTCCATATCATCGTATCATCAGAGCTGTCCTTGTTTAGGTTCAATATCCTCCTGACATTGGCCGAGGCAAAATCGCAGAACCAGTCCGAAAATGCATCTAATGCAGCCTTGGGTAGTTGCGTCTCGGTCTTGACAAAGTTGTAGATCGACCGCAAATTTTGCAAATTGCCTTGGTACAAACCCTCAAACTCTAACATGAATCTCCAAAAGCCAATCGAGTTGACCAAGTCTCGCTCTTTATAAAGCTTGTTGAAGAGCTCTCGGATCTTTACAGTACCCTTCTGACTCTTGTATAAAGTCAACAATGCAAGCACAAGCAATGGCACTGCGTCTTCATTCAAGAACTGAGTGAATTGGGATGTAAACTCATTCAGTAGTGACAAACTGGAGTCTTCCACTTGCCGCTCGTTTGAATCCGATGCCCGTGTCTTGTCGGACATGTCGATGTCCTCGTCCTGGTCTTTGTCCTTGCCCTTGGCCTGGTCCTGGTCGTTGCCCATTTTCTTAAAAAAACGTTTATCCACTATACTCTCCAATGCCGATTGAAATTTCGACTTGCTCAATTGCCTTTCCCACAAATTGAGAATCCCGTGCACCATTTCCAAATAAGACTTTTTGAGATATAGTTTTGAATTGCCGCTAAACAACTTTATCCAGTCAAAAAGATACTCATTAGCTTGGCTGGGCATGTTTTGTTGCACCAAAAAATCAACATACCCAAGTCGAAGGTCATTTTGATCCAACGGCACAAACCTCGAGTTGGCTCTCTTGTATATTTCGTCTATAACTTTGAATTTTTTTTCATTCTCATTCTCATCATCACCATCAACATCGTTTTGTGCCAAGGATGACGATTCAATAAAATTGATATATTTTTGCCAAAGCTCAGTGTCATAACAGTTTGGCACCAACGCTCTCTCAAAAATGCTTCTGACAAAATTAAACTGGGAACCGTCCTCTGGCGATGCGTTGTATGCTGTAATCTCTTTATCAAGATACTCTAGCCATATCTTGCGCTCGGTGTCTATTGCCAGTCTATCTGTTGAAAAATCCTGATTCAACAATTGCTGCTCGTACTCCCAGATTGCGCCCACTTTCATCTGCGTTGAGGCAAACACCACATTAAAGTAATCGTCGATAATCTGGTGCTTTTCAATCAATGAGAGCTCTTCCAACTTGGACTTCCCAAATTTTCCCACGTACTCGGGCAAAGTCTCCTTATCTAGCAACTTCTGAATCTCGAAATTCTTGCTGATCTCGCTAAATTGCGAGTAATACTGAGCATATTGATACATGGGAATCTTCAACGCCTGTAGATAAAGCTCTCTCAATTCATTGGAAGAGTTCAGCTTCTCTGTTTCAAACTCGATTGCCTTGTCCCAAATAGGGTGAGATTGGAAATGGTATGCATTATATTTCAATGCTTCCCTATACATGAATCTGAACTTTTCGGCATCTGCCCCGTTTGTCGTTTTCAAAGCTGCCAAATACTCTGACCATAGGGAAACCGAATGAGGAAAATTCTCCACACCAGTGCGAAGAACATTTATCGAGGCCTCTGCTCCATTTAATTTGAACTCAACAATCAGCCACTTTTTCCAGTACTCCTCCAAGTTCGGGAACCGCGTTAAAAGTCTC
This sequence comes from Lodderomyces beijingensis, assembly GCF_963989305.1. Taxonomy (NCBI): domain Eukaryota; kingdom Fungi; phylum Ascomycota; class Pichiomycetes; order Serinales; family Debaryomycetaceae; genus Lodderomyces; species Lodderomyces beijingensis. The sequence continues at coordinate 424,812 of NC_089970.1, forward strand.
CTGTAAGCGCTATTGATTTTTTGTTTTTCCTCGTTTGGTACGATATTCGCTGCATTCTCTCCAGATACAAGTTTTTCATTGATCCACAAGTCGTAGTAGTTGAGAAGCTGGCTCCATAGCTCAATGTTGTTGAGGTCTTTCTGGAGTCTTTGCTCAATCTCCTCTGTGTCAAGACTGAGTAGCTCATGCTCTTCGTTGGTGTTGGACAAGTCTATGGGCAATTTCAATGCCAAGGTCATCTGATCTTGAAAAAAGTGCGCGTGAGGATCACGAAGTACTAGTACTAGTACGAAGTAGGACTGTGAAGTACGGATATGAAGTATGAAGTATGGGTTGTGTAGATAAAAGTGTGGTAGGAGTTGTATAAAGTAAAGAGTATAGTAGAGACGGAATTTGGCAGTACTTTGAAGGTTTTAATTTTCCTTGATTTTCCATCGTGAGAAGAGGTCAAGCCAAAAGGTCAAAAAGACAAAGAGAGGTGTTGATTAGAGGGCAACCACCATGAGCAAGAACAGAATCCACTCCAACGTAGCGTTTGTGTCTCCGTATGAGCTACCTCCGACTAACAATTTGGAGCTACTACAGCTTCTATCGAAGCTGGATCGTTTTCTTGCAGACACCGTTAAACCAAAAGTGAATCTTCTGCTCCCCACACTGAACCAATTTGATGCCTCGGAAATTATTGAATTGAACAATACAAAAATACTCAGCAGTACGGCTGACCAGAAAAGCAGTGGCAAATCCAAAAATCAAGTTCAGTTTACCGACGTGATAAACGAAGACGAGGAGCCTAAATTTTACATCGATATCGGCAAGATGCGCCCGAAGAACTTGATGGAGGAGATCTCGACAGTCATCTTGAACAATTTCCCAAGTCTACGAAACAACGCCATCGAAAAAGTTCTTGTTGATCTTGTTTGCTTTGACGGCACAAGCCGAGAGTTTGAGTGGTCTGCCATTGGCTACGAATTCATGGACCACAAAACAATATTCATACGACTTCATAAGCTTGTCGACCTTCAGTGGCTTGTGAACACATATAAGGATATAGACTCAATCATACCGAATGGCCTGTTAATATACAGCGACGAGCTCGATGAGCTTAAGGAGCGGTTGGCAGAAACTTTAGAAGTGCAGCCGAGCGTGGTATCGGAGCAGCTAAAGAACCAAACGAGGTTGGTGATCTCCAATTCGAAAAACAGAGCCCGGCCCAAAACAAAAGGATTTGAAGATCTCGACTTGGCGATGCAGTCGTATAGCGACTACAAAGTGGATAACAATGACTTGATTGACGTTGCCAACGATATGAAAGAAGGAATCGTGAAGGATATCATTCGATTCAGGACCAAGATGCTCTCGATTGAAAAAGAGAACCGGCGAAGGCGAATGGAGCAGGAGAGAGTCAAGACTAGACACAAGTTGAGCAGATTGATTGACGGTCTCAAAGAGACAAAGCAAGACCAGAAGCTAGCCAATGAGATGAAGGAGGTGCCCACGCCCAAAAAACCACAAGAGTTTACTCCGCCCAATGAATACTATGAGTTGAGTGATAAGGAATACGAAGTCATGATGACAGAAAGGGAGTTGGCCAATGACAAGAAGGAATATGAAAGACATTTACTGAAATTCAAAGCCAAGGAAGAAGTCGAGAAAGAAAAGCTCAAACGAGACTATGAAAAGCAACTCAATTACGAAAGCGACCTCTTGGAAAATAAACTCGATGCGATAGATCGGTTGAGAAACTATCAGCAGAATGGTCTTGCGCTGCTATATGAAAACGATTACAACGAGTATTTGAAACAGCGGCATGCAAAGAGGTCTCTTGAGGAAGAGATGGATGCCAGGGACATCGAGAATGAGAATGAAAATGAGAACCAAAATGAGAACAAGGACGAGAACAAGGACGAGAATGAGAACGAGAACGGGAACGGGAACCAGGAGCTCAACAAACAGAATGAAGGTGCCTATAAAAAGCAAAAAACTGAAAAGAAATTGGAAAGAGTAGGTGAAACAAAAATTTTCAACATCAAACTTTTACCGGCAGATCAACGAGAGCAAATTGCATCCAAAATAAACGACCTTTTGGTAGATTGCCTTGGTGTCGAAGACGATCTTATGCACCAAATAATCTCCGAAAATCTCGATTCTCACAACCTTGATGGGAAAGAGTCTTTGGTTGCAGAACTTGTGGATGTTCTAGAGGAAGACGCTGAAAAGGTCGTTGATGACTTGTACGAGTTTGTGGTTTCAATAGCGTCAAAGGAGTGAGAATTGTTATTGTTCAAAAGTGTAATGATGATATTCAATAATAATACTAATTAATAAAACTGACTTATAGACAGCAACGAATAAAAAATGTTCACCAGTGTCTTTTTTTTCATCTTTTTTTTTTTTTTCCTTTTTTAAAAACAGCAACCTTTTGAAATTAAAAAGTGGGATCAATAACAATTGACTTTAACCCGGTTACCATACAATCCGTGTAGATGTAGTGAGAACCAGAGAGCTTTGACCAGTTGAAAAAAAAAAAGTCTGTTCATTCATTCTCATTCTGTCTCTCACTCAGTAAGTTTCGTATCTTAGTGATACCAGCCCAACGAATTGGAAGCTTGCACGGGCTCAGATATATTGTTTGCACCAGGTCCGCGTAATTGAGGTGAGTATTCAGGATGAGGTCGTTGGTCTTCGCCATTCAAAATACACCCGTTATTGATTCTCGTAAAGATAGCAGAAAAGCCCGAGGCACTGTCGTCCGTGGTGAAGAAGTCGTCACTAGACATGCCGAAATTGGACTCCGAGTCCGACAAGGGCAACTCAACGTTTTTATTGTTCCTTCTAAATTTGGCAAACAACAAAACCATCAAACCCATGTATAAACCACACCCTGCTGCCGCGCCGACTGTTATGCCCGCAACTCTCTCTTTGGTCGAGCTTGTTTGGTCAGTGTACGCCATATCCATGGACCCATTGGGGTTGACAGGTGCATTATTTCCCGATGATAAACCGATAGACCGCTGATCCGACTCGTCTAATCCAATAAGCGGTATTCGACTGTCGATCAATGACGCTAAAGTGTTTTGAATGCCATCTGGATTTTTGTAAATCATCGAATCAGGACTAGAGATCAACTGGCTTAGCGTCATTATACTGTTGGAAGGAAAATAAACCTCGGCAACGGTGATGGTGTAGTTGATGCTTGCAGCCTGGTATGGAATCAATTGCTTAACAGTAACGTCACCAAATCCTTTAGTGTTGGTAAAGGGAAAAGTCAAGACACCGGGCAAGAACAGGAAAATTTGAGCTGATGTGACTGTATTGTTTACGACAAAGGGGTAATTCAACGCATTCTTGAAACCAACAGTAATGATTGTGTATCCACTCTTGGGCGCGCTGGTGGCCTCCGGGGTGATGGCGCGTGGCAAGCCCGATGTTGAGTCTGGTGTAGGCGAGCCTTCTTCAATTTCCGACTGAGAGGTGTTCTCGGCGTCCCTAGAAGGTGTTGTGGCCATCACCAAGGACGAGGGCAACCAGTTCTTGGTCGAACTAGTGGATCCGCCCGCACGCGCCACTCCCGTCGATGTGGTTGGTGGCGCAGTGATGGTTGCAGATGTGGTTGGAGCGAAACCTTCAGTCTCGGACACTCCGTCAGACTCTTGCCCCGATAATTGGGCAGCAAGTGCAGTTGACAGGTTAATTGTCTGCTGACCTGATGGATTTGCTGAAGCAGTTCCTTGCCCGCTGGATGCAGTGGTGCCACTTGTATGAACTGATGAGCCAGTAATTGTGGCATCGCTAGTTGCAGAACCGACACCCGTTCCTTCTCCATCTTCATCGGTTGAGCTGCCTGATACCTCCGAGCCGGCAGCGCTATTTGCTGATGCTGCAGCTGTGGTTGATGCTGTGGCCCAGGTACCCGTGCTATCTTCGGCAATGGTGGATGAGGCGGACGCATGCGACTCTGCACTCAAGTCGGTCAGTGCGCCAGATGTAGGGAATAAACCTAAATTGGTTTCAGTCGCATTGGTCAAATCTGTAAAACTGGATCCCAATGCAGATGAATGGACAAATACTTCATCACTTGAAAAACTTGACTCTGTTACCAAAACTTCAGATGGCGAAGCTGTCAAAGTTGCTCCACTTGAACCAGAGATTTGCGGCCCTAACCCTGACAAAGATTCTGACCCTGTGTTGGCAGAGGTGGTGGTGGTGGTGGGCACAGCTGCCTCACCAAAAGTTGACGACCCAAAAGAACTTGAAACAGTACCGCTGACTAGCAAGTGACTGTCAAGAGATGAACCCTCAGCAACAGATGACTCAAAAAGGGACTGGTAACCGGAGTCAGATGCAGCAGCATGCGAAGAAACCACCACTCCACTAATTGCAGTCGAAGATGGAGACTCGGTGTGGGAAATGGCTTCGGTTTCCAAAGTCGATGTGAGCTGCAGATGTGCAATGAGTCCGTTTGACAACGAGCCACTCAGAATTTCCAAAGCAGCACTAGAGTCCCAAACTTCGGTGTCTGTTGTGTGACTAGAAGCTAAACCACTGACTGCTGTCAACGATGCCAACGATGCCAACGATGGCGACGACTGTGTTTGAAATGCAGATCTAGAAGCGTCTGAAGAAGCAATGACGGACTCTGTGGCAGAAATCAAGTCGGTGCCGGAAGTTATAGCCACCATGGCAGAAAGGGAGGAGCTTCTCAAGCCACTTGATATGATTGGAACCGGGCTACTTTCTGCCAGATGCCATTCGCTTGAAACTTCCTCTATACTTGAAGCGCCAAGCGTTGTGTGACTTGAAACAAGGTATCCCGAGCTAGACAATAATGAGGGTGTAACCAAAGCTGCAAGCTCGGAGCTAGCACTAGGAGTGCGTGAAGCAGCACTAGAGTCAGTGACAATCGATGAACCCAAGGATGAACCAAGAGGCGAGCCTGTGTGCTCAGATGCCGTTGCCAACCCAGTAGAAGTTGCGGATGAGATTTCGTTGGATGATCCAAGGGATGAAGAAACAGCGTTCAATATTTGCAGCGCCAGTGACAACGAAGCATCCGATGAAGCATGAGTGGATGACAAGCTGCCAGAGACAAGCGACTCTGAAGGTTGACTGACCAAAGAGCTTGACAAATATGATGATGATGATGATGATGATGATGGTGATGATGGTGATGATGGTGATGATGATGAAGTGGCTGATGCTGATGCTAGAGAAATCTCGGATGCCGTTGCGAGTGATGTATCCTCGGCTGATGATGATAAACTTGTTTGAATAGCTTGAGCACTCAGCTCAGAAAAAGACGGTGCCGAGCTGACGCCTGTTGCCTCTGAAATGGAGCTTGAAGAACCAGTGACAAACGCCAGACTCTGCTCAGCTAAAGTGGACTGGTCGAGTGATGAGCCACTAGGAATAGCACGGTCTGTAGAGGCGCTGGAGCTTGCTACTGCTGTTGTTGGTGCTGTTGTCAATGGGGATGAAACAAACTGAGCCGATGATTCAGGTGATCTGAAAGAGCCTGTAACGGGTGTCAGCGCAATAGAAGGCTGGGATGAAGAAAGAGCGAGTGGTGATGCTGTTGATGTGGTGCCAGTAGCGACTTGGGAAGTTGAAGCAGTATTTGCTGTGGCATGTGATTCAAAAGACGATATTGAGCTGGTGGTGGTGACTGGTGAAAGTGTAGATGAGACAGGAGGCGAGAGGTGAGTATGCAGCGATTCCCCGAGAGAAGAAGAATCATCGTCACCATCGTCACCTAAAAGACCAGCAAAGGCCGTTAGTGAAGCCCCGGCAGCTAATATTGTGGAATCTGATGTTACAACTTCGGGTGGTGTAGCTGCAGTTGATTGATCTTTGGGTTCATCGGGTGGCGTTGTAGTTAGAGCTGTAGTTGCAGCTGCAGCTGTAGACGATTGAACTACCGTATTGGCCGCGCTTGAAGTTGGGTGGGGTGATCCCGAGTCGGATGCGGCTTTGGCGACTCCTGGGAGACTAGATTCGGTTGTTGGTTCGGAGTGGCTTGTTGTCAACGATGTACTACTAGTAACAATCAGCAACTTGGTTGCGGCATAGGGTGAGTCTGACGCCAGCAGCCGCGAGTTGGACAAGTCTGAGTTGATTGCGGGTCTGATGATTGAAGAAAGGGCTCCTGCTAGGGTGGCTCCCGATGCAGATGATGTCACTTTGCTAACTTCCATTGTCGCTGCGTTTGCCTCGCTAGTTTGAGGAGACGTTTGTTCAGACTCGACAGATGTGGTTGGGTAATAAGGTGCCGTCACGGGCGATTGCTGATTTTGTCTAGATGATTCGCCATCGGCCAATGTACGTGAGATGGCGGGCACCAAGGTTGAAACTGACGACAGCAGCCGCGGTGCTGCAAAGTCTGAATTAGCATGGGGATCTCGCGTTCTTCTTGGTGGCTCTTCGTTCCCACTAGAGACAAAAGGGGTATTCGTGGCTGGAGTATATACACGTGGCGGGCCTCCATCTGATGATGGTGATGATGATGATGCTATTGAAGTGGCTGGGGTATCGATGGGTATTAGTGATGAAGACAAAGGTGAGTTTGATGCGACTGCTGCTTTACCTTGTGAGCTTAATGACGGGCTTGGATCGGGTCTTGGAGCGGGTCTAATGGGTACTGTTGAGTTGCCGTACCCTGAAAATTCATCAGAGTTGTCTGGAGCGTCGGAATCGGCCCTTTTAGCGGGCACTATTCGTCCATCCTCGCGGATCTCAAGCGGTACAACGTGTAATGCATTTATGGTTGACAAGCATGATAAGATGTAAAGTGCAGAAGCTAATCTCCGCTTGACATCGTACTTCATTTTCGATTAAAAATAAGTTGTATTTCTGGATATCGTCTGTTGAATTAAAAACAAAAAAAAAGGGAAAAGGAAGAAAATGAATAAATGAATGAATGAATGACTATAGCTGTAGATAGCTTTGAGTTTTGTTAAAGAACACTGTAAGCGAATGAAAGTGAAAAGTTTTTCAACCTGTCTATGAGAACCGGGTGGTGTGACGACAGCAACAACAATGTTGGTCAGAGAGTTGAATGTAGTGGTGGGGAGATGAAAAAAATGAATGTCTGTTGCAAACAAATGTGTCTTTTCTACAACTTGTTTGCCTCTTTAAACCGAGTTCGTTTTGATGAAGCCGAACTGAGCTGCTGGTGTTGTTCTTGTAAGTTGTCTTGCACCGTTCTTGGACGTGTTTATACTTGTGAATTTTGGACCCCAACTGCTGCTAATGTAAATGAAATAGAAAATAGAAATCAAGTGAGCGAATGAGGGTGGTGGTGAAAACGATGATGGTGATGATGATTGTTGGTTACACTTTGTTGTTGGAGATGGCGGTGGTCGAGGTGGCGGTGAACGTAGTGACTGGTCAAGGGAGAGGAAGAAGAGGAAGTGAATGTAAAAAAAAGTGGTGTGAATTGAAGTAGAAGAATGAAAGTTTGAAAGTTGAGAGTTGTGTTGTCAAAATTTTTATTAATGCGGTGGTGGTGGTGGAGGAGGTGTTAGTTAGCTAGTCAGATAGTTGAAGAGTAATTTAGCCCAAAACCGCCCTATTGTATGTTCAGCTCCACTGCTGATTTTGAATTCTTTTCTAATTGATTGTGGTTATTTTATTGTTAACCACTGGAAATAACCACCAAGAAACCCAGAAGAACAACAACAAACCACGAACTGACTTTTAACCGTAACAGCTCAGTTCTAGTGGTTCCGGTGATTCTATTGTCCCAATCGTAAAAAATAAAAAAAGACAAAAAAAAAAAGAAAAAGAAAAAGGAAGAGGTTTATCGTCTCTTTGTTTAGCTGCTGGCGGTGGTGGTGTCTGACAATTCCAATATCCTGTCTGCATGAGTCTCCTCTGGTCTGTCTCTCTCTTTGCAGATTGGGTTGTTGATGCGGCCGTGCTGCCGCAGCAATACTGCCAATTCCCGCCATCCTCTCTGGTCGAAACCGCGTATTTCTTTGCCCATGTTGGTGAGAGAACGAGGAGGTCCTTATGCCAGAGTCTCATGGTTTCGTCAGGCCTTTGAATGGCCCTCTTTGGTGTATATTATTCTCTGCCACTGTTAAACACTGCCTTTTTCTATACCAGTGCATATGACTCTACTGACTGACTGATTGATTGACGATTTGGGATTAGGTTGGTGGCGCTATCATCTGATTTGGGTAGTGCCACCTGCTCTCCCTCTCCATAACTTTAATCATAAACGCGTTAGACATATTGGAGGGAGGTTGCTACCAAATGCACTGGCTTTATTTTTCTTTTCTCTCGTGTAGCAAGAGGGAAATTATCTTGCAACTTGAAACATCAACAATCAAAACAAGCAAAACAATCAAAACAGACTGCCAAGTATGGCAAGAGCCGGGATACGAGGAGGCCAAGAGGCAAACAGGCAAACAGGCCAAGAGGCGAGAGATTTGAAAAATCATGCGCGATTCTAGAATCACGAGGACCTCGACAATCTCCTTTTCAAGCACAGACCATCTTCGGATACTCTGACCCAACGCCTCTAGCCCCATACTCCCAATCTCGATGTCATCTCAGCGACTGACGATTGACGATTGGAAAAAGGAAAAAATACACAACCCGGCACCAGATATAATACGCCAATTCTCAGCTTCTTCTTGTCGCTAAAATCGAAAAAAAAAAAAAAACAAAAAAAAATTGTTCCAACTGAGAGAAAGGGGGAAAGGAGGGTTTTTCTATTTAGTCTGGTAAACAACAATTATTACCCGTCAGAGAAGATACGGCTTCCCCGTTACGTTATAGTGTAGCGAGACCGAGGAGAAGGGGGGAGGAGGAGACGTCCCAGCGTTTGGAAGCTTATTGACGACAACTGCTTCTCCAATGGCTCAAAGTGATGTTTTCCAGATCCTACATCGCTAGGATCAAAGTTCCTGGGGAAAATATAAATCTCAATTCATGTAGCCCGCCATATCTCCACAGCCACTTTTGCAAAAAAAAAAAAAAAAAAACAACAAACAATAATATGAGGCCATCCGTGAGGGGTTTTCTTCGTCTTTACTGGTTCTTTGTCTCTACCTAGTATCGCGCATCTCAAAACTTGTTGTAGTATTTGTCCGAGAAACGGTTTTATTGTTTCACATCTGTTTTGGCTTTGTTTACCGTCACTATTGCCACTCCTACCACTCTCTACCACTCCTGTCACTACCACTACAATCTCCCCGACGCGAAATTGCTTCTCGCGCAGTCGCAGCAGAAAAAAAAAATTGCCACTTTGCGACGACGAACCTTCGACGCAGCTGCGCGGTTTTTCTTCGCGCAGACAGCGTTGTTACTGGGCGACGTGTGAGCGCGAGCTAAAACTGGCGATCCCCAAAAATAACCACCACCACTACCCCAACCACCTCTCCCCCCCCCTTTCCCTTCCCTCTCCCGAGCAAGGAACGCGTTTCGCGTCAAAAGGATCGCGACTTTCAATCTAACAACACACTCTATCGTGTTATGGCGTGCCGCCCCATCCTATTGTCATCATCATCATCATCTGCGAGGCTCCACGGCTCAAATCTGCCTTGCTCTACTAGGGCAGTGGAGACAGTTTTTTTGCACTGTGGTTGCAACTCCAGCTACTAGAGGAGGATCACTCTCATCCACGATTTCCCAGTATTCACCTCTGATCGCTCCAATCGCCCAGGGGATGATCTCGGTAATCGCGCGGTCTTGGTATCTCTCGACATGCTAACAAGGTCCCTGTCTCAGCCAAAGCGACGATCCCACTACAACCGAGACAGGTATACCGCGTGAGCACCTCCCAACCGTCCACAGCGCATGGAAAAGCCTCGCCTCGATTTTCCCTCTTTTAGTTTCACCTAGCTTTTTCCAAGACACCACGAGCTCAATACTCTTTATTACTCACAGACACCAAGTCCCAATACGAAAGCGGGCTAGAAAAGGAATTGCATAGGCGGATACGTTTCTCCCTATTTCCAGAGTCTAGAACAAGCCCAACGTGAGCAGCAAAAGAAAAAAAAAAAAAAACAAAAAAATAACGCTTTGAAACAATAAGATCGTTTTTTTCTCAATTTTGCTAATCGTATAGCCTAACTCTTTTTATTTTTGTCTTTGTCTTTCATCGGCACTGTTCAAAAAGTCTGCATGAAGAATAACTCTGACATCAAACTAAGAGTCAATGTCGGTCCTTCCTGCGCTTGTTCTATCTTTCTCTTTTTTTTTTTTTTATTGGTAGGATGAGATGCTGTGGAGGTTAAACGAGAGCGCTTTCTGGTTTTCATTGCAGATTGGGATCATCACGGTTCCATCTAGAAGTCGAGTTACCCTAAGCGGAACAATTCTAGAATTTCCTGCAAAGTGCAACTAGATTCTTATAGGCGCCGCGACAACATTTGCGCGATCGTGCAACCCATCTGGGTTTGATTTGGTAAGGCTTCCATCGTTGCATCACTATTTGAGACAAAAAAAAAAAAAAGGGAACCGAGTAGGGCGACGGTATAAATTTTTTTGCAGCCGAAGTTCCAAATTTGTTGCGTCGACTGATCAAACAACGCGTCTATTCATCTGGTGTATCAATCTTTCTGCTGCAGTATTGTGGTGTTCTACTGTTGATGAGACCCACGTTGAACAGGCATAAGCATATCCAAATGAGCCCGCAAAGCTAGCTATCTGTTAGATCAAGGTAACAGAAACATTACACATAGAATCGGCTTTGTCAGTTGGGAGAGGGTTCTTTTTTTTTTTGTGACTTGGGAGATTTTCCTACTAGTTGAATCAAGAATCTTGACTGATTCAAGATCCTTGATGTGGGGAATCGTGAATTTTCATCGATTTTCAACACACCCTCTCTCACGCACCTCTTGATGCTTATCTTTCGACTCTGCAAACCAGAACCAACATGATTCCATACCCGTCACTTTGGTTCACATTATTCAATTCTATTCCAATGAAACCTTTCCTGCCAGTTTGTTCGTCCTTGCCTCGAACATGGTAGCGTGAGTGATCTATCAAAAAAGAATTGCGCAATACTTCGAGATATACTCACTCAGTCATTCATTCATCACCCCCTCAAGCCAATCACTTCTTTATCATCGCCCCTGATAGCATCCACATGCCCGGTTCAGCAATCGAAAATGAGAACGAGCACAATGAACACTGCGGTACAACAACAACAAGCAGACTCCGCAAATTCGACAAACAGCTCCTAGACCAAGCCGCGCCGACAAGTTACATGGACGAAGACGACCAGATTGAATATATCCACACTTTGAACCTCTACAACTTGCAACAATACATGCTCTACATGAGATGGGTGATGTATCTATACACCGTGGAAATAATCGCCACGATCGCGACGCAGCTCGTCGCGAAAGAAGCCCACATCGTCAACTTGTTGTTCCTCCTTGGCATTTGTCTAAACATAATCTGCATCATTCAACTCCCGCGGGATCTCATCAAGTTTAAAAAGTGGATCGTGGTTGTTACAGCGGTGATTACGCTCCAAGTGGCGTGGATCGACGTGGTGGTGCAGCCGCGGTACTACATGGCGGGTCTATCCCTAGTTAATTTCGTGATGCCGAGGTTGTTTCAACGGTGGTTTGAGTCTGTTGGTGAGTCTGTTGAGCAGTTGAATGGGTTGAAGTACAAGTATAAAAACGTGTGACTCTAGTGTGGGGCTAAAACTATAACGAAGACGTTGTTTGGGGTTTCATAGACCAAGAAGAACCTGGGCTCGTATCTGGAGCTCTAATCGTGTGAGTGAAAATTGAACATACTACTCTCTCCTCGAGATGACGCAGAGTTTGCAATCGATGCGCCAGGAGCCTCGATATCACTCAAGCGAGCTTTTCGGTGCCCTCCCCCCCCCCCCCCCAGTTCACATTGATGGGCCTGGTATCCCCAAATGTCATAAAAAAGAGGGTGAATCCGGTATTGATCTTGACCAAAGAACATTCCGCTCTCTTTCATTAACTGGTCCAAGATGTATCAGTCGAGTAACGTCGTTGACCCTAGTTTAGACCCCATGTATCGTGTATAGCTCATGCACCATGGAGAGGGTAGATTGTTCTCTCATCTCCCAAATAAAAAAATTTTGAACATCACATCGACCTATTCGTTGCCAAACTCTGCTCAAAATTTCACCTTTTATTTTTCTCTTATTGTCTCTGAGTCCATGTTGCTCGGCGATTGAACACCACGAGTCATCGCGAGAGACCAAGAAGAGACGGCTAGGAATCCAACTTCTCCACAAGTAGTTGCCATCGCAACTGAGCCCAAACTTCACAGGGTCCCCCCACAAACAGATCCGCCGCAATAAAAGAAAGCAAAGAAAAACTTCATCTAGATCGTATATGCCCAACGGGCAATCTTACATCTCATGAAAAAAATGAGAAAAACAAAGAATACGAGACACTCCGGTCACATGATGAAATTTCCTCGATCCAAACGTTTCATCTCCACATCTTACAGCCACTTGACTCCAGATCCAGATGGGACGAGAGTTTAAGGGAAGGATAATGATACTCGGATACCGCCCGTTAAACATGTCCATTACCAACAGCTGGATCAAAAGAAGAAATCATTTGAATCTCGCAGTGTGTGTGCTTTATCTATTCCATCAGCACCTTGCCAAAAAATAAGTGAGAATATTTTTTTTACATGTTGCTAAATTTGGCAACTAGCAATGATCCGATCCCCACTCGCGCCATAAATAAAAAAAAAAAAAAACAGAGAAGTTCTGGCCCGTGGTTTTTATACATTTGTGCTCATCTAACAACAACATATACTCCAAAGGGTGACTCGTTGCGGAGTCCATGCCTAGCGTCTAGAATGATAAAGAAAGAGAAAGACGAAAGAAAAATTTTTCACTTTGCCGAGTTTTTGCGATCACCGTGACCTTGAATAGATAATCGGGAGCAACGGCTACGTCAATGCCGTGATTTCGACCATCGCTTCCATTTGCTCAATTTGCTGTCTAGCTGACCCAAGCCTGCGATTTGCAATTAGGGGAAAAAGACGCTGCCCAGTAAACGTTTCTCTCTCCAGTCGGAGAGAAAAGAAACTTTTTTGTAAAATTGCGAGATTGGCTCGTTGTTGTTGTTGTTGTTGTTGTTGTTGTGCTCCGTTCGGCAATTGAAAAAAGCTCACCATCTCGCCACTCGGCCGAATCCCCCCAAAAAAAAGAAAGCGCAAAAAAAAATTTCCAACTTTTTCTAATCTTTTTGCATTGCTGGGTTTTGATTTGCGTCTCTCCGCATGGAGCCATGGAGCGAAAAAAAAGAAAAAAAAAAAAAGGAAAATTGTGGATATATCATTCTCCGCGATTTCAAAACGAGCAGATTTTACTCAGATATTTACTAGAACATGTAAAAAAATTACAAAGACAGGGAATGTCGATGGCAGGGTCAATCATGTTTGGTTGACACCGAGCTGCTGCATTGCAAGCCGATTAGTCGTAGTTGAGCTTGAGTGCGTGTTTGGCTGCAAAAACAGAAGGAAAAGAAAAGAACAGAAAAGAAAAAAAGTTTAGATGGAGACAATTTATATACCCGATGCAGCGAGTTAGTCCCACGCACGTGCCCAACTAAACATAGCCCACGATGAAAGCCCCAAAAAAACATCATATTCTCATCCCTTGAATCCGTGGGTCGAAGCATGTCTATTTCATCCCTGTGGTATGGTTACAGCTTTATGCCCCGTTTGGATCAAAAGCTGTTGTTCAACGTCGGTTAAACACGTCCGTTGCTGATCTATGGGGATCCACCTCTATCCACCCCGTTCTCCTCTCACCCCTAGCAACGTCACCCCAAGAAAAGTTGACACGTCACCAACTTTTCTTGACTGTTGGCCTCTTCGCCATCCCTCTGAACCTCCCTGAACCTCCTGCCCCGGTCCGATATAGAGGGAGCACGGTTACAGGAGAAGAGATCGATGTGCCGGGTAGGGTGAGCCATAAGGGATGAACCTCCTCCAAAACTTCATACACACACGCATGCACACAAAAAGGCTGTCAAAATTCGAGATTCGCTTTACTCCAACATGCTCCATCCCATCCCCTCCTAGAGCATATGAGTCTGAAACGGAAATGTCATAACCAGCGAAAACGTGTATCCTGAAACTTGCACTTTCTCGTCCATTGCAGCGGGATTGAGAAATCTTTCTGCAACGTTTCAAGCTGGAGAAAGTTTAGAGGAAATTTCAAATTTCAAAGGGTAAGGGCAATGTTTGTTTTACTGCATTAGGTCAATCCCACACACTCTACCTTTTTTTTTTTTTTTTTGTGGTTGGTTGGCCGTCGCCCTCGTGGTGGGTCGTGGCGGTAAAAGAAAAATTTAGGGGTGAGTTTTCGGGGGGAGGGGGGCTAGGTCGTGGCAGCAACCTAACATTTCACCGCGCGGAGATCGCGGAGAACCAAGCACGGGCATGGCGAGGGAGGGGGGAAAAGAGTGAAGGTGGAGAAGGGGTGAGAGAAAAGGGGACCGGGACAAGGGCACGAGGTGCATGCCAAATTGTTGTTTTTTTGTTTTTTTTTTTTTTATTGTCTCGTAATTATTTGTTTCTTCGTTTATGACCGCTACGGCGTTACGACATCTCGATTGGATAATAGTGGTGACGATGGTGGTTGACGGTGGTGGTTACCGCGCACGTTGAATCCTCTCTGGCCGAGGCCAATCACCAGAGTTTCTTGACTTGCTGCCCAGCGAGCGCTTTCGCATAACCACACACTCACTCACACTGTAAACAAGAGCAAGAAAATAAAAAAAAAAAAAAAAAAAGACGTCACTCACACACGCGGCGTTCAGCTGCTACTCCGTTTCGGGAAGGCCGCACCGCACAACACCGAGAAAAAAAAAATTCTTATAGGCAGAGCCCACTATGCGTCTACGGGTTTGTTGGCGCATGTTTTTAAATATAGAGTCGCTGTGGCTTCTGGAGAGGAAGGAAAGAAATAACAAACACGGGCGTTGGATGCAAGAACAGATCATCATCATTCGATCTCTATCTTGCCTTAAGCTTAGAAGCGGTGTACTTGACAGGAGTCTGTTTCAGCGCCCCCAACCACGCCATAAACAACCCACATCTCACCACCTGTGTGTGTGTGTAAGCCAAGTCGGAAACCGGTTGAGGTTTTGCTCTTTTTTACTAGTTTGGAGAACTGTGCCCGGTGTCATTTTATTATCCCGAAATGACATATATAATTTTTACGTCACTGATCCCTCGATATTTTCTCTTGATGTCATATTTCCATGGGATTCTGTTTCGACCATGCCACGAAAACTCCACGAAGGTGTGGAAACAGGTGGAAACAGGTGGAAACAGGGGAGCTGGCAAGTTCATTTGGATGAAACTCCTAGGGCCATAGTTATGGCTATGGCCCGTGGTTATGGCCGTTGTTGTGGTGCTGGTGGTGCCTTTGGCTAGTTCTGGACTTACTGCTTCTCCTTATAACCCCTTCTGTCGTTGCAATTTGGAGGCAGAGAAGGAAAAAAAAAAAGGTTGCCGTTTTGTGTAATAACCACAACAGCGACAATCTACCCACATGTTATTTTTTTTTTTTTTTTTTTTTTCGGGATAGAGTCATACTATACTTCCTGCTGCTGCTATGACTGGTATAGCTATGGCTGCAACTAGTATAAGAACCAACTTAAATCCCCCATGGGAAATTTTTCACTCCCGTTTCCCATTGCTATCAAACACTTTTTACGAATACTTCTATATCTGAAATCTTACAACTCAACCAGTTGACAAGTTTTCGCCTTTACTATCCACATAGCTGTTCAGTCAACGGATAACTAGAACAGAGACTTACTTTTGCATTCTTTTTTTTTTTTCGCAGCCCACGTTTTTCCTGAAACTAGTGTGCTGTGCTTGTTGGATATAAAATCATCCTTATAGACCCACAACTTGACAAAGTTATCCAGACACATAGACAAATAGATATACCAAGGTCGTTGCAAGATGTCGGACTTTGCATTCAACAACTATTGCATCCACTGTGACAAATTGTGTCCTTCCAACTCGGCCTACTGCTCGGACGAGTGCAAGATTATAGAATATCAAACATCCTTGGGGTCACTCGAGTCTAGAAACTCGACGTCTTCCTCGTCATCTTTGTCGGCAGCGGCATCAGCATCTCATTCACATCACAACGCATCCAACACGTCCACCCTGAGTCTATCGAAACCACTACAGTCGACCTCGGACTTGTCGCTAGATACAAGCTCGGAATTGGTGTCGCCCTTGTTGACGCCCGCCCTATATTTGCAACAGCAGCAGCAGTTGTTGCAGCAGCAGCGACGTTGCCACAGCCACATGGACGCGTCGCCTTTTCTGTTGCAGCAAGCTGAAGTTGAAACGACTGACGACTATTACGACTTAAACTATTTTGACTTGAACTACTCGGTTCGCTCAAACACCAACTACACTAAGGAAACTCCCTCAACTAGCAGCAACAGCAAACAGCGCGATTTGCTCAACTCAACCTCGCATAATTATAGAAAATGGTTAACTACCGCCTTGTAAAGGCGCCGCTTTGTTGTTTGTTTTTCCATTTGTCTTTTTTTTTTTTATTTTTTTTTTTGGAACAAAAGAAGGTGGATGAAGAGAAGGGAGGAAAAAACCAGTAGGTTAGTTAGGTTAGTTGGTTCAGCTGAAGTCGATCTGCTGAGGTTGTTTTATTTTTTCATTTGTTAAAGCAACTTCAATTTTTTACTGTCAAGTATATAGTAAACTTCTTATTCCTTTTTAATACATTTACATTCTACTCATCGCTTGAAACCTTGGCTCTATCCTGATAAATCACATCTCTCTTTGAATTTGCCAAAGTTTTCCTTCTCCCTTCTCCGAAGTTCGCCTTGCAACCCAAAAGGCCACACCAGACCACAACAAAAAAAAAAAAAAACAGAAATTATGCGCTTGCAAATCCTTCCCGAGATGGCAAACCGAGAGAGAGATTTCTAGCGAAGCCTCATGGCGAGCACCACACCCCTCGTGGATGGCGAACTCGTGGGGTGGGTCGGTATTACATCTTCACGTTTACGGGGGTAAGAACAAACCATAAACATTCACTTCCATTTCAAGTAGAATTACGCATGTCAGACGTGAAATCATCGCACAGGGAACCAAAATAACCCACGTTTCTCGCTAAAAAAAAAAAACTGCAAATTTTAAGAAATGAAATCTGACTTCATCATCTCACAGCTCGAATTTGGCCATCCATACCAAGGCCACAAGCCCAAGAGGAAAAAATTTTCACTTGAATAAAAAAAAAATAAAAGATCGTCAAAGTATCTCTCATTTCAACACCATCTGACGTGATTTGCCAGATGAAGAAAGATGAAAGAAAGAAAAGATCCGAGACGCAAAACCGCCAAAAAAAAAATGGCATAATCTCTGGTGTACCTTGGAGTTTGTACAACAGTAATGATGTAGATTGGGGAACTCCGTTGACACAAGCTGTTGTTTTGGCAACTTGCATTTTTGTCATGGTACTTGCTGGATCAACACCGAGAAGAAAAAAAAAAAAAAAAAAAAAAAAAAAAAAAGGACATGGATGGGGCTAGTTTTTGCTTGCCGAATGAGAGACTCGAGCAAAGAGTCCCGTAAAGTGTGTGGTTAGCAGCTGCAACATTGACAGTGATGAAGCATCATTAAGATTCAGCTCCTGCTGTCAATTCCACCGCGGTAAAATTGTTGCAAAAAAAAAAAAAAAAGACTCGAAAAATGAATAGGCTTGCTCTTGATTCTCTTCATTCTGTAAGCTTCGACGGGATGTTAATCTCAGCACAATAAGGACTACTTTGTGAATAATCGAGGGATTCCGGGACTATTGTCGGATGCTCGAGACGATATCCTGTAAGGAAATTTCACTCGAGAGCTAAGCTCTAGAGCTGAAGGCGTCTAGCTTTTGAACAGTTAAATTCGTCAAGTGTTGATCACGTGCACGGCGAGTATCCTTTCCAGCGCAACTGTCGTCGCTTCTCTTCTTCTCAAGAATGAAGCCACAGCCAAAAAGAATCTGCCCGTGAAGTGCCACCCCTTGTCCTCAACAAATTGCCAAATTTACTCAAACTCTTTCTCATTTTGGGTTTGTCAATGTCTTTGAGTGAATGCCGAAAGGGGGGGTTGTTTAAACCAGGAACAATCGTCTAGTTGGTTTGTTTGCAGCCATTATATGAATTGAGACATTTGGCTGCAAAATCTCTCGAAATTTTTGAATTTTTTTTTTCACAGTTTCCAAGCTCTTCGTCCACTCTCATTGGGATGCCTTGAGAATAACAATCTCTGGATTTCTTGTGTTGCTCAGAAACGCAACCGGAAATGAGGCATCGTGATGTGTATTTTTGGAAAAGTTCAAAACAAGGTACGCCAAGTTTGTCCGCTATACACCCTCGAGCTCTCATGTGCCCCCCTCTTTTTGTCTATGGAGAACCACCATGACTGTTTATCCAAGCTCAATCTCTTGTTGTCTCCCGTGTTTTGATGTTTTTAATTTTTGATAATTCAGGCCTGGAATTCACCCACACTGGGGTTCGAAACAGGTAGCGTGAGTCCAAATCTCTATTCCCAACTTGACAAATTTTTTCGTCTCCAGCGGCTTCGAATGAACCAACCTGCAACCTACATCTCGAAATCACAGACTGACCAGAGAACATCACCATGATTCCATCATTGAGGACACTCGGAGGATACGTGTGGAAATTCCCCAACCACATAACCAGATGCCAACGCGCCAACTTGCGCAAGAGATCATTGCAAGTCGACGAAAACATTGAACAAATATACCAGGGTTTATATCAACAGCAGAAACTACAGCAAGAGCAAATCGAAGCGGGAGTCGTCATCAATACGGGTCCCAAAGTGAAAATTTTCAATCAGGATCAAGGTCGCACCGGTGAAAAGCGAGTCGATTTCCACAAGTTTGAGTATCCTAAATTCTTGCTGTTGAGTCAACGTGACAAGTACTTCACTTTTAATCGTAATGCTAAAAACTATAGGAAACCTATTCATCGGGTGCCGAAATGGACCAAGACTTCATTTAGAGAAAATCCAAAGTACTTCTAAACATGGAATCCTTTTGTTTTTTTTTTTTTGTTGGTGGTGAGGAAATTGTGTAATTTGTAAATAGGTTGATACAATCAAATAAAAGAATTAGAAACAAAAAATGGAAACTGGTTCATTTTGATAGGGTTTCACAAGTTCTCCCAGATCAAATCTGCAATCTCCTTGTCTGATAACTCAGGCCCAATAGTTAGCGTAGTCGCACGGTCCCCGCTGTTCAATACCACAACATCCAGCTCCATCGTTGGTGTTGTTGATGATGATGGAGCCAGTTCATCACTCATTGTAACCACCTTTACGCCCAACTGCCGAAACAAGCTGATCTTTTGAATTTGAGTGTCATTTTCGAGAATCTGCTGCGGATCTCCAAGTTCCTGCTCGGGGTTATTCAATTCATCCTGTAGCAGACTGTATTCCTGGTTTAGCACGCTTTGAGTATTGCGCGAGTTTGTAATGGCAGCATTGATGACCCTCGACTCATTAATCAACTTCATCCGCAAATTCTCCATCTCATCCATTCGTAGTTGGATGTTTTGAAACACGTTCAACGATCTATCAATGGGTGAAGACGGCGTGAAACCGGCGATTTTGGAATTCGCTTCAATCAATTCGTGATTGTAGTCGTTTATCTGATTGAGCAAATTGATCTCTTTCTGCTTCTGCTGGATGTCGTATGTGAGCTGTTTGTTGATCTTGGTCAATTCATTCACCTTTTGTTGATGTTTGGCTGTGGTGTGCCGGATCGTGGCGTTGATTTGCCGCATGATCTCTGCATCTTCTCCCGAGTTGAGCTCGTCTATGACTCTTTGTAGCATTTCCTCTGAACTCTCCATCTTTTGCACCATCATGTCACTTGGTGCTGGCCTAGCTGTGGTTCTATTCTGTATAGTGTATCGGTTGTTTTGAACCGCGAGGTGTGGTTTATGCATCTACTCCGTTACCGTGTCTACCACATGAACGAGCCATGAAGAAAAAAAATACACTAGTGGAGATTTCATGATTAATCTTGACACTTTTCCATTCCCAACTTCAGAATCTAGAGTCCAACACCGCCATGAGTTATTCCAAACCGGATAAAAAGGGGTTTTCAGATGTAGAACTCCCATCCAACCCAAATCTACCCAGCTGGTTGATAACGCCAAAAGAAGAAAAAGCAATCTTTGAACGATGGAGGAAAAAAGCCTTTGCCAACTGCGATGAATTGATCAAACGATATATTGAATGCTCCAACAGTTACAAAAACCCGGTGGAAGCTGTTCAAAAATGCAAGCAGACCAACTCGGACAGCTTGAAATGCGTTGAACAGTATCAGACTAGAGAGTACTTGGAAGCTGAAAGAGATTTGTACATCAAGGAGAAACAACAAAAGAAGAAGCTCTACAAGTTGAAACTACAACAGTTGGAAGATGAAAAGAGCAAAAACAAACCGGCAAGTGAAGCATAAAACACAAACCAGGAAACAGGAACTGTTTTGAGATGTTTCAAAGCAGATGCAGTAGTGACGAAATCTAATTTTTTTTTTTTGTAAACATGTACATATATATCTATAACCTAGCAGCCAGCTACTATACTCAAGACTCGAAGTTGAACCCCAGCCATCTCCTCTCATTTCATTTCACTCCTCTTCATCCGCGAAATTCTCATCTTCAAACACCTTGTGGCTCGCCATGAACAAACTGGCCTGGATCTTGCCCAACTGCTCCAAGCTCTGATACTGCTGCGTTGTGGTTTTGATCAAGTCATTAAAGTCGGCCAAGTTGGCCTGTAGTTGAGCAATCTGCGAGTTTAGATGACTGAGCTGTCTCTGGGTTATCGTCGCTGTTGACGGTTGAATCCGCGGTCTTGCCGTGCTCCTCTTTGGAGGTGACGACGTTTGTTTTTGACTGTTTATTGGATTGGCCATTCTATCAGCAAATCCTCATATACGTTTACGAGTTTGGTATAAGTTGATAGTGTTGGATCGTTGGTCAGCGGCTACAGACGTGTTACCATAGTTGTTGTTTTAATTTTCCCCCTGCAGTGGTGTGGTGATTGTGCGATTGTCAAAATTATCCCCAGTCTCAAATTTTCAAACAAACCATACTGCAACTCTTCTTCTGATAACCACCACCACCACCACATGTCCAGAGGTGGAACCTGAAATCCAGTCGCCTGTCACATATCTATACCTATACCCATATATATCTTCATACCTACATACATATTCAAAAAGTTTAGTCTATCGACGCTAACTCAGTGAGGTTCGAGGCTTCAACGTGCGCTAGAACAGGCCCTTTAATTTCAAGCCGATTATTTTTCATCCTTTTACCCCCGGATTAGCAGCAAGACTACAGCCAGGTTTTTTTTTTAAATTTTGTTACTTAATTGAAGTTGAATTCGACAAAAATACATCGCTATAGTAACCGACCAAGCACGTTTCCATTTTGACCTGGTCCTACTGTTGGTTTTATCTAAATGGACCCCGCTTGTGCGATATAACATTACGCTAGTCAACTATGGAGAATCCGCAATCATCGGAGCTGAAGTCGGCCCAGAAAATTGATCCCGAGAAACCAAAGGATGTACTATCACCACCAGCAGCAGCAGCAGCAGCAGCAGCACAACCAAAACAGCTACAAACAGCACAACCACAAGCGCGAACAACGATGACGACTACCACCGCCAACTCGTCCCCAATAAGCAAACCTCCTCCGCAGATGCAGACTTTGAATCTACCGGCTACACCTGTGAATGCAACTCCGCCGGGTATGCCCCAGCAGCAACCTTTTACGCCTACTCCGCAAGCAAATCGACAACCGGCCATGATTGCAAAGCATTTGACAAACGCAACGCCGGCAAATAGATACATGAAGGCAGCACCAACACCAGTAGCACAAGCAACACCAACACAACCACCAGCAAAAGTCTACAGCGCAAAGCCCACGGGACAGCCATCCAACATCAAGCAGCCTATGCGACCTCATCCCATAGCTCCGAAATATATGAAGATTCAACCAGCAATTGCACCAAAACCAGCTGGAGGCGCAGCGCCACAAACAAGCAGATTTAACCCAATACCCGATGGCAAATTGTCGATCCTGATAAAGCTGGCTTCTCACGGGGGAGCAGATACTAAATCTCTAAACACCTCCAAGAAATGGGTATTGCCTCCACGTCCACGACCGGGTAGAAAGCCCACCGCGGGAGAATGCGACAAGATTAGCAAAACGCAGCCGAATCCAGTGAAACGGAAACCAAAGGTTGAACCAACTACTGGAGCAATCGCTACAAACACATTGAAGAACGAGCAGCCCCCCAAGAAAGTAGCCTCAGCACCTCAACTCCCTTCTCCTTCCGTGGCCATGGCCATGGCCAAGCAACAACCAATGGGTGTCACTGACACGAAAATATCTGCTCCTGCACAAAACGCAGACATATCTCCAAAAAGGATACCTTTACTTCCAGACCTGCTGCCTGTTTCGCAAAGTTCATTACCTGCTGCTGCTAGTGCTAGTGCTAGTGCTAGTGCTAGTGAGCCCAAGAAATTGGTTGTCGTTCCCACCATGCATCAAACAACGTCAGCATCAGTTCCAGTGGCTACTACCAGTTTGCCACCACCACCTTCCTCCAACACCATCAACACCCACAACACCGCCAACATCCCCAATCTCTCCAATCTTTCCAAACCCTTTAACCCCTCCAATGCCACCATAACCGTCCCTAAACCGCAAACTCCTCAAACTTTGAAAAAATTGCCCACACCACCTCCTCCCGCGAAACCAGTTGACCCTGCAGCTCACATGACGGAGTTGAAGATATCCTACTTGTCCAAGTTAAAAGAGCAAGAGTTGATGCGGAATTACATTGAAGTTTTGACGAACCAAATCAAGGAATTGAGCTTTGTCCAGAATGGAGTCATTACGTTTGACGCATTAAAGAACAATGCCAAGTACAACCAGAACGGAATGACAAATAAGCGGCTCACAACAACAATGACCAATTCCAAGATTGACCAGTTGGATTCAATAAACAATTTGAACGATTTGAACAAGTTTTTAGGCTACTTGAGCAAGTCATCTGATATAATCAGAAATGCACAGAAACAGACAACAGCTGGAACAACCACGGGAGCAACGGTTAACCCACCTGAGACGATCAATCACCAAATTGAGCATTACGTGAAATTGAGAAATCGATTCACTGAAATGAACAACAAGAGGATTAAAACTCCCGGCCTGCGCAAATTAGCTGGCAAAACATGCAATAAGGAAAACGACGAGTCGTCATCTTCATCATTTCAACATTCAGCGTCACCTTCAAGCGTTAAATCGCCCACGACGTCATTTACTCCTGATCTTCTCCATCCTTTAAAGGCTTCGAATTTGTTCAACGATCCAACTATAGACTACGACATGGAGTTGCAAACTGCAACCATTGCCGAGTCACCCACGTCCTTGAGAAACTCAACTAGTTCAAAGAGCACTGATCGCAATATAGGAATAATTCCCGAAAGCTCGCCTAATATGGGTATGGATTTTTTCGTTGACGAGCATGATTTTTTGAACCGCTTGGTTTTGAATGACGATTACGATGTGGCCGATATGAGAAAGGAAGAGTTGGAGTTGGGAAGCGTTGAAATACACGGTGCCAACAGCATGGGCGTGCAAGAAGGCGCTTTGAATGACGGCACGGGCGTGGTGCCAGAGTCCCAAGTTGATATAAGACAGATGAATGGCGGCAACTCCGATTCGCTCATCCGAAAGAAGTTTAAATTCAACTGCGGTTTTTGTACGAAGGATACTCCTTGCTTGTGCTTTGATTCCGATTGGGAGCTCCATGGGTTCAAGTGAGAGACAATGGAAAAAAACGCATTCACTGAAAAAACAACGAAGAAGGGCATTCTTTATGAGAAATGAAATATGATGAAAATGAGCCGGAATAGGGGGGGGGGGGGGAAGAAACGAGGATCGGGGTTTTTATTCTAGGTTTAATATTTATTTGATAACGAAGATGAAGAAAATGAAAAACAACCACTGAGTTCATGTAGAGTTGTAGAATAATTCTTCTCTTTTGGCGAAACACGAGCTAGCCATGGAGCCATGCACGCTTGAGGCACTATACAGGACCCTGGAATCCAACCTCACATCCACGCAATAAAGAATGATAAAAGAGAACAAAAGCTACAGACAAACTCATAAATAACCCACTGTTCATTCAAAATATGCCACTCAACCTACTTAGCCATCCTCACTGAATCAATTAGCTGACCTATTGGTAAAAGAAGGCCACGTAAGTACCAAGCAACGCAGTCAACCCCAAGACAGTGTACCCAGTTCTATAAACACCAGGAATAGTCAACTCCTTACCGAAATCCCACACGAGATGTCTAACGCCATTCAAGCAGTGGAAAACAAAGGGGTAAGCGGCAACGGCCTTTGCGCCGTATTGCACGGCGACAGGCAAGCTGGCAAAGGCCAGAACCAAGCTCTGCGTGTCGAAATGCACCCCCAAGACCGAAGTAGCGGCAAACGTGCAGGTTACCCCGTAAAACGCTGCTGCCAACGCAACCCCGGTGATACGGTGAAAGCTGGACAAGACCCAGGTCAATTGAGGCTGGTAGATTTGCAAGTGTGGCGAGACGGGTCTGTTCTTACGCTGCTCGACCAAAATCTCCTGTTCTTCATTCTGGGCTGTGTTGACAGTGGAGATTGATCTCGACTTTATCAATGACGATGGTGACGATACTAGAAGCGACGTGGTGGTTGGAAGGGCGGTTTTGAAGCTGGGGCGAGCGATCATCCTGATGCTTTGCTTATTGAATAAGCCCAATCCTACGCGTGAAATCATGGTTGTTCTTGCAGTTGTATGTGTGGTTCGGGACTGGTGGAGTTCAAGAAAGTATCAACTTTTTTTTTTTATGTTTTTTTTTTTACTTAGTATTGTCCTTCTGGGTCGTTTCCGTGTGTGTGGGAATTGGCTGGTGCAACCCCCGGGGAAAAAAAGACCTCAAAGGGTGAGGAGTTTGGGCGTTGGGCCAATTAGCGCACTGTATTTGTAATGGAGGGTGTCGCGTTTGCGATTTCCGACATTTGGGATGAAAGTCGCGACATGGGACGCGACATTGGACGCGACATGCCCTCGCGATTCAGTTCGATCAGACCAATGGGGCTTATGGCTTTGGGTTCAAGCACAGGGGGCGACAATCGCTGCTACTTTCGGCAGTTTATGCTTGTGCTCACACGACGCCATCTAGGAGCTTCAGGGGTCCACGAGTACAAGGTTGCTGAATCAATTGCTTTTTGTTCGTAACCGAGTATTTTTGTTGAGTCTATATTTACATATATTGACGAACAGCGTCTGAAAGCCTCCCCCAACAAACTAGTATGCATTGAGGTGGCTCGTATTTAAACCTCTTACAATCCTCATCTTCCCTTTTTTTTTTTTTTTCTCACTTTTACAACATGGAGTTGCATCGTAGGGGGTTGAAATAAGGTCGGTGCCTTGCAGAAATTTTTTTAGGCTAGGGGGACTAGACCATGCCAGAGCATGCCATGCCCGCCCCCTAAACTTTATACTTGAGCCTGGTGGATCGACCATCTTTTTTATTGCATCTTTCTGCTTTGATTTTCACGTTTCGGAGTTGTTTCACACTCGATGCAAAGTCAAGTGGGATGAAATTGAAGAGGTAATCTCCTGTTTTAAATGTGAGAGGATAAAGCTGTCTGCTTTATTTTTTTAAAAAAAAACTTTCGAAGCTTGACCCTTTCTTTTGTTTGAGTTTCAAGCTGAGCATCATCGATTGTAAGCTCTACAAAGTTTGAAAGTGAAGGCAGCTGGCGCTTTTGACGTGACTGCAAAAAAAAAGCGCCGACGGGTCTCCGAAATAAGCCGCTTGGTAGCGCACAATCCAGCTGCGATAGCGCGCTACCGCCAGCCTCTCTTGCAAAGTCTATATCCTCACTTTGGGGTTTCTATGTCTATTTAGAGTTCAAATGATCCTTTATTATCTCGCGTCACCAGTTGTATTATCCATGTTTAATCTGGGGTTTATCAACACCACCATCGTCTCATTTCCTTTTTTTTTTTTTCGTCCTAGAGGACTTTCAATGTTGCATAGACAGAGACAAAGACCGGATGGTGTTGTAGTCTAGCCGTCTCTCCCAGGCGTCTTCCACTCGTTGAAGATATAATATCATATTGAGAGGTGACGGTATCGAGTCTTCAGTCCAAAACATACACACACAAGGTTTCGTCAACTCAATTTTCACTTTCAATGATCATCTCATCCTTTACACTCCACACTCCACACTCCACAGAGGGGGGGGGGGGGGGGGTAAAAACACTTGCAAGTTTCTTCAACCGCCATGTGAAAAAAAAACAGCAAAAGAAAACGGGAATTTACACTTTTACTTTGAAGTGGATAAAAACCGAGATATTTTATCCCCCTTCGTCTTATCATGTCTGCCTCTCTTTCTCTCTCTCTCCAGCACGAGACCTATAGTCTATAGCACGGCTCTCCCATGGTGATGTAACATTTTCCTATCGTCCAACCCCAACCCCCCCTCCCCCCCTTGCCCGCCCCGGCTGCACACACAGATATCTGTCTCTTTCTTTAGGGGGCTGGGAATTATTTCACCAGATGCTTTTTTTTTTATATTTTATTTTGCCACACCGCTCTCTCGTGGCAAGTCTATGAGTCTGTAGGTCTCTCTGTCTCTGGGTCTGTCAAGGCAAATCACCCGAGATTAGACACGGAGATTTAGATAACCGCATCAGGTGGTCTCTCTTTTTGGTTCCCATTTGGTTCTAAACAACCAAAAAAAAAAAGGGTCAGGAAAAAGAAAAGTCTACTATTACAAGTTGAAATGAAGACAATTTTTACAGTCTCAGCTGCCAACTTCAACTTCACGTTGGTTGGAGATAACCCCAGACAGTAGAGGATATAAGCTTAGACTCTATGTATGTGTATATACATACACCTTTCACGAATGGTTGGGGGGTTGCTACCACATGGGGCGGCCGGGTAGTGCACGCTGCACCAAACAAATTTTAAAAAAAGAAGCGAGAGAGATTCATCATCACGGACATTTTACAACGGGAGGTGTGTAGTAGTTGCTGGTATAAATACGAAGCAAAAGAACCACATCAACTACACCGCTCCGACACAGCTGTACGCGGGGAAGAAACAAAGAAGCAAAGAAGCAGAGCGATAGATAAAGATAAGATAAAAAGATAAGAGAAAGACAAGAGGATAAAAGAGGTTACGAGACTAAGGATAAGGATAAGGGTTTGGAACGGCAAGAGATATTTATTTGTTCAATATTAGTATATCCTACTACTACTACCACCCAGTTACCACCAATAGAGCTACGTCTATACCTAATAACAAACAACAATAAGTAGTAACTAGACTCAATAGGGAAGATGATACAAGTGTCGTCATCAAATATTCATTCTCATAGTAACAGCAACAACAACAACAACAACAACGGTAACAGCAACGGCAACAGCAACGGCACCAACGATGATGCAAGTAATCTACATTCAAATGACAAGTCAGCTCAAGAGAAACCGTTAGCAGCTAAAGCTGCGGAAAATGATGACAAGCAGGCTACGCTGGAGACAAAGAGCCAGAAGGAGTCTTCAACCTCATCGTCACAACAGATTCAACAACCGCAGCAACTTCCCTCGCCAACTTCATCTCGTCAAAGTCAAAATAGCAACACCGAGTTGAGCAAAAACTCGGCTTCGGATGACCATCAAATCCCCACGAATCGTGATGCCACCGACCAAAGTCAAAACGGCTCACTCAACAGCAAAAATGACTTGATGTTTACCAAAAAGGACTTGAGTAAGTCGTCACGCACCCAATCGTTCCAATCGGTGTTGTCCATTGCCTCGTTCAAGTCGTTAAAGCAACAGCTGACTTTTAACAATTCATCACACACAGGCAACAACAACAGCCAAAACAACTACAACAATAACAACGGACAACAACCAACAATAAATCGAAATAATAGCATGATAAACCCACAACAATTGATGCGCACAAGCTCGGCGATAAACAATGCAAAAAATTTCCAATCTTTTATCCAGGCACCTGCGCTATCGGGTATCACCAACCAGAAACTGAGTGATGATTTGCAAATCGGTCAACAACAACCTTTTAATGACAAGCCAAATAACGGCAGAAATAACAAGTCTTGCGATACAAGCATGGATAATGATAATGATGATAGTAATACCAATAATGACGACGGGGAAGGATCCAATGATGACGAGACTTTGTCCCAGCAAAAGAACTTGACCTTGAATGCGTTGAAGAAATTGAGTTTATCACCACGTCCCATTACCAACCCCGATGATCTTAATTTACCCCTGACAAATGCCAATAAATCAAAAACACAACAACCATACCAGCCTGCCGAAGTGGACTTGTCGTCGTTTGCAAGCCTCACGCGGCAGCCTAAAGTTGCTCCATCCAAATTAGAGCCTTTAAAAGTTGAACCTTCACCTACTAATAGCGTTAAGCAGTCGGAAAGACTAGTTAGTCCGCAAGCAACGAGAAAACTGTCATTACCTAGATTGACCGAGGGCCAAGTTGACACTACAACCAATCTGGATATCCACCAATACCACCAAAATCTCAAGCTATCGCAAATGGAAACCTTTCTGAGACATAATCATCATCAAAATGCACCAGAAAGGCTCAACTCTGCATCTACGCAGAGCCAACAGCGAAATCTTCTCCCTCAAAACCAGATTCTGCAGCAAAATACCCAGCATATCGATCATCATATTATACAGCAATCTCATCGACATCCAATGCAGCAGGGAACTTTTTTCACAAACTCATCTAATCACAATCGTGTCCCCGCTGCAGTTATCCCGCCTCACGACATGAGCTACAAGAGGAAACCACTGAATCTGGCTTTGCACACTTTGGGTCACCAGCAACACCAACTGCATCAAAATTCTCCAGTTTTGCATTCTACTCATTCCAACCACCCAAGCTCTGCAAACCATAGAACAGCTTGTCATGTGCAACAGATTAAGGAATTGCGTACCCCAATGTACGTGCCAGCTGTGTTGCGAATGACACAAAATGGAAGTTACAACCCCATGGGACTTCGGTCAGATTCCAATTCGCCGGAAATCATGTCCACGTCACCAGTGCATAAACGATCACGCACGCCCGACTATGAAGCACACATCCAGCAGTTTATGGAAAATCGAAACACCTCCTCCACAGCGTCGATCAAATCAGTCGACTCGACCCTATCTGTTGACTCGAATACCTCTACAAAATGCGGAAGCTTTGGCACTATCAATAAATACTTGAGTAAAGGGATCCTGCGAAGCACCGAGTACGTGTTGAAAGCACCACCTACTAGAAAACATTGGCTCAAAGACGAAAGCGTGCAGAAATGTGGCATCGAGAGCTGTGGCAAGGAGTTTAATTTTTTCGAGCGGCGACACCACTGCAGAAAATGCGGAGGCATCTTTTGCAATGAACACACGTCTCATTCCTTGAGCATTAACCACATGGCGCAATTCACCACGGGCGGCAGAGGCACATTATCAAAAGTTTGCGACAATTGCATAGAAGAGTACAACGACTTCATCCAGCAGGAGTTTGGAGTGCAGATCAGCACGGCAAAGTCCTTGTCTCCCGTCTCGGGAAAGCTTGAATCGCACCAAGCAACCACCTCCACCACCGAAACAACAAGTTCGGAGGTTCCGTCATACCTCCACGACCAACACCAACACCAACACCAACACCAACAAGCTCATGCTCATGCTCATTCTAAAGTGTCTGACATGGGTCATGCTAATACGCAGAAACGCACCCAGATGCCGAATTTCAAAAATAGCATCTTAGCCGGCGCCAACAATAACGGAGGAAGAAGTGAACAGTTGGTTGGAAGTGTCCCTGCAAACTGGAACTGGAGCTCTTTTTAGAAAACAAAAAAAAAAAAGGATTATACTGGTTTGTTTGATATTTGTTTGCGTTCTACACATCGTTTGTATAGCAGTAACTCGCCGCCGCCCGTATTTATTATATTGCCAGCCTCATGTCACTACTTGAGTGAAAAAAAAAAGGCTCCCTCGTGCTTCGAAATCCCCGGGCCAGATGCTAATGTAGACTTAAATCTGAGCTTTCCGTTTTCACGTTCTCTTCACGTGACCTCAAGGTTGCGCGACACACACACCTGCGACACACACTTGCGACACGCGCAAAATCTATGGACACTTATAATATTACGATCAAGAGACAGCGTGTATATCTTGTTTGAGCCGGACTGGAAAACTGTCAAAAGGCAAAAAACGAAAAAAAAAAGCACACCAAAGGACGAAACCCTTGAATCCGAATCAATTTCAGTCCAAACTCAATTGGCATCCTCCTCTTTTCTTTCCAAAATGAAGGAGCATCAATCGGCGAAATTGAAAATCGCAGGGATCGACGTGCAGCTAATAAGGTCGCTACTCAAGGTGATCATCCTTGTCTCGATAGCAGGGGCAGCGATATCGTCGCGGTTGTTCTCGGTGATTCGATTCGAGTCGATCATCCATGAGTTCGACCCCTGGTTCAACTTCCGGGCCACAAAGTATCTCGTGCTGCATTCTTTCTACGAGTTTTTGAATTGGTTCGACGACAGAACGTGGTACCCCTTGGGCCGGGTCACTGGAGGCACATTGTACCCTGGCCTCATGGTGACTTCGGGCGCCATATGGCACATATTGAGAGACTGGTTGAAATTGCCCGTTGATATCAGGAATATCTGTGTCATGTTGGCTCCCGTGTTCAGTGGCGCCACTGCGTTTTGCACCTATTTGTTGACCACGGAAATGAAGGATTCCAACGCGGGGTTGTTGAGTGCGATCTTTATGGGAATTGCCCCTGGCTACATTTCGAGATCTGTCGCGGGCTCATATGACAATGAAGCTATCGCCATCACGTTGCTCATGGCGACTTTTTACTTTTGGATCAAGGCTATGAAATTGGGATCGATCTTTTACGCTACCTTGACGGCCTTGTTCTATTTCTACATGGTTAGTGCATGGGGCGGCTACGTTTTCATCACAAACTTGATCCCCTTGCATGTGTTTGTGTTGTTGTTGATGGGCAGATACAACCCAAAGTTGTACGCTGCCTATTCCACGTGGTATGCATTGGGCACTTTGGCAAGTATGCAGATTCCATTTGTGGGCTTTTTGCCCATCAGGTCGAATGATCACATGGCGGCCTTGGGGGTGTTTGGATTGATCCAATTGGTTGCCTTTGGCGACTATGTCAAGTCCAAGGTCCCCTCCACCCAGTTCAAGGCCTTTTTGTGGGTCTCGAGCATCTTGGTTTTCGTCTTGGGAGTGGCTGCCTTGTTTGGATTGACGGCGATGGGATGGATTGCTCCTTGGACTGGTAGGTTTTACTCCTTATGGGATACAAATTATGCAAAAATCCACATTCCTATCATCGCCTCGGTTTCTGAACATCAACCGACTGCTTGGCCTGCCTTCTTTTTTGACACTTCAATGTTGATTTGGCTTTTCCCCGCTGGTGTCTACTTGTGCTTCCAGGATTTGAAAGATGAGCACGTTTTCATCATCATCTACAGTGTGTTGTGCTCCTATTTTGCCGGGGTTATGGTGCGGTTGATGTTGACTTTGACTCCCGTGATTTGCATTGCAGCAGCAATTGCATTGTCCAAGTTGTTTGACGTTTACTTGAACGTGGTTGACATCTTTACCGAACCAACAGGCTCCTCCAAAAAGAAATCATACGGGAAGTTGCCCATTGCCCAGTTGGTTTCCAAGCTTGCTGTGTTGTTGTCATTTACCTTTTACTTATTCTACTTTGTTTTGCATTGCACTTGGGTCACGTCAAATGCATACTCATCACCATCCATTGTTCTCGCTTCCAAGAACTTGGACGGCTCACAACACATCATTGATGACTACAGAGAGGCATACTACTGGTTGAGAATGAATACTCCAGAAGACGCTAAAGTTATGGCGTGGTGGGACTATGGCTATCAAATCGGCGGTATGGCTGATAGAACCACTTTGGTTGACAACAATACCTGGAACAACACTCACATTGCCACTGTCGGCAAGGCAATGTCTTCACCCGAGGAGGTGTCGTATGAAATATTCAGACAGCACGACGTCGACTATGTCCTTGTAATCTTTGGAGGATTATTGGGATACTCTGGTGACGATATCAACAAGTTCTTGTGGATGGTGAGAATCTCCGAAGGTATTTGGCCCGATGAAATCAGGGAAAGGGATTTCTTCACCGACCGAGGTGAATACAAGATGGACAAGGATGCCACGCAAACAATGAAGAACTCATTGATGTACAAGTTGTCATACTACAGATTTGCCGAGTTGTTTGGCGGCAGGGATGGTGTAGATAGAGCGAGAGGACAGCAGATTCCCGCCAACGATCCGCCGCAGTTGAATGTTGTTGAAGAGGCCTTTACCTCGCAAAACTGGATTGTCCGTATCTACAAGGTGAAGGACTTGGATAACTTTGGAAGAGATTTGAGCCAAGCAACAACTTTTGACGCTATGAAGACAAAAAAGAACAGGTCGATAAAGAGACCAAAATTACCGATTAGAGAGTAAATAGTTTTTAAGGTTGAGGGAGATTATAGAAATCAAAAAAAAAAAAAGAAAAAGAATCTATAAAATTGAGAGTAGATATCTAGAAGGAGGAAAAGAAAAGAATTAAAGAAAGAAGCCAAGCAAAAAAAAGGGGGATTGGGACATATTTTCAAAGGCGTTTGAACTCCCCCTTCTTCCCCCTCCAAAAAAAATGCCACACCGATGCGGCGCTACTAGTAGAGGGATGGAAAGAGGGATAGAAGAATGTAGCGTCTTTTGAGCCGTTCAAACAGGTGGTAGAATTGCGCGATATCGCGGCATCAAAAAAAAAAAGGAAAACGCGCCGCACCTGTATCCAAAAACGGCACATTAAACTCGGCAATTCGAGGTAATTGAAGGCTCAGAATAGTATCACCACATGCCACCTTGATTCTCGTAACACACAATTGGCTTGAGGAATACCTTTTTTTGCTTTATATATATAAACCAAGGAGAAAAGCCCCCTCTCTTCCTTGGATGCTTAACCATGTAAAGTACATCTTCAGCGAAAAAAAAAGGGAAGAGCAAAACCAAAAAACAGTGGCAGGGACATGACAATTAAGCAGAAAGTTCTATTCTTGGAGCTACCCAAGAAACAATACATGAGACAATTCGAGTCCAAATTCGAATGCATTCAATACAACATTTCAACTTTGGAACAATGCATCCTCGATTTCCAAACGAAGTTCCACGATGTAGAAGCGATATATTGCGGATGGGCCGGCTTTGCCCCCATTGGCGGTTTCAAAGGCAAGCTTCTCACGTATGCGCCACGAAACTTGAAAATCGTAACTACGTGCACGATTGGAATCGACCATTTCGACGTTGACGGAGTGCGGGCTCGCGGCATCGTCCTAAGTAACGTCCCTTCGGAGATTGCCTCTGAGGCAGTAGCTGATCTCGTGCTTTATAACGCCATTGCCAGTTTCCGCAATTTGAAAATATACGAGCTGAACTTTGGCGGCCGGTATTATTCGCATACTACAACTTGGCGAGCGTCGCTTCTGCGGGCCCAGTTTGACCAGTCGCATGGTAGAGCTGTCGTCGCACCGGTTCACGGTAATTGGTTCACCGAGTCCTGCTGTGGCCGGGATAACGTGTCGCCTCGAGACCGACACGCGGTGATTGTCGGCTTTGGCAACATTGGACGCATGATTGGCAAGAGGCTTGCGTGCATTGGGATGAAGGTGCACTACGTCAAGAGAAGCAAGCTTTTGGACCTGGAGGAAGCGAAATTAGGCTACAAAGTGGAGTATCATGCGTCGTTGGAGCAAACTGCAAGTTTCGCGGACTTGGTTGTCATTGCTTGTCCCGGCACACCCTCGACGCAGCACATGATCAACGAGAAGTTGATCGATAAAATGGAGCAGCCATTTAGAATCATCAACATTGGCCGTGGATCTATCGTGGACGAAGATGCCTTGGTGCAAGGGTTGGAGCGCGGGAAAGTCCTCTTTGCGGGCCTAGATGTGTTTGAACAGGAACCCCTTGTCCACCCTGGCTTGCACAACCGCCAGGACGTGGTCTTGACGCCGCACATAGGGTCGTCGGTGGTTGAGAATGACAGACACACGGCCATTACCTGTTTGACCAATATCGAACACGTCATGTGCCTGTATGAAAACAGGAGGCAATGACGCTATTGCGCGTGGTAACTTAGAAAAGAAAAAAAAACAAAAATTTTCAATTTTGTCTTCCAGTTTGGTTATTTATTTTTATCTTATTTATTTAGCTCGTAGAGTGGATATAGACGTTTGCTTGAAAAGCTTGAAAAAACTCCTCTTTGATCTTTTGAATGTCTTGCACCTCGTCTCTTCATACCTGGTTGGTTAAAAACCGAATTAAAAAAAGGCTGCAAAATGCGGTTGGTAGCAACTCTAGCAATGTTACTTTATCGTCGTTCTCGGTTTCCTCCTCCTTCACGTTCTCACCCACTCTCTTCCACCTCATAAAAAGTGTAATCCACTTTGAAGTTACTTTGAACAAGCGAGGGAGAAAGCCTAGCTATTTCAATCGAGCCAGACAAACCTAGTACCATCAGACTATAGATCCATCATGTCTTCGGTGTACATTGGTGTCTACAAGGCGTTGTTTGACTATGATGCGCAAGCGGAAGAGGAGTTGAACATTCAAGCCGACGATCTCTTGTACTTGTTGGAAAGATCCGACATTGACGACTGGTGGAAGGTGAAAAAGAGAATCATATCCGCGGGCGATGAAGTAGTTGATGAACCCACGGGGTTGGTGCCTTCAAACTACATCGAACCAGTATGTATCACGCAAACCAAACAAACATATAGAAAGCCGATCTTTTTGATGATGCAACACCGATTTTCCATTTTCCACTTTTAACGTATTTCTTTGTTCATTTTGAAACACTGTACTAACCGTTCTGGGGCAGGCACCAATTGTTCAACAAGCAACAGCATTATACGACTACGACAAACAAACGGAGGAAGAGCTCTCGTTCAAGGAGAATGCAACGTTCAACGTCTATGATCTCAAGGATCCCGATTGGATTTTGGTGAGTGATTCCTCGCAGCAAGAGTTTGGATTCGTGCCGTCAAACTACATTCAACTCAACACTGGTGGTCAAACGGCACCAACACAATCTCAAGCCGCGCCCGTGTCTATAGCTGGTGCTGGTGCTGGTGCTGGCGCATCTTCAGACCCGAGTCAGCCTGCTGCAACACAATCCCACCAGCAGCAACCGCCTCTGCATATCCAGCTCCCCGCTTCAGATTATGCTCCGCCGGCTTTCCCAACTAGACCCACCAACAGTGGCTTCCCGCCTCCAACTCCACAGAAGGACTTTCCAAGGCAACTCGAGCACCCCAGCACAAATGACGGATACGGAGGTGGGATTGAAGATGGAGAAGATGAAGATGATTATGATGCACCTCCACCTATGCCTTCTAGACCTTCTCAAACAAATGCATCCGGAAGAGAGCCAAATTCAAGGTCAAGGTTAGGATTAGGAGCAGCGCCTGAGCCAGAGCCAGAGCCGGAGCCGGAGCCAGAACAGAATATTCAACCAACTGATAAGGAACATACATACGATGGTGAATTCTTCACTTGGTACATAGACGAAGTTGACGGCCGCAAAAAGAGACCCGTCAAGATTTCTATCGGACAAGGGTTGATTATCATCAAGCCAAACACTTCAAACCCCAAAAAATTGAGATTAAGATCAGCCTCGCATTTGGACAATCAATGGAGAATCAAGGACTTGAAGAGCGTTAGTAATGAGAAAAAGCACTTGTTTTTGGAATTGCAGAACCCGCACGAGTCGCTCGAGTTGCACACGGGCACCAAAGACGTGGCAGACGCCATTTCGGCAATACTCGGAGATTTGAAGAATGCCGAAGAAGCGCGCGGCTTGAGAGAAGTGGCCAAGGCGTCGCAAGCAAGCACGGGGGCATCAAACAAGAAGATCGGGCGCTTGCTCTACGACTTTAAAGCGCAGGGAGACGACGAATTAAACTGTCGCGAGGGCGATGAAGTTTATGTTGTAGATGAATCCAAATCCAAAGATTGGTGGATGGTGCAAAACGTTGAGACTAGACGCAAAGGGGTGGTTCCTTCTTCATACATTGAAATCATCAGCACTTCCAACCTCGACAAGTTAACCGATGGTCCTCTGAGACGCAAGTCCATGTCCAAAGGCAAAGTTGTCAGTGGCAGTGACAAGCGCCACCGCAGCAGAAACAGAGAGGAGCGTGACAAGGTCAGGGAACAAGACAGGGCCCAAAGAGATAAACGCGGTTCTCAAAACGAGTATGACAAGTCGATGCCAAACTATCATCGTGTGAGAACCTGGATCGACAGCTCGGGAACTTTCAAAGTGGAGGCGGAGTTCTTGGGCTGCGTTGAAGGAAAAGTGCATTTGCACAAGACCAACGGTGTCAAAATCGCAGTGGCTGCGGAAAAGTTGTCCCTCGAGGACTTGGAATACGTGGAAAAAATCACGGGCACGTCGTTGGACACTTATAAAGACATTGTCCAGAGACAAATGGAGAAAAGGGCCCGTTCCAAATCCAAATCGGGAGCTATTGCAGACCCGTCAAGTCCCAAACGGTCGGCAACTGCAGCAATCAACGACATTGACCGCGCCCCTCCTCAGCCAAACAGACCCCGCTCCACGTCCCAGGCTTCAAACGGCGGCGGCGCGCCTGCTTACGATTGGTTTGACTTTTTCCTCGAGTGCGGAGTCGATGTGGGCTATTGCCAACGATACACTCTTAATTTCGAGCGTGAGCAAATGGATGAAAACATTTTGGAAGATATCTCACCGTCATTGCTTAGAACTCTTGGCCTCAGGGAAGGTGACATCCTCAGGGTGATGAAGCATTTGGACACTAAATTCAATAGAAAAAAGTCAGTTGAACCAGAGGCGCCTACAGGAAGCTTGTTCCTTGACAGCAACGGCGCATTAAAGAACAACTCGGCTACTGAATTGTCGAAAGTTTCCAAAGATGCGTTGCCATCTCCAATCAAGACTGAGAATCAATCCTTGAGTGTTCCGGCACCACCACTACCACAACCATCACAACAACATCAACAAGGTGGAAAAATCGATGATGATGCGTGGGCGATGAAACCGGCAGCAAGGTCAAACGAGAATCTTCTCAAACCATCTCCTCAGCCGCAAACCCCTCAATACACTGGCTCTTTGTCAGATATTGTCAACATCAAGCCACAAGAAAATAAAGCCCCTCAAGTGCAGCCTCAGCCAACGAACCAGACTCCCTCGTTGCCGCCCCTCCAGCCAACAAAAACTGCAAGTCAACCTGCAGCCAACAGCAACGGAGGAGGAGTATTGGTACCAACTCAGCGCACAGGAGGATTTGTACCTGTTAACCGGACAGGCGGTGGCTTAGTTGCAGCTCAAACTGGTGGCTATTTGCCAGCGCAACCCACTGGGTTTGTTCCCATTGCTTCCCAGCCCACCGGATTCATTCCTATTCAAGCAACAGGACTTCAACCACACATCACAATTGGAATCTTGCCTTTGCAACCAACAACGCTGATGATGAATCAGCAAAGAACGGGAGGCGCACCACCGGCAACCACATTTGGAGGCGCGCAATCGTTCAACCCGGGCTTTGTGCCTTTGCAAACTGGAGGCGTCACGATGCCGCAAACTACATTTGGAAATATGAATTCCCAGAATACTGGTGCTCTTCCATTCACGTCATTTAACCCCCAGAATCCTCAAACTACCGGAGGTTTACCTCAAACGACTTTCGGAGCATCATCTGTCCCAGCGCAGAGAACAGGAGGACAAATTACAGGAGGATTTGTTCCCCAGTCAAACTTTGGCAAGCAAATCACGGGAGGTTTCATGAATACAAACACCCTTACTCCACAACAGAGAACTGGTGGCATGATGCCGCAAACATCATTTGGGCAGCAGCAGGGCACTGGTGCTATGTTCCCACAGACCTCCTTTGGGCAACAAGCCACTGGTGGCATGTTCCCCCAAACCACTTTTGGCCAGCAGCAACAACAACTGAACCAGCCAACCGGTGGATTAGGTTTTGGAAGTTCATTTATGCAAAACACAGGAGCATTTCCTCAAACATCGTTTGGCCAATTCTCCCAGCCCAGCAACCAACAATCTAATATCAATCAGTTTGCTCAGCAACCAACAACGTTTGGTAATGTCCCACAGCAGCCAACACAGTTCAACAATTTCGCGCAGCAACAGCCATCCCAGTTCAATAACTTTTCGCAGCAGCAACAGCCAACCCAGTTCAATAACTTTTCGCAGCAGCAACAGCAGCCAAATATGAATCAAATGACAAATATGTTCCAAAACACCTCAATCGCATCACCACAGAACCAGATGCCCCCTACAAGCTTTGGCCAGCCCCAGTTTGAAGGGTTCAATTCTCAACCATTGCAGTCGCAACCAACAGGTATGGGTTTTGGCAACGCACCCTTGCAGACACAACAAACTGGTAGAAGAGCCAACTTAGCTGCTGCAACACCTGACAATCCATTTGGGTTCTAAATAGAGTAAAAGTAATTAGAGAGTTAACAACAAAACAAACTTGATTATCGGTTTTCTTGTTTGTAGGACTATGTATTTGGACTTTTGTTTGTAGGACTACGTATGTGGACTTTTGTTACAGATAACAAATGTGCTGCAACATTGGGTGGTGGTGGAAAAAGAGAGAGAAAGAAGATAAAAGAAAGTGCTGCCAAAGTGCCATTCTTGAAGCCAGCCTACCACCTAAGGACAGAGGAGTAACAACCACCCATCCACACCAAACGATGTTGTACAGATTGAATGACTTCGAAGCAATTACAGACTTTTTAATTGAATATCACGAGAAACTACTGGATTTTCCATCATATCGGGATTTTTGGAAGGTGTATCCTTTGTTTGTGAATTTTTGCAGCCCCCACAAATGTGTTACCTCTCAGCAGGATTTCAAGGCATATCTCCTTCAATTCACAGCGATCAGCAAAGCCATCAAGTTCAAGCCGGATCTTGTGAGCTGCTCAGACAGAGATTTGGGTCGCGTTCGGATTGAGTGGATCAGCATTGATGCTTTAAAGATTTTGAAGAAAAAACTACAACAAAATGACGACGAGTCGACCAAGACCAATACCAATATCCATACCAAAAACAACACCAAAACCAGCATCAAAACCAGTAGCAAAAACAAGACCACAAATAGGACCACGAGCAAGACCAAGAGCGAAAAGAACGAGCAGCCAAGACAGGAAACACCGCGACTGCAAACACTCCTCGACTTTGCTCAAGACAAGTCGTGTCAAACTGCACCACTCGCTGAAGCAACTCACCTAACACTCAACATTGTCCTTGAGTTCCTAAACAAACACACGGCGAAAACTATTCTCGGCAAGCAGCGGGCACATTTAAACACACAAACAACACCTTTCCCTCTAGTGTGCAGCGAGCCGAAACACGCGCTAAGTCTCGCCAACGTTGGATTGAACAGAAGAGACTTGGCCAACAGCAATTTGCGCCAGTTATCTTCGGAAACGGCCGTGCATCACCGAATCCACCAATCTCGAAACCTGCTCAACTTGGAAACTTATCAGTGTTCATTGGACAAGATCCATTTCTTACCAATCGTTTATAACCATACCGATTTAAACTTGGGCGATTGTTCTTATTTGGACACATGCCACAAGATGAAGACTTGCAGATATCTTCATTATTACACTTTGAATCCCGTGGCAAAACCGGGGCATGCTACAGCTAAACCACAAACTGCTGCTGCAACAAAAGCTTCAGATTATACCTTGGGCCAATGCTTCACCGAATCATTCCGACAAATAACTCCACCTCAGTGGATAAGTTGCGACGTACGTCTCCTTCCCTTTAAAATCTTGGGTAAATTTGCAGCTATCATTTCCGATCCAGCTTGGGATATCCACATGTCACTACCCTATAGCACATGCAAGGACGATGAATTACTAGAATTGCCCATGCACGAGTTACAAGATGAAGGAATCATCATGCTCTGGGTCACGGGCAGGTCCATCGAGATTGGGCGTCGCGCTTTGCTCAAGTGGGGCTACTCGGTCAGCGACGAGATGATCTGGATCAAGTTGAACCAGTTGAAGCGCACAATCGTCACGGGAAGAACAGGCCACTGGTTGAACCATTCAAAGGAACATTTGCTTGTGGGATTAAAGGGGAACCCGATTTGGCTCAATTGCAAAATCGACACCGATGTTGTTGTTAGCAACACTAGAGAGACGTCGCGTAAACCGGATGAGTTTTATGAAATCATTGAAAGGATGGTGGGCAAGCATGCGAGGAAATTGGAAATATTTGGCAGAACTCACAATACCAGACCCGGCTGGTTGACCATTGGCAATCAATTGCAAGGCGTTTCATTGTCGGAGCCTGAGTTGAGGCACAAGTATGAGACCTATGTTTCTTCCCACATGTGATGATATCTCTCGACCCCCTAAAAGTACAGAAACAAATAAACCAAAGCAGGTGAAACAAAGGCAAACAAACAGGACCATCCTGGCCCTAAAAATATGCATCTCGGGAAGCTGCTGCGTTTGCTTGGAGAGGATCACAATTTAACTTTTTTTTATTTTTGGCAAGATTTCACAAACAAATCAATCAGCCAAGTCATCTTCAAATCAAAAGTATACCCAGTTAGTTTTCCTTTTTTTTTTTTTTTTCTTCAAGAAAAAAAAATTTACAATTCCTTCTTATCCTAAATCTTCTTCTTAGTCTTCTCCACCTTCTCTTTGGCCTTGAAATCCCTCACCATTTTACCTGCTCTGTTATCCATATCCTTCTTCAATTGTGGCCTATATCCCAAAACGAATGCTACTTCAAAAGCAACGAAAAACGGAGCCAAGACCAATGCCTGTAGCAAGTTATCCAATAGCGCCGGCGCTCTCTTCTCATGCACGCCATGTCCATAAAACTGGGCTAGCCAACCAGCAACATGCAAGCCAACTGCAATCTTGACAAATCCGCTAGGCGTAGGATCCGTGCTTGCCGAAAGCGTCGAGTAATAGTTTCTGATAAAGTACGCGTACGAAGTAAGCAACGTGGCTGACGGCAAGCCGACTTTCCAATCCAATGCAACGTAGTATAATCCGTAGACCCACGCGACAATGGTGCCGAGGTTGAAGTGGGGGTTCGCTGACACTGATGGGAACACCGTGGGGATCGAGAAGGTGATTGCTGATAAGAGGATGATTGGGATGCAAACTAGGTGGATTGCCACGTTTGTGTGGTTGAAGTGGTATGATCTGTAAAAGACAAGGTGACTTTCTAAATCGAATAAGCCCGGCATTGTTGCATTAAGGGGGGGAAGTTGTGATAGGAAAGGAAGAGGGTAGTAAAAAGGTGAACTTGGTTGTGTTTTTTACGTATGTTTCTGGTGGTTTTTAAGCATCAGGCTTACTTTAAGGGAAAAGGAGGGGTCGGGAGGGAGAGTTTACGTAATCTGCTCGTCGCAATTTCATGGTTCTGGAGGGGATTGTACATGTCCCCCTAAAAACGAGAAACCCAAACAATCAAGCATTGAGTATTTGCTGGTCGAGCGTATCCAACCGTCACGTCAACTCCACAGGCCCTGCATCTAGAGTTGGGTGGGGGGTTCTATCTCAATAACTTTGCGTATGATATATGTCGAAACTACCTATATATATAAATAAAGAAGCTCCTCCGATTTTTATAAAATTTCGTAGTCCTGTTTTTTTTTTTTTTGTTGTTTGTCGCGGTACTCCATACTTAATGAGCCATACCTGGTTCACCCAAGTATTTAGCCTTAAGAACGGTACCACATTGCCAGCATCTAGCTACTTTACCTTCCTCTACTTTCATCCAGTATGGTTTGTGATCAAGCTCAGCAGTTCCTTTGCATCCAACGTATCTGTAGCCGACGTACGTTGGAACCAAGAATGGGTCTTCCATGGTACCTTTACCTTCGGTGATTGGCATTTCCATGTCGAAAACATCAACACCTTCCTTCTTACCCAAAAGTTCCAATCTCTGCAAACCGGTAGCTTGGTCGAGATCCGTGGGGATGGTACCTGCCTTAGCACCGGGACCGATCAAGGATTCCGGGCCGGTGACTTCGGCCAAGTCTTGAGCGGTTTTCACTTTTCTCTCAGCCTCAGTGCCCACTGCAGTGGTCTTGTTGAGTAAAGGTCTTGCTGAGGACAAGAGCCTCTTCTGGCAAGCAAATCTAACAGTACGGGAAAGCATCTTTAAAGTCAAAAAGGCATGTTAGTATTAGAAATTAAAAAAAAAAAGGTGACGGATGATGTATTTGAAATTAGCTGGGGGTTTCGACGCATTGCAAAAACACAAAGGGAAAAAGAGGCCGGATTGAACTTTGCAATTTGAGGCCATTGGCGGGCTCAATGCCTAAGCTTTGACTTGCCTGCTTTGACTTGCAATTGCCCTGGCCAATTGCAATCTCTTCCGCTGAGTTAATTTTTTTTTTTTTTTGAACAAGTCAAGAAACCCCAGAGTCTAGACGACGAACGTACTTTCAATTAAAGGAATATGCGTATAGAACGATGGATCGAATCAGCAGACGTGAGTTGGGAGGAGGTCAAAAAAGATGGTTGTGGTAGAGGTGCGTGCAATGCTGGATGATAAGCCAATGTTTTTGCTAATATACTCTACAACACACCACTGCTGGTATCGCTTTTGGAAAATCATCAGATTGTGTTTTGCACACACACACCCACGCTTGCACCGAGAATAATGATTGCAAATGTATTGGCTCAAAAAGTCAAGGACGTAATGTTAGAGAGACGGTGCCACATGTGGTAGCGCACACAGCAGACTCTGGTATAACATCGGGACAGAATATGCGCCAAAGAGAGCCAAAGTGACATAGTTGGCAGACTTTGTGAATATATCTTTAACCAAAAAGCCTTCTTGAGATAACAGTTTTGTATCTTTAAAATTGGCTTCCAAATGTTGGGTGGAGAAGTTTGTTTAAATTCCAAGGCGAGATGAGAGGATCCTACTCTTCTGCCGCGTGAAGAAGGCAATGTCGCGAAAAACCAGTCGCGTCATGGGGGGAAAACCTCGACATATGCCTACGATGTGTGTGTTTCCCATCGGAGAGTGAAAATGGTGAAAGATGGATAGCATGAGTAGGTTATCGGCAAGAAACCTCTTTTTAGGACATTGTATTGTGTTTTTACCCGGCGGCTGTGAACGTGTCGAAAAAAGAGAGCCACGAAACAACTTTGCAACTTGCAAAGTAGCAGGTCCACCCAGACAAAAAACAACATCAAAAATCCTAGTCACTGGATAAAGCCACCTCTTCTCCTTTTCGTCTTTTATCAACAGAGCTGCCTATATTTGTATCACCTCTACTTCCAAGACCACCTCCCGTTATCAGCTGTGGTGACGAGCAGTCCTTGGTTGCAAAAAAAAAAAACATTTCGCGCTACCCTGCTGAATCGGATAGCACCAGGCGAATTCGACCTAATTTCACCACGACTGGACACTTTCTTTTTGGACTCTGTGGGACTCAAGCGGGAGCAAAGACTAACCAAAAGGCTTCCAGATCTATACTTGCAACAGATCCCAACTCAGTTTGCAGCAATAACCGGGAGAAATTTTTCTACCCTGCGGTCACGCTTATACTATCGAGCTTATCGGGTTGGGTCTACTTGGGTTCTACACTGGCTCTTTAGTATACCGCAAGGCCGTAGAATTTCATAGCAAAGTAGAGGTGAGCCAACACAACCTTACCCTGTCGCTTTTCCTGTTCTGTTTGAATTGATAGTTTTACTCTTGTTCCATGTTGGGTGCAGACCCTCCAACATACAAAAAAAGGGGTAACGATATCCCGTCTTCTGTCAGCACCGCAATTCTGATAAACGAAACTGCACTATATTCATACCGCAATGAGTGAAGCGGTAGTTGACATTTCATCTCCTAGAAAACAAGCAAAGGCTTTGCTCTTTACATGAGTACGGAAGAGCGAGCGTAGAGTGAGAGATAGGGAGACACCGGGCATTGCGAGTTGGAACCATTTCTCTTCAACAGGCATTGCAATAACGTCAAGCTCACGTCTCGCAATCACGTTCCATCTTGCAAAACACCCTCATTTCAGCATAGGGAGAGACGGCGTGTGTTGGACAGAGTAGTGGAATGGCCAGAAAGTGGTCTTGGGAGGCACTGCCCTTCATCCAAAGCAAACAAAAAAAGACATCGCAACAACCGTCACAACAGGTCACATGACAAGACATTCTGGTAGCACATTTTAGGACTACACACACTTTTTTTTTCTAGCAGTCATTCCGCATTGGGACAACGTGCGGCGCTCGTGCGAAAAGCTCAGTCTCTCAGTCTCTCACTCCCTCCCTCTCTCTCTAAAATTTTTCAGATACCAGTGTTGTGAACTAGAGCCTTCCTCTTGCTTTCTCACACCAACAAAGAAGTATGTTCAAGTCACCCCCTACCTTGAAACCACAGCAATTGATA
Source organism: Lodderomyces beijingensis (assembly GCF_963989305.1). Lineage (NCBI taxonomy): Eukaryota > Fungi > Ascomycota > Pichiomycetes > Serinales > Debaryomycetaceae > Lodderomyces > Lodderomyces beijingensis. Next base: position 469,453 of record NC_089970.1, read on the forward strand.
CAGTTTGGATGAACTCGACAAAAAAGACCAGGAGAATGGGAATAGCAAGGGGAATGAGAATGGAATGATTCGAGTCGTTTCTGGAAAGGAAGAGTGATTGGATCCAACAACCATCAAGAAGACTGGACCGAAATTATGAACAAACATATTTTCCTCAATATTCCTTTTATAGCAACGGAGTAAAACACACTGGGATCTATTTCAAACTCCAAGGTTGAGCAGGAGACGATTTGAATGAAAACTACCTGCAGCCAAATTCAAAGTACACCAAAAGCATTTAAAAGTCCACGCTTTTGATCCAAGGAAAGGAAGAAAAAAAAAGTTATCCATATCTTTAAACAAGAGACGACCTCGCAGTGTCATCAACACCATTCCCCCGTTCGAGCATTTCCCGCCTCAACACCTTTTTTTTGTCCTGTTTCTGATTCCAATTGCAACTTCACTGCTGTGACATAAGCTAGTCACATTTTGATACTAACAATAGCGCCTTTTTTTAGCTTAACATGCCAAAAAAGAGAGCTTCCAACGGTAGAAACAAGAAAGGTAGAGGCCACGTCAAGCCAGTCAGATGTTTGAACTGTGCTAGATGCGTGCCAAAGGATAAGGCCATCAAGAGAGTCACAATCAGAAACATGGTTGAAGCTGCTGCTGTCAGAGATTTGTCAGAAGCTTCAGTTTACTCTGAATACGCTTTGCCAAAATTGTACAACAAATTGCACTACTGTGTCTCCTGTGCTATCCACGCCAGAATCGTCAGAGTCAGATCAAGAACTGACAGAAGAATCAGAACTCCACCACAGAGAAAGAGATTCACTTCTGACAGAAAAGTTTCACCTCAAGATGCTGCTAAGAAAGCTCAAGTAGTTTAAAACCTTTTCTTTTTTTTTTGAGAGAGAGAGAGAAGGAGAGGGAACTTCCTTCTTGTGAAGTGACGTCGATGTGTATGAGATGGGTTTGTATAAAATCTAATCGAATGTTTTGTAATAGATTGGGTCCACAGTCATTTGTTCATGTAGTTGCCACTCTGGTGAAGTATGATGAAGCACAGGGTAAGGGCAGTGTCGGTGGGTGTGTGTCGTGTCGTGTAATTTTTAAACTGATGAGATCCGTCATTGCACTAGACTCTTGCGGCGGTGGGTTTAGCAGCAAATCAGAAAAGTACAAGTCGAGTGGTGGTATTACTGACCTCCAAGTGGCAGCAAAACCCCCCTTGAATTTCCAGCTGTTGTGTTTGACTCTTTGATTCTTCAATTCGCCTTCCTCGCTCATCGAGTCAACTGTGGTGTTGCCTAGACGGAAAAGAGTGGAAACAGAGAACAAACGCACAGCAACAACTTCGTCGAGATTAACCCTCCTTCACCCGTGATATCTTCCACTCTGGTTTTAGTCTCTGGGCCCATCTGTTTTGGACTAGCTCTCTGCCGTGTCGTCCATTAGATGGCAATTGAAAAACAAAGAGAAAAAGAACCAGTCAGTTAATCAATCAATCAACTGTGCCCTCTTTCTTCTCTTTTTTTATTTTGTTTAAGAGAGTAAAAAAAAAGCGGGCGAGCGAGCGAGTGAGGTACATCAACAAAAACCAGTAGAAAACCCAAAATCAACGCTTTCTCCGCCTTCAACATCACGCAAGATAAGAAACACTGTAATTGAACGACATAAAACAAAACTTGAACACGGCGGTAATATTTCAAGGAACAGGTATTCTCCAGAGTGATATATTACAGCACTTCTTAATTGCGATTTAGCATTGGGAGCTTTTTTTTTAAAAATTTTTCCACGATCAAAGAATTTCCACTGGCATATTCATAATCTGTGGTCATCACGTATTATCCAACAAACGCCATTGGCTCGTACCCCACATTCAGCACGTTTCTGGTCTTTAAAACAAAAAAAAAAACATAAACCTTTATCGGTTCACCAGCTTTGAAAAATACATATTCTGCCTTCAACGCAAGGTCTTTAACCGCTTTGAACAATTTCTTTAATATTTAAGCGCCACATAACCCAACTTGAAAACAAAAAAAAAAAAAGGCACTGCAGAAATGACAAGTGAAGATACGTGGAAGTTTTCCCAGTGCTTTGGGGATAAAGGCGACATAGACAACCTCACAGAAGCGGACATCATATCAACTGTGGAGTTTGACAGCACTGGAGACTTCTTGGCTACGGGAGACAAGGGGGGACGTGTTGTCTTGTTCGAGAGGAACCAATCAAAGAAGAAGCACAATTGCGAGTACAAGTTTTTCACCGAGTTCCAGAGCCACGACGCCGAGTTTGACTACTTGAAGTCGTTGGAGATAGAGGAGACCATCAACAAGATCAAATGGTTGAAAAGCGGGAATGACTCGCTCCACCTCTTGTCGACCAATGACAAAACCATCAAGCTTTGGAAAATCCAGGAGAGGCAAATCAAGCTTGTGGCGGAGAACAACCTCAATGGCATGAGCCATTACTCTAATGACGGAGGCGTCACTGCGTTGAAGTTGCCCCAATTGCAATTGCACGACAAGTTGATTTCAGCACAACCAAAGAAAATTTACTCCAATGCACACGCATACCACATCAATTCGATATCTGTCAACTCGGACCAAGAGACGTTTTTGAGTGCCGATGACTTGAGAATCAACTTGTGGAACTTGGGAATCGCAGACCAATCTTTCAACATTGTTGATATCAAGCCCGTCAACATGGAGGAGTTGACAGAAGTGATTACAAGCACAAAGTTTCATCCGTCCCAGTGCAACTTGTTCATGTACAGCTCGTCAAAGGGCACTATAAAACTAGCAGACATGAGATCAAACTCCTTATGTGACACCCACGCCAAGATTTTCGAGGAGTACTTGGACCCATCTTCGCACAATTTCTTTACCGAGATCACGAGCTCCATATCCGATGTCGAGTTTAGTCAAGATGGAAGGTACATTGCCCTGAGGGACTACATGACTGTCAAGATCTGGGACTTGGCCATGGAAAGCCAGCCTGTCAAGACCATCAATGTACAAGAGCACTTAAGGGATAGATTATGCGACACTTATGAAAACGACGCAATTTTTGATAAATTCGAAGTTCAATTCAGCGGTGACAATAAATCTGTAATGACTGGTTCATACAATAACAACTTTATGATATATCCTAATGCCGTTTCTACTGGAGGCGAGGCTAAGCCTGCTTCTAAGCCGTTGAGTAAGAAAAAGAAGAATGCTAATGCTGGTGGTGGTGGTGGTGGTGGTGCTACTACTGCTGCTGCTCGACGCAATAGAGATTCTGATGATGAAGATGACGAAAGTGATTCCGATGCGTTTGACAATATTGAAGTTCCAGCAAATAAAAACTCTCCCAGCTCACAGTTGGAAGATGAAGAAGACCAGGAGGAAATCATCTTGCAAGCAGACAAGTCTGCATTTAAATCCAAGAAATCCGGCCACCATCCAATGAGAAGAAGAATGATGAGCGGGGTTGGAACAACAAACAATAACGGACGAGAATTCGAAGACGTTGACTTTAAGAAGAATATACTTCATTTATCGTGGCATCCCAGGGAAAATTCAGTTGCAATTGCTGCAACTAATAACTTATACATTTTCTCGACTTTATAAAGAATAGAAGAGTCAACTTCAACATTGATCGATGTAGTTATTTAGTCTCTGGTCCATATCCACACACTAAGAAAGAGAGGGGGGGGAGATACGGAGAAGTTGGATGTTCTTGAGAGGTGACCAACCTGTGCCAAACAGCTCATAGTCCTCCATTGCGGAACAAACCACATCTTTTGAATAAATTTGTATTCCTATCAAAAAAAAAAAAAAACTCAACATATACTAAATGAAGTCCCTTCTTTCGATTAAACAAAAAAACCACCATTACTCGAGCCAATCTCTGTCAAGACCAAAAAATCTCCAATCTCAAGCATTGCTTCACCTCCCCTCCTTTTTCTTGTTTTGTTTAACTCTTTTCTACGTGTCTGTTGACATCAGAGTTCCAGAACAAAGTCTTGTCACCATCGCCCCAGAAGAAAGGCTTAGATCTGATGTTTTGATACTCATACTGTTGAGGCCACTCATCATCGCTCAAATGAGCCTGGTGTTTTCTGTGCTCAGCATGAGAAAACTCAACCTTGGCGACGGGAATAGCAGTTAACAAGATAGCTGGGATAGCGACTAAATAGGTCAACTTCTTCCACAAGTTGGTTATACCTTCGGAATGGTGGACCTTGGTTTCGTACTCTTGCATGAATTTTTTGCCTGCTTCTGGGTTGGCCTTGTTTGGCATCTTGTCCTTTAAGAATTTGGAAGGAGCATAGTGGGATGCAAATCTGCGGAATGTGAATTGGGGGATACTACGTCTGAACATTGTAGTCTGCTGTTTTTCTGTTGTCTTTTTTGTTTTTGGATTAGTGATAAAGCAAGTGCTTGCTTGGTTGATGTAGGGAGGGTATTGGCAGCGGTCTTTTTTGTTTCGTGCGGTGGTGGTGGTGTGTGTCTCTTTGTATGGGTGGGTGTGAGTCTGTATGTGTGAGATTCTATTGGCAGTAAACAAAAGTAGTGCGCCTCTGATCAAACGAAAAAATAATCAACTGACTTTCTTTTTTGGTGGTGGCAGCAATTTGTCGTTTGTTGAGGTTTGTTTGCCTCCACGCCAACCTTTAATGGCTGCAAACGAATACAGGGATTTTCTCTTGAGGTATCTAGGTTTACAAGGCAGCCATAAGAGGGTCCTCTTGCTCCTAGGTGAATCTAATTCTATTAATATTTTTATTTATCATGCAAAAGTACAAAAAACATATGGTATATATATATCATCATCTGGGAAAATTCTAGGTTCGCGGCGGAGGAACTTCCAGGGGTATCGATTTGGCGACTATATTTGGCTTCTGGTTTTTGGGCGAGTTGGCATCTGCCTTCTTGGGCGGGCCGGCATCTGGCTTGTCCTTTTGGCTCCGACTACCATCATCCTTTGGTTTTGAATTCTCAGCTGCATTCTCAGCTAGATTCTCAGTACTTTCAATCTCCTGCGACGAATTCTCCTTCATGGCCATCGCTTCTTTAATCAGTGCCACTTGCTTATCGTATTTCTCCAATTCACTCTCATACCATTCAAGCTCAACATCGTACTCATAGTTTTGCTCCTTGGTGACGAAATCGAAAAAGCCACGCTTCAAAGCCCGCCTCCTGCTGTGGTCCATTGAGCCATCCTCGTTGAAAAATAACGGTCTTTGCGGCTTATTCTGGAACAAGCGGTAAAGTTCCTCCTGGTGGAACTCGGTGGCATCGTGGGTTAAAAGGTAGTCTTTGAACGTGCCTGGTCTTTGAAGGAGAAACCTTGTGTACTCTTGATCTGACATGTCAACTGCTACTGGAAGCTTTTTCTCCTCAGCGTTAGCAATGGCTTCCTTGTTGCCCTTGAGCACGAAATGGACAATGGAGCCTCGGAGCACCCATAGCCTCAATCTCTGGAGATACACGTGGCCTCTATAGCTCATTTGGCTCATCGACTTCTCGCCATACTCCGTGGCAAGCATATTCTCAAATGCAAATGGGATATAGCCATAGTCGCCCTCAACGATGCTCAACTTGAGCGGAGATAGTTCTTGCAATCGGCTGAAATGGTTGTTTCGGCAATTGTAAACTTCCAACATTGTGTTGCGATCAATCTCAGCAATAGATTCGTCTTTCGAGTCGCGGTCCAAGCGTGTACCTTTGAGAAGTGCATTATATCTTGCAGGTGCTGTACTTTCACTCAAGGCCAAGCCGGTGATGTCAACATATAACCCCGTGTCCAAGTCAACAAATCGCGCATCAATGTTGTTTCTGCCGTTGCCTTTGCTTCTTTGCGAGATGAAAGTAGACAGGTCCAAGAAATACCTGCCGTATCTGATTTCCTTGTCCAACGAGCTGCCAAAATCAACCACCATGGTTTGGTTAAACAAACGAGAAAGTCGGTGCAAGTCCTCAATGGGCATTTGCACGTCGACATCGCCGTCCCAAGGGAACTGCAAGCCGTTCCAGTACCATGCCAAAAGCGAGCCGTGAGCAACCCACGCGCTCAAATTGTGTTGGTTTGTCAATTTGAGGAACGCGCGCACAAGGCCATGGATTGAGATGCCGAGCTTGGGTGTTCCATTAACAATGCCGTTCATGAATCTCCAATCGTAATGGCCACCCGCGCCGAAATTTGGCTCATTCTTGATGAGGTTGGCCTCTCGGAAATATTTGGGTGGATCGTCAACATCCTCCGAGACTAGAAGCGAGTTGTAATAGTTGATGTCGGTTTGGTTCAAGTTTTCCTGCGGCTCAAGTTCATTGATGATGGCTTCCGTGGGGTCTACGAATTGGCTGGCATTCAATTTTTTTTCAAAGTCCAAAACTGTGAAATCAGATTCCAATTTGTTGCAAAGTTGTTCAATCTCGTTCCTGACATTAACATCCCCTGCTTGGAAAATGGGCGAGTCTTGCAACTTTGTGCGTTCTTCTTGATTAACATTTACTTGGAAGGACTTGTCCCCTGGCAACAAGAAAGTCATCGACAATGGCGACCTCATGAAATCGTTGAGGTATGACTTGGCAATCACGGGACGCAAGCTCTTCTTGTGTCTGCCCGAAAAGCTAAATATGTGAAACCCTGTCGTTAGACCGCGTCCCTCGGCTTGGTTATCTTTTAATTCTTGAACTCGGGATACAAATGAAGCATCATGATTGTCGGGTTTCGCCAATATAGCGTCCAACTGGTCATCTTGCAAGCAGTATGTAGATGTCTGGAATAAATCATGCTGCCTATTGACCTGTGGGTTCCGCCTCGTCACGTCGAATTTTTTGCAGCTTGTCTTTTTTGTTTTGAGAAAATACTCATCGAGTACTGTCATGTCGGTATAATCCGACCAGTGGAACAGCGGTATCTCCAACTCTCCCTCCTCGCTGTTCTCCCAGTCATGGTTTCTGTTGATGTATTGAAGTATTAGTCCAAAGGTGAATCTTGGGTCGTATTGGTGTATCTCTGGTAATTCCTCCGCTGGTGGAATCGTTATAGTAAAGGCATCAGTATCTGCCTCGAAGCGAGTTTCATCTAGCACTTTTTGCACTTGCTCTGCTTGTTTTCTCAATCTGACATTTTCTGGATCGGAGGGGTTTAGTTTTTCCTGTATGATCTTGTTTAACGCGAGGTCAAAATCTCGAGCCTCGCGATGTGCAGTGGATCGTGGTGCCGAAAGTATATAGTTCCTTAGCTTTGTTGGTAACGGCACCTTGTCTATAATATAGTGTTTAACGGATGACGCTTTGATGAATGTTAGAACCACCAAATGTAGCACTAGTATGCTGAAGAATAGCAACACCCCTCTAGATCGTCTCATGGCAAAGATGGTTTGTGTGTATCGTGTGCTAAAGAGGTGAAGTGAATACCGAGGGTACCTTTTTGGTTCAGGGTTTCTTAAACTCCAAAAATCCAGAGATACTTCCTCTTTTTCACCTCTTCTTGTCCTGGCTCTTGTTTCCTCTTCTTGTTCTTGTTATTCTTCTCCAAAATCTTTTTTTTTTTTATTTCCCAAGCACAAACAGTGAAGAAGAAATGCTGGAAATTGAAGCCAAATAAAAAATAAAAGCGGTGGTATTATAATCAAGACGTTGTTCAAGCAAATATCAGTTGGTAGTAGTAATAAATCTTATTTCGCAGTTATCTCCTGGAGATATGGTTAAACTGGGAAAGTTCGGTAATGCAAGATCTTGGTCATAAAATAAGCAGAACAATAATAATGACAATAATGATAATAACGATAACTAAATACAGATGGTGATGAGATATGCTGAAACAAGATAGGGAAATAAAGGAATCGAAAAAAACAAAAAAAAAAAAAAAAGACAAGCCGTGAGACGGGAAGTTTTGAAGATATGTGAATGATGATGATGATGAAAGTGACCAAGCTAGTCGTGAAACTTTCTTGATGGTTCCAAGATTTATCCAAAAACCTTATTTTTTTCAAGTCGTGTGACGGGAAAGCAGGAAAGTCCTTCTCCTTTCCAGAAGAGCCGATTGTCACTGCTTCCTCTCCCCACCCTCGCCCCCCTTTTTTTTTCCAAGACTAAGAATACCACTCAAAGAAGCAGAGAATACAGCACAGCATGCAACCTTTGACACGTTCAAGTGTGCGAACCAGACAATAACTTTTTGAAACTATTGGTAATAATGTTGACTGACTGGCTGACTGACCCGTAGGAACATAAAAATAATCTCAACTGGCACCAAGCCTGGCAGGTTGTATAATTGTTGTTGTAGTTGTTGTAGTGGTAGTAATAGTGAAATACACAGTAAAGGATCACACGATATCTCTCTTTATCTCTTGGCGAGAATAACGGTCCATCAATGCACATAAACAATAAAAAGCAAAATACAAATAATTTTTGTTTATATACACAGGTCTCTCCCGTCGAGAGTCATTTACACGCGTGCGCACAACGCAGATATTTACATGTCACTGGAGATTAAGCCAGTCCGGTTATCAGCGTCTTTAATCCCGCTGCCACACCTGCTGTTCTTTTTTATCCTCGAAGAAAAATTTTGCAGCTGGGGCATTTTAGCAGAACTCTCAAGCGAGCTCTAATGTTGCAGCTTTTGTGTGTGTTTGTTCCTTCTTTTTTATTTTCTTCGTTGCATGCTGGTGTCTCACGTGAAAAGCGTCCCCCTTTTTTTTTGTCTGCCTTTGCCCAAAATGTACTTTACAACCAACGGCTTGACACATTCTTTGGCGCCACCACGAGTCCGGCTTTTTTATTCCTGTGGTCGCCAGCAGGCGGGGTAATACGATGCGGGCTCAACAAGTGCATCAACTCGCGCCTGTGTCAAAATTTGCCAGACCCTTTCTCTCTGCAGCAAGCACCATCACTTTATTCTAAAAAAAATTTTACCAAGGGAAGAAGATGTTCAATAAGCCATCGGGGGGAATAAGCAAAAAAGAATTAATAATACGCCTAACTGAATTCTTACAGCCATTTTATCCCAGAATTGAACTTCAAAAAAAAAAAAAAAAAAAAAAGAAAGACTCGACATCTCTCCGTATCTCACGGACTAAGCCTTGTTGGAATTCTGCTCTTTCAAGCAGCTGCTATTTTTACACAGCGGGATTCCAAAACAGGTGGCTAGCTGGTTTTCTTCTCTCTTCAGTCATGACGTCTTTTTTGGTTTCTCTTTTGTTCAAAAACGTCATATACTTGACTCCTCAGTTCAGGAAGGTTTTCACTTTGCAGTCAGATCCGACAGGTATATTCACTTGATAACAAGATTACAAAAAGATTGCCCAAGATGCCATCAAAGCTCCTAGAAGACATTTGAGCAACTTTTGCGACTTTGGTACCTGCTAAACTCTGTGAATTTCACGTTGAATAAACAAAAACAAAAAAAGTTCAAAAAATTTTGCACCTAGCGCCTTTTGCAGTTGACTTTGGCTGCAAAAAGTTTTTTTTTAGTGTTTAGTTTTTAGTAAGCAAGTTTTTAGTTTAGTCACACTCGCCACATCACCAAATCACCACGTGTATATCTACAACAGCTCACTACTATATCAGACTATAAATGACGAGAGCATTTCGTAGAACCCATATATATATATAATGTGAATTGATAGATACAGGGGAGGAGGGCTTGTGTTTCAAATTAAATAGAAGCCAAGGCTTATGGAGTCAACTGCAAGTTCGCTATTCGTTAAGTTTCTTTGGTGTCGTAGATTACGTCACAATCAGGTGGCAGAGCAAGGCAAAGTTTCCGATGCGAGGTTGTAGTCAGCCTCGTTTGGTAAGTGAGTCTACCGAGGTTGGGGGTCGAGTGGGTTGACAAAACCCGAAGAGCAGGCTTTTATCGATGTTGAGAAATGGGTTTAGATTTTAATCCAACTCAAAACGTGCGGGCCAAAGTCTCGTCTAAAGGGAGGAGGGGGGCTATATTGCCCAAGAGCGTCATGATTCCTAGATTTGGAGACTTCTGAAGCAACTTTTGAAAATAGATCAATCTTGAAACAAGTAGGTATATCTTCACTGTCGAATAGAGGCGGAGTTCCGGTCACTGTATACTACAAACAGATCTCAATATAAGTAAGAGAAACGATTGCTTTTGAAGGTTGCTACTGAAATTTGTTCTGGCTGATAACTTAGAGATCTAGAACTTGAGTTGTTGTTGTTGATGTTGAAGTTTTGATAGTTCTCTACCAAATTCCCTACAAGTGGTTTCCGCTTTTTTCTTTTTCATCTTGTTTCAACGTATGCATAGGACCTCGCGGTTTATAATCGAATTCGATAACTAATCCCGTTCTGAAAACAAGGTCCCGATAACGACAAGGATGGGGTTGTGTGTCCCCCCTTCTATTGTCTTGTTTGTTTTTATCGTCTGTTTTTGCAGCCATCGACAGCACGAAGTTATCGGTGTTTTTTTAAAACTCAAGTTACACAAAACTGGTCACGTGCAAGCTGACAAACCGAGTCAACAAGTCTCGAACGTTGGTATGATCAGGTGGACTGAACTCTTTACAGTTCCGTCAAGTAAGTTAAGGGAGGAGTGTGTCTCTGTGTCTGTCACATGTGAAAATTTACCACTGGTTTCAATCGGAAAGAAGTCAGAAACTCACAAACTCAGAAATCCAACTTCTCAAGGGCCTGTTGATTGTAGCATATCCTCGAGCAACCAACTGACGACTCACATTGCTGGAAATAAGCAAGATCAGCAAGACGTGTTGGTCTCCATTTGCTTGCTGGATATACGGAGAATGTTTTTTTTTTTTCACAAACAAACCAAACCGAGCGAACGGCTCCGCTCATCCCTTTTTACTTTCGTTGATCCGAGGCATTATACCGCCACCATGTGGTAGCGCCAACTTTACCCCGTATTAATTAATTTAACTATGACACAAGAGCCATACCACTGCAACAACAACACGAACGACAAAGAGAAAACCAACAACCAATGAGAGCAAAGTCGATTGTCATGAAGTAAGAAAAAAAAAACTATGTAGAGACGGCGAGAGGGACAAAGCCACACGAAGGAAGACCAACGATAGCAAGCAAGCAAAAGAGAAAAGCTAAAGCCTTGCGATCATGACTCGATTGAAGCAACCCACGATCTCAGATGAGGTGAGACACACACACATGGGGTGCTCAGCAACCGTGGAGGAAAACTGAGGAAAACTGAGTACACCAAGATCCGGGAGATGGCGTGGTTGTTTTTTTATTGTTGTTTAGTAATTGATGCAAAAGGTCTGGATTTAACGCGCTGATTGATAATCAAACGATCCTCCTCCTCTTCCTTCCCCCCACACACACAACAGGCGCAATCTCTCTCGCGGACTCGTGCCCAACTCTCTCGCCAGCCCACAAACTTCCTCACTAGCTCCCTCACTAACTCCCTCACCAGTTTTTGTTTTCCCCACCTTTTTTTTTCATGGACGGGGGAAAAAAAAAAGAAAAAAAAAAATTAAAATTAAAATTAAAAAAAAAAGGAGTGTGCTGTAAGGAGTGAGGAGTGAGGAGTGAGGTGGAAGGGAGTTATTTTGGAGAAGGAGGACAAGGAGAGTTTTAAGTGCCATATAAATACCGCCCCCGTTTACCCTTGCTTTTGGAAAAGAAACAGAAAAAATTTCATCCAGTTACATTTCATTTAAATTTCATTACCAATTTACTTTCTTTTCAGTCCAAAAGTCAACTGAAGAAGTAAATCAACATTTTTTTATTTTGAATCTTCTTAAACATGGCTCCAACATTCACAAACTCCAATGGTGCTCCAATCCCAGAGCCATTTGCCACTCAAAGAATTGGTAAACACGGTCCTTTGTTGATGCAAGACGTCAACTTGGTTGACTCGTTGGCCCATTTCGACAGAGAGAGAATTCCTGAAAGAGTTGTCCACGCTAAAGGTTCCGGTGCTTATGGTGTTTTTGAAGTTACTGACGACATTACTGATGTTTGTGGTGCTGCCTTTTTGGACAAGATTGGTAAAAAGACTAGAACCGTTACTAGATTCTCGACTGTTGGTGGTGAGTCTGGTTCCGCTGACTCGGCAAGAGACCCAAGAGGGTTTTCAACCAAGTTGTACACTGAAGAAGGCAATTTGGATCTTGTTTACAACAATACTCCAGTTTTCTTTATTAGAGACCCATCCAAATTCCCCCACTTTATCCACACTCAAAAGAGAAACCCAGAAACTCACTTGAAGGACGCCAATATGTTTTGGGACTACTTGACCTCGAATGAAGAGTCGATTCACCAAGTTATGATTTTGTTTTCCGACAGAGGTACTCCAGCTTCCTACAGAGAAATGAATGGTTACTCTGGCCACACTTACAAGTGGTCGAACAAGAAGGGTGAATGGTTTTACGTTCAAGTCCACATGATTTCTGACCAAGGTATCAGAAACTTGACTAATGAAGAGGCTGGTCAATTAGCTGGTTCTAACCCTGACTTTGCTCAAGAAGACTTGTTCAAGAACATTGCTGCAGGCAACTATCCATCCTGGACTGCTTATATTCAAACCATGACTGAAGAGCAAGCTAAAAAGGCTCCATTCTCTGTGTTTGATCTTACCAAGGTTTGGCCACACAAGGACTACCCAATGAGAAGATTTGGTAAGTTTACCTTGAATGAAAACCCAAAGAATTACTTTGCCGAAGTTGAACAAGCTGCTTTTTCACCAGCAAACACTGTTCCATACATGGAGCCAAGTGCTGATCCAGTCTTGCAATCACGTTTATTCTCGTACACCGATACTCAAAGATATAGACTTGGTCCAAACTATACTCAGATTCCAGTCAACTGTCCCGTTACCGGTAGAGTTTTCAACCCACACATGAGAGATGGTGCCATGACTGTTAACGGCAACTTGGGCTCTCATCCAAACTACTTGGCTTCTGACAAGCCAGTTGACTTTAAGAGCTATTCCATCCAAGAAGACCAAGAAGTTTGGGAAGGTGCCGCTACTCCATTCCACTGGAAGGCTACTCCAGCTGATTTCAATCAAGCTACTGCCTTGTGGAACACTTTGGCTAGATACCCTAACCAACAAGCTCACCTTGCACACAATGTTGCTGTCCACGTTGCTGCTGCCGATGCCAGAATCCAAGACAAGGTGTTTGCTTACTTTGGCAAGGTTTCACCAGAGTTGGAGAAGTTGATCAAGAAGGAAGTTTTGGAATTGTCGCCAAGAAAGTAGAGTAATTGTTTAGATTCACTCAACCCGTAATTTTGAAATGAATCATTATTTATGTTAGCCTTTTCTTTTTAACCGTATCTTTTCTTTCATCTCCACGTCATGATCAATGATCGATGATCAGCTTGTAATCAAACACAGTTGAAATAGTTGTACATGACACGCGAGAGAGATTGAGTTCTGAGATTCGAAAAAAAAAATAAACCTTTGTTTAAAAGAAAAAACCATCAAAAATTTCGTTTATTCTCTACATATCGGGAATTGGAAACCGCAATATAGTAGTCCTAAATGCTTTGCCCTGTCTAAGTCCTCGAGCATAAATCATTTCAAAACATCAAACCTCGAACATCACTCCCAAAGCTGCAGAGATCTCCACCTCTCTCACTTTCCCCATCCAACGTTCACAATCTAAAGTCTGGTGGTGTTACAACTTGGGCATCCGCAACCAGAACCGCATTTGCAAAGAGCACCACAACATGTATTTTGAGGCTTGGTCTTTGCAGCTAACGAAGCTTGACCCTGTTGAGATGAAGTAGCGTTGGTAGTTGAATTTGGACCGCACATGACTTTCTGACTTTTATGATTTTTTTAAATTGATACGAACTGAAATTCGAGAGATAAAGAGGAAAAAGTTCTTCTTGGGGATGTGGGATAGTTTTATACTGGTGTTGGCGAAGCGGTTGGTCTTCGCGGGAAAATTCTTAATTACATATCGTTAGCGATAGCGTTTGCACCTGCCCGATTTGGCTAATCCCAGATGTATATTATTTTTTTCTGGTTTCTTTCTCGTTGCGCTAGCGGTGATCTATCTGGCCAGAATGAGCGAGCGGAGTTTGAGAGTCTGGGGAAAAGAACAAATCAAGAGAGAAATGATGCAAGTAGCATGGTTTATTCGTGTTCTTTTGGCTGTGCTTTTATATGCGGGACGGGCGTTTGAACTTGGAAACCGAGGGACTAGCAGGGGGGAGGGGTCTTAGGGGTCGTCATTCTAGTGCATTGACGTTTGATAAAATTTGAACCGGTATAATTATAGTAAGTGGATTTTTGAACGGCTGTGCAATCAAGAGGATAGAGGAAAAAAAAGCTGAGCTTTATGACGGGGAACTTTCTTTACGGCAGTCCATACTTGTTACTAGTATTACTCAAAGGTAAAGCGCTTGCTTTCCTAAGTTTGTAGAGATCTCGGTGATTTGATCCCACTTTTCAAGTTTGTCAAATTTTTCAAGAGATAATGGCTGCAAAAATCCAAGAAAAACTTCTACATTCACCGAGAAATGCAAACTCTTGTCTTTCTATTTTTTTATTTGCAACAAGATCTTTGTCAAAATATGTCCACTGAATTCGCTCCTGCAAGTTGTCGAGAGGGCCCTCATGGTGATAAAACTGAGCATGGGGGATTTTGGGAAAATTCCCACTGGATCACCTTACTTTACGAAAGCGCAGCTACATTGTGCTTTGAGAGATAAATTGAGCAGCCACGAGCCAACTACGAACATGCCGCCGCTACCCGAGCTTCATGAAACAGGGATGGAGGATGAAGGGAGATGCTACGTTTCCATGCTTTCAAAAAAAGAAGAAGTACGAGATATTAAAAGTCCGAGCTTATATCGCACAAGTCGCGAAACCACACTTTCATCACCGACTCAAACAAAGACAGAGGCCTTTTTGCTAAATTTCCTCCAAACGTTTTCTCACCTGGTCTTCTCTCCTTGTTCTGTTTTGTTTGTTTACTTAGTAGTTCGTGTTGCTTGAATGTACATTAGTTCCTCACACGTTTTGGGGGTCATGATACTCTGGTGACGAAAAATGCCTGTTTTTTTTTTTTTTTTTGCTTCTGGCGTCGAATGTAAACAAACCGCGAAATTCTGCGCGGTTTTAATTCTCTCTCGCTGGAGGAGAAAAACAGGAGGAATCACGCGCTTTCACTACTGCTAAGCCCTAATTTTAATACCTACCATGAAAACTAACAGAGCAGAAAAAACCACCACAGCTTTCCATTTCCTCGTGGTTAGTTAGTTGGGGTGGGTGGGATTAAGTTCTCTCTTCCGACTAAAAACCCAATTGCAGTTTTCCAATTTTAGAAACGTCTATGTTCATTCTTGTAGTCGGAGAACCTCGAAGGGTATAGTTTGTCTATGAAGGCTTTTAATTTTTATCTCTCTATCTCCGGAAAACCTGCGGTTGGGTGTGAATTCGTCATGCCACCTGGGATCCACGAGGCCAGTAAGGTCAGTGAGGTCATTGAGAGTTGAGGACTGAGGCCATTGAGGTCGTGGATTAACGAGGCGAGGCGCATCTGATAGCAAACACTTGTACTTAGCTTGGCTATGTTGAGCTCAGAAAAACTGTGGTTGGGGTGGGCTTGCGTTCCGAATTTCTCTCTGTGCTCTGGATTAAAAATCCACCATCATCATATGCGTAAGGGCTTAAAGAATCAGCCTAAAAAGTCTCCCGTTCTCCAGAGTTGGTGGAATTTGGCGTCCTTATGGATAGCAATTTTGCAAGCCTGCTTTCTCTTACAATGTTCATGTATATACACAATTCTATATAAAAGGGTCGTTTCTGTCCTTGGTCCAAGGAGAGGAGGAAGCTCTTTGTTTTATTCCGTTTATATTCATCGATTCTATTGATTCATAGAAACATCCACAAACAGATATAGAAGGTATTTGAAAATGGCAGACCAGTTGTTATCAGGAGTCGGAAACATCGTTTCAGCAGCAGTGGGAATTGCAGACACAATCACTTCGGGTGCCGTTGGTGCGTTCATCACCGTGACATCTGACGCCGAAGGAGCTTGGCGGACTGCCACGAGTGGAGCCGTTGTCCATTTCGACACCTTCACTTCAGGGGGCGCTTCCGTTTTCGAGATTATCACCTCGGACGCTGAAGGTAGATTCAGCACAATTACCCAAGGTGCCGTTAGTGGGTTCTCGGTGCTTACAAGCAAAGGCGATAGCGAATTCAGCTCGGCAACGCAAGGGGGCGCCGCTGCAGTTGGTGCCGGTTCAGCAACTTCTATCGCTTCAAGCTCAGAAGCATCGAGCGCAGCAGGTTCATCATCTTCATCATCCTCGCCATCATTATCGTCTCACTCATCTAGTGAACAGAGTTCTTCATCGGGCGCAGGTGCAGGTGCAGGTGCAGCAAGTAGTTCATCTTCTCAAGCATCAGAGTCAAGGTCCTCGGGTTCTTCATCTTCGTCAGCTTCGGAATCAAGGTCCTCGGGCTCGTCGTCGTCTTCGAGCTCGCCAAGCTCATCTCGCACTTCGGGAGGCTCTTCAAATGCCGGTGTTGCTCTCGAGCCAATCAACTGGAAGAAATCTGTCGCCTTGGCTGGTTTGGTTGGTTCTACTGTCTTGCTCAGCTTGTTCTAATTGACCAGAGATCAATAACCATAAAAACTAGTAAATACGTATAAATTATTTTTCATTTATTCTTTCCTTCATTGACTCAACCTTATAGTAGAAATGGCCCTCTCATGTATTAAGCAGATCTTGAAAGCTGCAAAAAAAAAAATTATTACAAAATTTCGCAATATTTTTTGCAACCGCTTGGATTCGAAATAAGAAAAAAGATGTAGACTGATCATTGGAGGCAGACGAGAACAAAAATCATCGTTTTTTACAGGTGTTCCAGAGATAATCAACTTTACACTCTGGTGGGCCAAATAAAACAACAACAACGAAAAGCGAAAGTATTGCACCAATGTTGTATGCAAAATATCACGAACATACGTAGCGTAGCGTGGTCGTCCCCCCCCCCCCCCCCCCAGGTGAAGTTCGTGAACATGCGAGGTGGCAGCCAAAAGCTTTCGTCCTCCATCCTCCACTGGCCGATGTATTGATTGGCACATTCCGCAATCACAAGCTTATCGAGTCTCGTGAGCTGTTTAACCTGTCCGCTTCATTCATGAGCCACCGCCATTGCTTTCTTTCTAGCTTCTTTCATTTCCCGAACCAGCACCTTCCCTAAGCTCGTAATCATTGCACCGCAACCAAATCCTTTTTTTTTTTCTTTTTTTTTTTCACATGGAGAGAAGGGCTTATGAGAACGTGCTTAGGCGAAGTGCTTCTGTAAAAGTAATCGTTATTGAATAAAGGTTAGTTAGTTGGTTGGTTAGTCGAGTACATTTCCGAAATTCATATATCCATGTGCGCACTTTGCTTTACACAAAAAGTTTTATAACCTAACTTGATCCGATGAAGTAGGTGAACCCCTGTTCTTGTTCTTGCCCTTCGGAGGTCTCAGTTGACACACTCGAGACAAAGCTAAATTACGATACCAGTCTCGGACTCGCGTGTTGTTGCTGTACGTTAAAGTTTGCATCCTGAAACCATGTCTCTTTCCCCTTCTCCTTGCTCCAAGATGATGGCACGAGCTAGCCAACCAGGATCTTGTTGCTAGTTCCATGGCTCGCCTGCATCCGTCATGAGTTTTCTGCACTGAGGCAGTGATGCATAGAGGGTAAGACGTGTAAAGATGCCCAACTTCTGAGGGCATTAGTATCACCCATATGCACAAGTTGCAACTGTTTGTTTATTTACCTACGGGGGGTGGCGTCGGAAAAGTTTTGAAGTTTCACCTCCAATCTTAAAGGACAACTGAACTCCTTTTATTTTTTAATTTTCCGCTCTCTGTACCAAGCTTACAGCGGTCTTCGCAGTTCGGACTGGTTCACAGATTACCATGGTCGCTCGAAATGGCTGCAAATTGACTGCGATAAGCGGACAGCTGATAGCAGAAAAAACAATTTCGACGAAAAGAGCTGTGTTTTTTTCTGTTTCATATAGGAGACAGCCACTCGTTCAAAAACTGAGGTTCGAGATGGTCGAGATTCGGTTGGCGTGTAGGTAGACGGCAAAAGCCAAAAACATAGAAAGAGGATTCTATTTTAAAGAAATGGGGTGTAAACTCAGGAATATCAAACTTTTTTTTTTTTTTGTTTAATTTCCCCCTGTGGCACACACACACACGCAAACACCACCCACCACCGGCTGTGGTTGATTGATTACATTGTTCACCTCACCGAAGTAAAAAAATGCCATTTTTTGTTGCTGTATTATTGGCTCACCATCACAACACCCACCCTCTTTGTCATCAAGAAAATAGAGAGCTTCAACTCGGCAAAGGCGTTTGGATTGGTTAGAGAGCGTGGCGAGTGTCGTCGCCTCAAGAACTAAAATAAAAACAACTACTATAAACGAGCTTATGACACCCAGTCGGCATAGACTCACCTTGATTAGAGCTTAGAACAACAAAGTAGATCTTGAAGGAAAAGTGTCCCATTGGCCAACGCTTGAGAAACTGACTTGCACCCAGGCACAAAGAGGCATTCCCCGATTCGAGGCTGCCCCGTCCTTGCTCCTCCCACCCTGCCTTCCTTTCGTCTTTGCTCCAAGACAAGTGTCTAAGACATGCTTGTAACTTTAACTTGCTTCGAAGTTTAGTTCTTGTTCTTCAACGGTTTTTAGTTCCTTCTGCCGATACTGAAAACACGTAAAAACACGTAAAAAACAGCTAATCTTTTGAAACTAGAGAAACCCACAACCACCAAAAGTTTCATCCGTAAATAGTTGCTCTCGTGATGGTGCGATCAAGCGCTAACCTCACCTTCGCACCCTCTCACCCCCCATTCCCTCCTCCTTCTCCTACTTACTACTTACTACTGCTCCTCCCATCTAATGCGAGTCTTGTCGAATGCATCCCCTAAATTGCTACAATCCATCTTTTTTTTTTTTTTGTTTCTTCCCGCTGTGTTGGTTGTTTTTATGTTTTTTTTGCACCCTCTCTGTATGTCAACAAACTCACGCAAGGGAAAGCCAACTGTGCAGCAAGTACTTTGTGCCACCACCCACCCAAGCTCAGCGACAACCACGATCTATCTTTTCCCACGAAACAAGGCAAGGACAGCGACAGTCGAATCCGGCTGGGCCCTACTACCCCTTCCAGTAAGTTTTAAAGATGTACAGTTTCTTCCCCCATTCTTAAATCCATCCTCCACTCGACGTCTATCTTACGCCAACGCTATGTCTCGTCAATAAATAAATAAATAAACAAAAAATAAATTCTCTTCAAAAAGACAATACTGCAAAGGATTTTTTTTTTTTTTTTTTTGAGGGGGGTTTGTATCGATATCGATCTCGCCAGAACCCAAGCTAAGAATTTATATATTAGCATCCATATCCTCCACCGTTGTGCCTCTATAGCGAGCACGGGCCGCATCTACGAGGTGGTATACAATTTAGAAGAGTATTTGAAGAAAGTTCAAGATCATCACAGTTTTTTCTTTTTTCAGAGCCAACTTCTCGCAGAGTTCATAGTTTACCTCAACCGGACAGATAGAGTTCAAGGACGCAACATCCACCTGCAAAAAAAAAAAAACAATCAAGTACTAGAAAAAAAATAGACAAGTACAATCGGGAAAGGAAATCATCGCCAACCCACTTTTTATCTCGTCTGTGTTGGGGTATTAATCTCAAAGAGCATTGTACGTCTAAGCTAACGTCAAAAAGCGTCTAACAAGTCCAAGGCTTCTACTTCGTTGGATTTCGATTTAGATTTGAAGTTGAATCTACCGCATAAAATATTTCTCCACTGGTGCACTACCTTGCCGGAAGCGAAAAAGCACTTTAAATATACATACATTAACCAAGCCTAGCGCCAGTGGGTCTGAGTCTGAGTCTTCTGAGTGTTTTGCGTGTGTGTACACGATTATGATTGAGAAAACATCAATAAGTTCAATAACATCGTCAGATCCCATGTCGAGACCGGCACGACTACAGGTCGACATCGACTCAGTGCAGGACTATGAAAAACCCCAGCAAGTGGGCGGACAAACGTTCAACATATGGTACCTCAAGTGGTCAGGGGGAAACTCGTCAGCTTCAAACTCGTTTGTCAGGTCCAAGTTTAGAGTCAGCATAGATGGAGACGAAGGATACACTAGGGCGCGGAAAAACTCGCCTATATGCCTCTTTTTCAGTCGAGGGTGTTGCTATCAAGGCTCAAACTGCAAATTTTGTCACTGTTTACCAAGCAAGTCCGAGTACAACAACCGAGCCAAGGACTGCTTTGGCCGAGATAAGACTGCCGAATATGATGATGACATGGATGGGGTGGGTTCGCTAAAGCGGCAGAATTGCACGCTATATGTCGGCGGACTACAGACGAGACCCAACCTTGAGCAGTTGCTCAAATCCAATTTTGAAGAGTTTGGCCAAGTCGAGAAGGTCAAAGTAGTTTACAGCAAGAGCTGCGCATTCGTGACGATGAAGCTCGAAAGCGCGGCCCAGTTTGCCAAGGAGGCGATGGACAGACAGTCGTTGGTACTGGGCAATACGACAAAGACGAGCAAGGAGGTGCTACATATACGCTGGGCCCACCAGGATCGAAACTCTGACGCTGATCAAGTAGTGGATAAGCGCAAGTTGGAGGACCTAGCCAAGGACGCGGTGAGGAGCATGTTGAAGAGCAACACGACGAAGCGAATCAAGATTAGCGAGGAGCCCAATGGCGGCCGCGGCTCTCCCACTGAAGTCGTCCAGGTTGAAGAACTCGACGACGACGACGACGAGTCTGATGACGAAGGTGGAGAAGAGGAGGAAGAAGAACTAGAAGAAGGAGAGGGACAACTCGCCGCCGACCAGCAAACACTGGACGAATCAAGCATCAACAACTTCAAAAATGGAACCTCTGCTGCAAATGGCTTCCAACAACATAATCGTCATACTGATAACAGTAATAACAACAGCGACAACAACTACAGCTACGCAAACGGCAACAGTTATGCGCATCAAAACGGCAGTGTTTCGCAGAATGGTCACGTCAAAGAGATGGACTCCGACGCACCCCATCTCCGCGCAGGCCATCATCCTCACCCATCCAACGGCAACGGCAACGGCAACGGATATGGGATATTCAAGACATCATCATTGCAGGACCTCGCGAGGATCAAAAAGAAGCTAATATTCAAGAGAAATGAGCCTTGTCTAGTCAGCGTGCTCGCTAATTATTCAAGTGATGAAGATGACGATTAAACGAAAGCAAACAAATTCTCTTTTTTTTCTTTTTTAGGGGAGGAATATATAGATTTACATCTTTATAGGCGTAATTAACAAGGATTGTTTCATTATTTATTGAAAATACACACACCTGGGAGGGACATGATTGAGTTCACCATTTTTCCATTTTCAAGCAACACCTAGTTCGTGAGGGGGGAAAGTGTAGGTCAATATGGAAGGATCGCCTTCACACACCACCAAAGCGAACCATGCTGCTCTATTCCAACCTCTCAGCATCGGCAAACTTAAGCTATCCAACCGCATAGCCGTGTCTCCCATCTGCACCTACGCCGCAAACGCACACCACGAAGCAACGCACATCCACCGCGAGCACTACCGCCATCTAGCGAGCCAACACCCCGGCTTGGTCATGATCGAAAGCACGTCAATCGCACCCCTAGCGTACATCACACCCACTGATCTCGGGCTAAGCACCGATGCCCAAGCTGATGCGTTCAAGCTCGTGATTGACGAAATCCACGCGTGCGGAGTCAAGTGCTGTTTGCAATTGAGTCACCCGGGCGCTAAATCCATGCCGGGTGGAGTATTCCCATTTGATCCAGATGCAATGTCCGATGCGATGATCACGGGGGTGGTTCGCGACTTTGTGAGTGCCGCGAAGCGAGGCGTCGATGTATGCCACGCGGATTTCATCGAGGTGGCGTGCTGCAATGGCAATTTGCTACATCTGTTCTTGAGTCTCGTGACGAACCACAGAAGGGATAAATACGGGATGGTCAACGGTACAAAAGATGGGTCGTTGCTTTTGATTGAGGTTATACAGGCTATCAAAAAGGAAGTTGCGGTGCCGATATTCGTCAAGTTGGCCGTGTGTGACAATTTGAAACCGGACGAGTCGTTGGAACACACAGCTGGGCTATGTCAACAACTCGCCATGCTCGCAGACTTGATCGATGTGACATCGGGTGGGCTCAACGCAGATTCCAAATCGCGATATCTTTTGAATCACGATCGCTCGATTCCGGGCCAGGTGCCCCTTGCAATCTACGTTAAGAAATTAGTTGGCGACAAGTGCGCCGTGGGATGTAGTGGCGGCCTAGACAGAGACATCCAACAGTTGAACCAATTCATCAGTCGCGGCGACTTTGATATCGCGTTTATTGGTAAAGGGTTCACGGAAACACACCAAAAAAACCTCATGGACTCGATTGCGGCAGCTTTGAGTTGATAGAGTTGAGTCGAAATTCAACTAAGCAGCAGAGTTATACCTGTATAGCCACTCTGGTATTTTTTTACCTCCCTTTTTCAAAAACTTTTTCAAAGGCATGAATACACCCTGATCGTCATCATCGAGAAAAGTAAAACTCTCACCCGTGTTGCCGGCTCTTCCGGTTCTACCAATCCGGTGTATGTATTCCTCAAATTTTTGACTCATTTGATAATTAATCACAAGACTCACATTCGGCACATCGATACCTCTCGCTGCAACGTCAGTGGCGATCAAGATGGGCACCTCGTGCTTTTTAAACTGCTCAAGCGCATATTCTCTCATCTCTTGAGACTTGGAGCCGTGTATCACCACATTGGACAACCCTTCGTTCTCCAACTCCTGCGATAGCGTATCGCAAACATGTTTGAAGTTTGCAAAAATAATAATCAAAGCTTGTCTGTTTTTCCTTTGCTGCTCCTGCACAATCTTCAACATCTTGCTTAATCTGGAACTTTCCGTAAGCGACGAAAGGTATTCAAACTTTTGATCAATATTGTCCAAGGCCTCGCCAGCGCCGCCAATGTAGACGTAAGCAGGATCGGCGAGATACGTTTTGGTAATCTTTTCAACTGGGGGAGAAATAGTGGCCGTATACATCAACGTCAACCTCTTACCAAGATGGAATAATCTCCCGTCAATACTACTTGACAATTTTTCGTTCTTTGGCAATCGATCAAGCAACTTGTTGAGGTCTTTTTCAAACCCCATATCAATCATCCGGTCAGCTTCATCCATGACGAGATAGTAGCACTTGGCGAAACTCAACATCTTTCGCTCTATAGAATCAAGTAGTCGACCTGGGGTACCAACTACAATATGCACGCCTCTCCCCCTCATCGACTCAATTTCATCGAGCGTTTCCGAATACTGTCTCCCACCAATGATTGACATCACATTAAAACCCAACACTTTGCCAAACTTTTCCGCTTCTCGCGAGATCTGCAATGCTAATTCCCGCGTGGGAGCCAAGATCAACGCCAATGGCTCATTTTTGATTTTTTCAAACCGCATGTAGTTTTCATCTACTGCCTGCAAATAGTTCAATAGCGGCAACAAGAACGCCAACGTTTTACCACTACCAGTCTCAGCTATGCCCACAACGTCTCTCAGTTGCAAGGCTATCGGTATACTTGCCCTCTGGATAGGTGTCGGCTCAACAAACCCGAAATTGTCGAGAGTAGCGATGATCTTGTCGTTCAAATTGCTTTCATTCCAGTACCGTATTGCATGCGGGATGCTCTTTCCACGCGTGGTGATGCCGTAATCTTCGTTGAATATGCGCCAATCTCGCTCAACCATCTCCGATACCTGTTTCATACTCCAGTGTTCACTCCGCGCTTCCCGCGCTAAAGGGTCGTTGCTCTCATTACCGTTGTCCTCACTATCCTCATCGTCATCGTCGTCAAATAGTGGAGTTAAACCATGCGTTGTGTCCTCGTTTGCGTCCCAGTCAAATTGAAACTTTTTCAGTTTGGGCTTCTCGGGCTCACTTCTTCGCGGTGGAGGTACAGGCGCTAGGGTTCGATGCTGCGTTCTCTTTTTGATGAAAGGTGCTGGTTTGCTATTGTGGCTGCGGTTCACGCTAGGCTTTGCTATTGTTTCCAGACCACCATCTTCTACCTTTGCTTTCTTGGACTTGGGGACAAATCTCGGCACAATCTCGTCATCTCTCAAAAATTCGTCTACTGAAAGGGGTCTTTTCGACATGTGGGTGGATGATGAACTTGTTGCAAAAAAAAAAAATTGGGATAATCGCTAGATAGAAAACAATACAAAAAAAAAAAAAAAATGGAGAAAGTTCTGAATTCTGCGACATCGCCAACATATACGTGTGAATCGTGCATCTAAAAGCAAAAACCCATTGTATATTAGTCGTCTTATCTAGTCTATAAAAGCAGTCATAGCCTGTTAGCTGCTGCACTCATCAATTAAGTTTTTCGTCTTCTTCATTTTGCATTTTTCATTTTCAATTTCGGTTTCATTTCTTATTTATATTTTGTATATTAATCCTTTTTCCCCGCGGTCGTTTCAGTATTATTTTCATTCGTATAAACAGCGTTAAACCCATAAAATGGACCTTTAATTTCATTAGTTACATGTTGAATCAAGTTCAATGTGTTGATCAGGTGAAAGTAGTTTGGCTGCGGTAAGTTGGCAAACTCAGTAATGGAAAACTTCAAAATTTGATCATTGGTCAACTCATACTCCTTTGGAATCGATTCGTTTGCCGTGCCCACGTATGCTTCATCGGGCAACATTGGTGCGTCGCCTGCACTCGTAGTCACATACAACTCTGGCCTATCGTGCGGCAACACTGCGCAAAGCCAGATCCTGGTTTTGAAAATCTTGAACAATTCCTTGATGAGTATTCGGAAATCAATTCGGCAGAAGCCGGCAAAGTAATAAAACACCAATTTTTTGAAATCGGACTGGTACTCAACATTGACCAAGGTCATGCCCGAGTCCATGTTCAATTCCCTGATTTTATTATAGCACGTTGTAAAAGCCTTTTTCTCCTGAAGAAATTTCCCGCTTAACTTGTGGATTTCCTTTGGAGTCGCGAATCGCAAGACTTGCTTTGTTGGAAGTGTGATGCTAAACTCATTCTCATCGTTTTCCTTGTGCGAGTTGACGATATCAGAAGCATTCATCGATGACGAGTGCGCGCGTTTTTTCGTGCCATCGTAAACGGTCAAGCTCTTGATGTGTTCCAATTTCCTCAAGAAATTAAAGAGTATGGCAAAGTTGAGGTTGACCAATGGCTCGACAATCATCACCATATCTTTCCCCCTATCGCCATCAACAATGACCAAATCGCCCTTTTGAAGGAAAATGTTTGAATTGTGAGGGTACGAGAGCAAGTCAAACTTGCCGTTTTTGTTGATCACCAAACACAACATTCTATGGTTAAAAGTGAGGTTGTTCAAGTTTTTGATAAATGTAATCAACTTGATAATCACGGGATGGGTCAACAAGTCGTTCATCTTGGAGATGACCTCGGCAGTGAGCTCCGGGTTTTGAAAGTATTTGGTGATTTTGGAAAACAATGCTCTCAATTCTTGTGAGGCAACGAGGTACTGGTCCTTGACAAGGAGGCCATTTTCTACTTTGATTGCCTGACCTGGCTCTGCCAAGTTGTTGAATGGTCTAGCAAAGACCGAGGGACCTGAAAGTCCAGAGAGCCGCGAGAGTCCTGTTGGTCCTGTGGGTCCTGTGGGTCCTGAAGACATCGAGGGCCCCAGCAGCGAGTGTTGCTGGTGAAACTGAGTTTGTGTGTTTAGATTATTCTGCTGGAAAGGCAAAGACAAAGGCAAAGGCAGGTAATGTGATTGTTGTAATGTTGGACTTGTATTTCCTCCTTGTTTCTCTTGAAATGGAGCAAATTTGGTAGTAGGGCCATAAGCTTGCAGCGATTGGCCGCCGATGGAACTCTGCGAAGTGAATGGCAAGTTAAACGAGTAATCAACGAGCTGGCTTGGTCTTCTCAATTGAAACTCACTGAACCTCGAGCTCGTGCCCATACTCAAATCCAGAAACGAATCATTCAAGTTGAATGGCGCATGTGCGTTTGCATCGGCATCGACTCTTTGCCAAGCACTATTTGACTGGTAATGACTGTTGTTGATCATCGCTAAAGAAGACAAGTCTCCTCGATTCGTGTTGTTGTTGTTGTTGTTGACAAAGTTGGAGTTTTGAGTGGCGGCAACCACTGGGGCATGGGGCGAGCGATGGCTCAAGCCCGAGTGGTAGGAAAAATTGTTTCTCGTGAATGACTCGGCAGCATAACTTGGTCTCCTCGACGAAATGTTGGATACTCCTCCTTGTAACTCCTCGGGCAAATTGAACACATTTTTAAAACTCTCGCCATTGACGGGATAGTAGTCTTCAACATCAATCTTGGGCTCCTCGTTTAGATTCGACAATTTCCGAAATAGTATCTCGTTGAACTTGGAGTGGTGCAAAGGATCCTCGCTATTTGTTGTAGTAGTTGCTGTGCTGCTTAATCCATGGTTGTTATACGAGGAGCCCTGTCTGCCATTCACCTCGTCATACCCGTGCAAGTGGGTGCCGTTTTTCACTTGAGACGTTCCATTACTTACCCTCGGTAGCCCGCTAAAACCATCGTTTAGGAAATCTGGCAAGTTCATACTCGGGTGGAGAATTGTTGGTAGGGAAGAACGTTGGCTGGGAAGAAGATGTCTACCTTTTTGTCTTTTTGTTTTTTTTTTGGTTTTTTTTTTCTTTGCAAGGGTCGATATACAAACCAAAAAAAGTTCAAAACACGTATCACACCTTTTTTTTCTCTTTAACCAGATGGCTGATTTTTCCTTTGTTTTTTTTGGAGGGGGGCGGGGGGGAAGTTTGCTCTCGCTCACCAGTGAGTGTTCAAATATATCTTTGTTTGACTTGGGGATACTCTAGATTTAAAGGGGGGAAATAAAACAAGTAAAAAAGAAAAAAGAAAAAAAAGGACAATCAGCTGAGGGACCCTCTTTTGATTCCCAACTTTTGCCTCTTGCTCAGTGGGTTAAGCCAGTGAGGTTTCAGTAGCTGAGTTGTGTTTCAAACGGTGGCGATAAGCTTAGAGAAATTGGGATGAAAAATGACATGGAGGGTGGGGCGTATATGGGGGTATTTATAAAGCAGAAGCAAAAAAAAAAGGACTACCTCCTGCTGTTACTCCAATGGTCATACTTACACTCATAGTAATACTCATAGTAATACTCTTAGTAAACCCTAATACGGTTAAAACAAAAAACCAGTGAGAACTGCTTTTTTCTTCTATTTACTTTACTTATGTATGTATTTATTATCTTGTGTGAACCCACCGCTCTCTCTCCTCGAGGCACACCTTAAACTTAACTTTTACTTTTACTTGGTTTGACTCTTGGAGTAATAGGTCTTTGTCAGAAAAGTCAGTTGTGACTGAGAAAGAGAAGGAGGGATAAAGAAAAGAAAAAAAAAAACAGGGGGTGGGGCCGTCTCGTGGTTACTCATGTGTTGTTCTTGTATCTCGAGAGGACCACATGATGTGGACAGCGGGGACCAAAGTCCTCTGGCTTATGGTATTGCAGTACAGATCAATCAATCGATCAACCACAGCCGCACTCGGAGTGGGAAAATGAAAAAACCACCAAAACCACCAAAAAAAAACAAGGGGGTCGTGTGGCAAAGACTAAAGAGAGAATCGGTACTCGTGACGACAGCTCCCTTTTTTTTGCTTCAACACATTTATAGTGAATTTAGGGAGAAAGTTTTTGGGAGATTTGTTGTGGTAGGGTTAGAGTTGTAGGCGAGAGAGGAAAGAGATCATCATCAAGATGATGCATATACCCCACATTGCATATCCTCAACCTCCAGGTCAAACGATTTTACACTCGATTCCAACTCACGGCCCCGTGCGAACCAACCCCCCCGCTCCCGACTCCTCTTCTCCCTACGCCTCTCCCCCCCTCTCTGGGTTTTCATTTGTAAAAGACGCAAAATCCGTCGATAGCCAACAAGAATGGATTACTGGGTCCCTTAGAGGCAGAGGCAGAGTCAGTATAGTTGTTATTGGGGTCGTAGTCGTCACTGTTGACTCTGGAAGGAGTGCCTAAGGGGCAGTTCCGGCAGGGTTGGGGGCATCTACCCAACACAGCTTCGACTCGTTTGCCAAAGTTCGTCAAATACTATATACATATGTGTGAGCACCACAAGCCTTCATGAAGCAAACAATCTGGCGTGACCGCTGCTTGCAAAGATAGACTCTAAACGATAAAGTGTTTTATACCATTGTCCAGCAGGGAATTGTGCGCGCGAGAAACTTGGATAGCCTACCTCTCATATATCTTTCAAAAAGATTGTGCGTCGTATCTCTCTATTCCCTTGATATACATACCAGATCTCCAAAGTTTGCAATTCAGGGAACATAAGCATCTAGGCCAAGTGGTGCGTGTACCCGTGCACAATCGTGGAGACAGATCTTTTCAGCAGTTTTTCTTTTTTCCTCCATGTCATAGCATCATCTTGTGCCACCCTCACCTACAAAGTTGGTCTGCAACTCTGCTCGAGAAGTGGATGTCGCAGCCGAGTGTCGCAAACAAAGTGTCACCATTCTACATCCAAACTTACATAGTAAAAAGAGTTGCATTTGTTGCACATCGAAAGTCAAATCATGAGATCACCTACAGAACAAAAAAAAAAACAAAAAAAAAAGATAAAGGCAGATTTCGAGAAGAGGTGATTGTATTCGTTTAACAACACTTCAGGAGTGAGAAAGAAAGATAAAGAGTATGGGTATGCGATAAGATTGGTAACATTGAGTGAGGTTCCTCTTGATTCGGTTTTTTTTTTTCTAATTTGTTGATTCCTTTCCAGGCAGATTAAAAAAAAAATGACCTCCTTGTAAAATGGGGAGAAACTGGGGAGAAAATGAGAGGCAGTTTAATCAAGTCTTCACTCAACTCCCCAAAATACAGCCAAATTTCAAAAATGCAATCTTCACCCCTCTGACCCTTCTTTGCCTGTATCGAATCAAGGAAACCGGGCGAGTTTTGCCTGTGGTTGGAAAAAAAAAAAAACTTCTCGACTTTTTATAATGTTACCTGTACTTTATTTATATATATATTTCATCAATCAACCTGTTTCTGTAAAGCGGGTCTCCTTCTTTACTTTCTCCGCTTTACCTGTACCAAGAACTGAATACTCCCTCTGTCTCTTTTTCTACCAGCAGCAGCAGCAGCCGCGGGCTCCCCGCTTGCCTGGACCCAAAATGACCACCAATCCATCCTTTTTTTTTTGTTTTTACCCCCGCAAAATAAATAACTCTAGTGAGCAATTTCCTTCTCTCTCTATTTCTTCTACTTGCTGACCGAGCTTCCTCGTCTATAGCCCTGGCCGGCTTTTGGTGGGTAGCTTCCGTGACCTTCAATGAAGATCGCTTCTTCTTCATCCAATGGCTCGCAAGTGCACCAGCCGTCCTTGGGCGAGGTGTCCATGATTTCAACCACGTGTTTTCCACAACCAGTCCAAGACTTGTGTTCTAGATTAAAAACATAAATTTGTTAGTCAATCTCTCTCTTGCCTGTATCTCTCTCGCACACACAAACACACGACATGAAACAAAAGTGAGGTAAAATACATACGGCAAATTCCACAGATTGCAGTTCTACACATCTTGACTAATATAAATGGATAGCTCTTTTGAGTTGAGTTGGTTCTCTTGTTTTGTAGTTCTCGAGTATTCAAAAAGTACTTGAAGTTGTCGCTGCCTCGTAAAAAGAGTAAACTTTAAGAAGGTAAATGTGGAGAGAGAGTCTGGGGAAAGTACGGATGGTGCAGAGTTGGAAACTTTTCCCATATTTATATCTTCTATCCGCTTCGAGAGAGGGGGGGGGTAGAGAATTGCTAACCTTAAGCAGTATGGGGTCGGCACATTGAATACATGGCGAACCCAGATAAGACCCGTGAATTATTATGTAATTAAATCATGAGCTGACCATTAAATAAATAAAAAAAAACAACAACAAAGCAAAAGAAAAAGAAGAAGAAAAGGCGAATGGGTATGAGAATTGCTAGTGGGAACAGTCAAGGCTCCATACCGAGTCAGTCAATCATTCTCTTTGTTGTGTTATTGTTGTTGTATTGTTATCGTTGTGGGAAAGTGGGCGGATGTGGGTTGTAGTCTGACGAAAGCAAGAAGGTGCGGTGGTCGTAGTAGAAAAAAAAACAAGAAGCACGGGAGGCACAACAAAAAAATTATAGGATGTTTTTGATGTAATTTCAAGTCATGTTTCCTTTGTCAACATAAAGAAAAAAGAACAACAACCAAGGGACATTAAAGCCCGAAACCGAAGTCACTTTTCACCCGATTAAAATACTTCAAGCATTCTTGGCCTCGCTTCGATCAACCTTGTGTATATCCCCCACAGAACTGCGCAACTCTTGCTCGGTATGGACATGCAGGTGGACACTTAGACACACAGAGCCTCAAGCCGCAAGCCGCAAGGATAAACTCGGCAAGAGAGAGAAAGAGAGAAAAATAGAGACCGAGAGACCGAGCTCACAACAAACAACTAATCTCACACGATATTTCCCGTTGACGCTAGTGGTAGCTATTGTTGAATATCCCGCACAGGATGGCCAGCCAACGACCCAAAGAACAACACTTTTCTCCACTGAGTAAGCCCATATTTGTCTAGCATGATGTTTGCCTTCTTCATTTCAAGATGTCTACAGATATCACAAGACAAACCAAAAAGAACAACAAGAACCTGGCTGCACTTGAGCCTTGGTGCGCTCCCACTATATGCTTCATATATTATATTCGCGTAACCAACCGTTTTCCTCCTCTGTACGAGTTGATCAGCCCACACCTGCCTCGACTGGTACGAGCAGCAATGTACGTGATACTCGAATTTTCCGAATTTGAACTTGAACTTGAATCTGAATCTGAATTCTGCACTCGTTCACTAAAAATATTGTCAGTTCGCGCAATCACGGAAGTACAAGTCCATAGCCGTGGAATCGCCACCAATGGGGCGATTTTTAATCATCACCTCTTTTTTTCCCAGGCTTGCCAACCTTTATAGCCGGCAAGCCATTTTTCAACCCCAGGGGGAGTGCTTCTTTTATTTCCAACGGCAACTATACCCTTGAGATCTTCCGCCAAGGGGATGAGGGTTTTCTCTCATTCTTTTTTTTTTTGTTTTTGATTGTTTTTTCTTTGACGGCTGAGCAGTTCCAGCCACTTTGGTTGTGTTTGAACATTTTGAGTACGATACCGGCGGATGGCAGAGGTTGGGGGCCACTCACTGCCTTCTCTTTCCCAACCTTTTGCCAACGCAATATTCTCCTTTCATTCCCCATCCAAACAGAAACAAAAAAAAAAAACTAGAGAGCAAGACTACAGAAACAGAACCAACTTGGACATAGACCAATAAAACAAGAATCCGTCACCAATTTCTCAAGTTTAAACTAATATGTAATCTTCAAAACAATCAACCCCCCGCGTCGTCGTCGTCGTCGTCGTCGATGTTGTCACCATTATCATCACCATTCAAAAACTAGCACCACCAATCTGTTCACGATGAGCTTCAATAACATCGCCATCTTCCAAATCCAAATCCCTTGGAGTATTCTCGGCCTCAACTCTAACACCATCGGCCATGAACCTCAACGAATCAACATTGCACCCTAATCTCTTGGCGAACGCCTCCATCAACCTCTTCAACTGAGTAGTGTCCTTGATTTTAAAAAAGATGTCGGTGTTATTATCGGTGACTTTTAAATTTATATGTCTAGGTGCTCCTTCGCTAACTTTCTTTTCGTCATCTCCATTGACAGGATTGCCGTTACTGTCAACGGAGGGCTTGACGTCGGGGGCGCCACCGCCTAGCACCTGCTCCGACTCTGCGTCTTGTGGTTGAGGTGTAGATTGATTGCCTTCTAATGGTTCAGACATGGTATGCGATTGTCTAGTAGAGATTAGATCTGCTTTTATCGATGAAAGATATGGATTACACGTCTGGTGGGATGTATTTACACATTTTCGTGTTTTTCTCTCGGAATAATTGCCATGATTCTCAACATGAAGTTTCCACCCACCACCCACCACTGCCACTAGCACTATGAACGCGCTACCTGGCGAGGCTCTATTATAGTGTACAGCACCACCCTCCCTCTGCCTCTTACTCTACACCACACGAAGCAGAGGAAGACGTCATGAAACACGTGTAAAAAGAACCCACAGGGTGAAACAAAGATGAGTCTTGACGGATTCCTAGTGAGATTACTCTTAGAAGAATCTCATGGCTCCCAAAAAAAAAAAAAAAAAATCAAAAAACAACAACCCCCAGATACTGCATCGCTCAAGAACGTACTAAACATGTTTCAGCTTGGTCCCAGAATTCAGTTCCAAAAAATTTACGCCTTGAAGACCGCTGCCATATATGTTACCACTCCATGAGCGCCAAATCTCGAGATGAAAGCTCAAAAATGTGCTTTTTTGTCTTTTGTTTTCGGTTATTTTTTCATTTTTGCTTGCCAGCAAGTAAGAACGGCACAGAGCTAGCCAAATGATACGAAATTACCTCGATTTGCCCGAAATATGCAGCCAAATCTACTTCAACCAGTACACGATTCTTTTGATACTTGTCTTGGTGAAACTTTGCACACTACGAAACTCATTGATAAATGCAATTTCGAAGCGGTTGGTCGACGACTCGGTGTGCGATGATGATAACATCCAGTCAGTGCTCAATGGAATACACGATGTTGTCCTCAAAAACATCGACAAACTCCAGTACACGGGCTTGGCGTTTATTGTCCTCATCGTCAAAACGATTAGAGAATTGGTCATCTTTTTCATTGACTTGTTTTTGGGCACTTATATCTGCCTTCTCACCGCGGCAGTTACTGGAACAACAGAATTTGCATTTGACGCGAGTGAGTCCGTGATCCAAGCCGTCAACGTTACCGTGGTGGCCACAGTTGACGAAATTGAGACGAGTCTCCAAGGATTATCGAAATTCTTGAACGACTTGGTCACGGGGTTCAACGCGATTAAAAACCTCTTTACCGGGTCCGCATCCACGGCACAAGCCCAAGAATACCAAAACAAAATCAACATCTCCTTGGGCAATTTAAAGGACAAGATAGCGATACCGGGCTCCGTATTGGACGATATCCAAAGCGCGAGAAATGTCAGCTTGGGCGAGCTAGACAAGATCAATAACGAGACGCAGGAATTGCTCGAGACACCGTTCAATCTCATCATTCAAAAACTCGATGGCATCAAGTTGGACAATAATACGAGCAATTCTAGCATTCTGCCGATGCAGGTGAAAAATGCCTGTTTGGACTCTGTGGGCGCAGTAAAAGACTCACAGGCTGTTTTAGTGAAAGCAGTAGAGGAAGTCAGCAAATGGCTTCTCATTGCCTTGGCCGTGATCATTGTGGGCTCACTCGCGTATGCGTTGTATGTCGAAATGAGACACTGGAAAAGGTCCACGAAATTCATCCTTGAAGAAGATGTATCCGTCAATGAGATTGGGTTTCGCAACCAGAAAAATATATACGATAACCCGGCACTTTACACGTTGATCAAGAGGTTCAAAATCCGGCTTAATGACCGCCTTATTTGGATGATTAGCTACATGTCGAGCCCCTTGGCGAGCGTCGTGCTCGCGTTTGCAATCATGGGGTTCATCTCGGTTATCTTGCAACTATTGTTGGTTCATTTTGTTCGGCAAGCACTAGGGCACGAGATGACCAAGTTGGAAAACAGCAATACCACCTCGAACTTGGGCGCGACTTATATTCGCTCTATGAATACCTATATCAATCAGACTCAAATCAGATTGAACAATGAGTTATTTGGCGAAGTTACCGCCACAGCTGCAAGAATCAATAGCACAATCGCCGAGTTTGTCGATAACTTGGACAATGCCGTGCACGAGATCTTTGGCAACACCATCTTTACCCAGGTCATCAACACGGTAGTCTACTGCACCATTGGCCGCAAGCTAGAGAAAATCGAACAGGGTTGCGCATGGCTAGCTGAGAATTTACAAGTGCAAATCCCCGCTATGCCCGAGAGTTTATCGCGCGATATCCAGAATATCAAGTTTTTGCAACCGCAAAACATCATGCTGAAGTTGAACCCCGTTTTGGATCTTTATCTCAGTTCAATCAATTTGGAACTATTTATAAGTTTCTGCTTTCTCGTGGCGTGGTTGTTGCAGTTTATCGTGGCGTTGCTCATCTTGTATTTCCGACAGGGCTTCTCCAGCAATGCGATGGCCATTGCGCCGCCGCCCCCAATCACCACTGACCAGATTGGCGCTCCTCGCCCGTTGACGGCCAAGGAGAAGGAACTTTACCTGTACCCGTTATCCGATCCCCACGTGCAACGCAACCCAACGACGTCGTCCAGTTTTTACCCTCTGCCGCCCCAAAGCTGGACATAATTGGATGCATACGAAAACACACGTACCTATATATATATTTTTACACTTGTGTTTACAAGTATCTTTTCTTTTTCCTTTTTGTTGCGTGCATTTAAATTGCACTCCTTATATACCAACCTACGTTTTTTTAACAGGCGCCGGTTTCTTCCAATAGTACTGCTTATGAGTTCTTCTACAGGACCTCAACCCAGTATGACCCTTGACGTTACTCATCAACTGCGTCCGGCCCTGATCTTCATCGTGCTCCGGCATATAATAGTACTCCTCCTCTAACGGCTTGCCAGCGGCATCTTTACCTTGACGATAAATGACCCCGACACACTTGATGCTGTTGAGAACGCCCCTGATTTGCGAAAGCGATAAAGGGGAAGTCGACGCGCTGATGGTGTTCAACACTGACGCTGGCGTGGAGCTCAGCCTCGAAAAGGCAAGGTGATTAATCAAGATGTTTTTGATTTCTGAAATGTCAGGTAATGAAAGCGCCGAGTCGTCAAATATGGGAGTCGAGGGCCTGATTCTCTTGTTCTTGTTCCTGTTCTTGTTGCTGTTCTTCTTTTCTACATTCTCGTGCGCGGGGTTTGCAAGCAAACTCGTGGCTGGCGCAAAGTTTTCCTTGTCCCCCTCGTCGTCCTCGTGTTCGTCTTGAATCGTGTCATATGCGCGCTTTTGTGATTTGGGCTCCTCGGACACGGCGCGTCTGTTGTTGATGATGTCAGTGAAAACCAGGCCCATCGGGGTTGTTGTTGTTGAAGAAGAAGTAGGACGAGCTGCCGTGTCTTGACTTTGATCTTGGTCTTGATACACGGTGAATGTCGTTGCATTGACAGATTTGGGATTGGCGATTTTAACAACATACTCCTTGCTTGGCGTTTCATAATCGTCTTCTCTTGAACCCGTGATGTCTGTAGTGGCGGCTTTTGGCTTGGATGGGGTGTTTGGGAGCGAACTACTCAACATCCTGTTTACGGGAGTCACCGAGGCGTCTTCGTGATCTTGACCAGCTTTACCCTCGAGCAACATGAGCTCCTCATCGTCAGTCAACTCATCGTCTTCTTCAGTTAAAAACTCTTCAATGTAGCATGGGTTCAAAATTATCACTTGCTTAGATATCTCCAAGACGATATTTTCAAACCTGGGCACAATAACGGTTTCTCCCTTGTGAATGTTGAATTCCGTGTGGTTATCATCAACCTCGATCGTCAAGCTCTTCAAGTTTGAAGTATCCAAAGGATTACCGCTTTTGTTTTCGGTGATCAAATATTGATCCGCAACTTCAGTAGCAAGGATATAGCACGGTCTGGGGATGACGATCCCGACTCCGTTGGCACCCACGCAAGTGATGGTTGCGTTCTTGGCATCATAGCTTAGCTTTAGGTGGACTCTCGAGATGCGAGCATCCTTGGAGTCCAAGGGGAAGTCACAGTTGCGCGACGACCTCCCAATGGTGAAATGGCCTTCATCCGTGCTGAAAGGAATCCTCACCACGTTCTTGTCCAGGTTGACAATATTGAAATCCTTGTTAATTTGCACCTTTTCCTTTTCCTTGTCGTTGTCCGTGTTCGTGTTCGTGTTCGTGTCGTTCTTTCTGACAAGATTATCCAACGCCAACGGTTCTTTCTCACTTTTTGAAAATTCCGCCTTCACAGGTGACGAAGATCTAAATAACGACGATGAAGGATTAGGAGTCGGGTACTCTTGATATCCACGCGCAAGCTTTTGCTGCTGGCTCGTGACTGAAGCTAACGCGCTGATTGCAAATGTCTCCTTGACTCGTACCGCTGGCGAACACTCTCTGTCATCGCCATTGCCGCTGTCGTTGTCGTTGAATGGCGAAGAAGGAGGGAACTGATAGTTGGTGCGAGACATCACGGGAGGTTGAGACTGTCTTTTGGAAAGAAGTGGCAAGTCCCCGTATCGATGGAATAAAAAATCAATTGACGATGTTAAGAAGCTGTAATTGTCAATTTTGTAGAGATCTTCCTTCGTCCCTTGGAGTTGTTGATAGAGCGCTACTGAATTCAAAAAACAAACAATTAGTTTGCAACCGAAAACAAGACACGCGAAATCAAAACTTTTTTTTTTCTTTTTTACCCACTGAGCGTGTTTCTGTTTGTATGCATTGCATTAAGCGGCGTGAAACTAGGGGCCCTTAAAAAGGGGGTGCAACTTCAACTGCTACTATTGGACAGGGGCAAGGTGAGAGCATATCTCCAGCTCCCTGAGGCTCGACGGGCTTTTTCATTGAGTTTGGTTAGATGCTTGGTAGAAGCGTTTGGGTCATATGGAGAGAGATTAAAGCTGTTGAAGCGCTTGAGAGTGGCAAGTCGACAGCTAGCTCAAAGAATTACTGGCGGCCGCAGGTAGACTTAATTATGGACTCAACGAGTATATCGTTGTAGTGTCTTATTGTAGCTTTGATTGAAAAGTAACCTACTCACCATTCCAAGCGCCAAAAGAGTGAAGTCATTTGTTTCTGTATTCTCGTTAGACGATTCGAGAAGACCCGAATGTAGATTGAAAGAAAGCTGCGACCGAAGGTCTTAAGACGCAGAAATGTTTGGAGAACATTATAGGATAGCGACCAACCTGAACACCAAAGTAAGCGATAACTCTCTCTCTCTCTACAATAGAGCAATTAGCAAGGAGCAAAGGTCTTGATTACAAGTGAAAAAAAAAAGTTCACCAGAAGGAAGAAGATTAAATGTCCTGGTAAAGCGGCTATAGTGGATGCCATGTCAGCTTCCGAATCAAAATCGATTTCTACTAGTGATTGCTATTGTCAACCCACCTAATCACTCACGCAGACACACTCATTCCACTTCCATTCAACTCCTCTACAGTTTAGAGGCTTTGAATGAAAGCAAGTCGACTTGGCTCTTCAGTCATATGAAAAATAAAAAAAGCGCTACCATTACATAAAGGGGGTATAGCCCTAACCGCACGTGACAAAAATGTTTCTTATTCTTGTTTTTCTCTCGCTCACGTGAATGCCGAAAAGTTGGTGATGTCTTTTTTCGCCCTTCAACTTAGTTGAAATTCAGAGCAGCCAAAACATAGGACACCACCACCTAGTGCACTTAGTAACTTGTTCAACAAATAAGCAAAAATGGGTAGTATGTAATTACTCAAACCAAACCTATAGCCTAGCTTGAGAATCGAATATATGAAGGGACCACGTTTCACGTCTGCAGTCAGAGAGAAAGAGGAACAGGAAAGGGGGAAGATATGACCAAGTTGAATCCAAGATGATCAGAACATACTGCGGTCATCTTTCAATCCAACTCTGAAGTATCTTCTTTTTTTTTTGGATTTGACTGGCGTTCGGGAGAATACGGTCAATCTTCAATGGAAGTCACCATTTTCCAATTTACAAAGCAGGCAAAGGGCAAACGATGAAGGGTTAATTCCCAATTTTTTTCCTTGTTTCATTCAAAGACATCAATGGAAAACTAACACCGATTTATAGAAGGTACACCATCATTGGGTAAAAGACACAACAAATCTCACACTTTATGTAACAGATGTGGCCGTCGTTCATTCCACGTGCAAAAGAAGACATGTTCATCATGCGGTTACCCAGCTGCTAAAATGAGATCACACAACTGGGCTTTGAAGGCAAAGAGAAGAAGAACTACTGGTACTGGTAGAATGGCCTACTTGAAACACGTAGCCAGAAGATTCAAGAACAACTTCCAAACTGGTGTTGCTAAGCCACAAACTCCAACTGAAGCTTAAATTTGACGATATCAGACCTGTGTTCTTTTGTTTTGTAATACATATCACTTATTCGTCATGAGATTTAGATCAATAACGAGGTTCTTGTTGTTTT
Source organism: Lodderomyces beijingensis (assembly GCF_963989305.1). NCBI lineage: Eukaryota > Fungi > Ascomycota > Pichiomycetes > Serinales > Debaryomycetaceae > Lodderomyces > Lodderomyces beijingensis. The sequence continues at coordinate 507,694 of NC_089970.1, forward strand.
AATTTAGGTTTTTTGTTTTGCTAGGGTATTATACGATGTTTGTTGGATTCAAAACGAAACAAAAAAAAAATCAAATACACACTGTACATTAATGTGAAAGGAAACTTTTTTTTTTCTATTTATTCAACTACATGTTCATTTCAGCATCACTGGCGAGAGCGTCATCGGATTCCGGGTTCATGTTAAAGTACAAGTTATCGGCTTCTTCATGATTGACGAATCGGTTGAGCACATCTCTCGCAAGCTCGACTGTCTCTGCTTCGTATGGAAACTCTAAGCCGTTGGTGAAATCACTCTCTGCGCTCGCGAGGACTTTGCCCAGAAAGCCCCTCGAGTCAACGACGTGGTTCACTAGTCGTTCTCTTTTCTCGTACCCATACCCGTGATCATCATTAAACATGAGCATCTTGTCGCCGAATCCTGCATTGCGGATTTTGGTCAAAAGCTTAAAGATATCGGCGGAAAGAGAGTCGGCCCCAAAGGCAATCCTCAGTAGAACAACATACAACTCATACATGGTTTCCGTGTAGATTAGATCGTTGGCATCACGGAGATCTTGCGTCAAATAGTTGACAATCTTGACGAGCTTCAGAATTAGCAGTACGCGATGTCCAATTAGCAGGGACCCGGGGGACTCGTTGATATATTTTTGCTCGAGTCCAATGACCCTCAAGATGGATTTAAAGTGATCTTTGTCGTGTAAAAACTCCCCCGACTGTCTCTGAGTGATGAGCGACAAAAACAAATCAGTTACCCTAATGCGAAGACTGAGCAAGTGCATGGCATGTTTTTCGGCAATCTCATGAGATGAAGGTCTCGGCTGAGAGCGGTCTCGCCGTATTGGTTGCGGAATCGCGACAATATAGTTCCCTAGTCGATCTTGCTCCCTCGGCACCGCTAAATCTACCAATTCCATATCAGTGTTGTTACCAATCATCCTGTTCAAGCCATGGTATCGGAATCCATCTTTCATCGGCACATCAACGGTGAGAACTTTCATCAAGGACGAGATGATATCTGAATCCGACTGGTCGTTGTTGAACGCAAAGGTGTCGTGGCTAATTGAAGCACCTAGCGTTTCAACAACACTGTAGAGGATGTTGATTTGCGCATGAGATTTGAACCGTTCGGTGTTTTGAGGCATGAAAATGGAGACAAACACACTCGAAAGGATCTGTTCATTCCAGATTTCAACCATTAAAGAATTTTTTTCAAACTGCGAAGCCAATGTCACCAAGGTCTCTGTGGTCTCCACCAATTCGATTAAAACAAACTTTTCTAGACAAACCACTTGCACAAGCTTCTCGTTGTATTGGCCAATCTCGGGCTCTTCTTCGAAATCCGTATCAAGCAACTGCAGATACTGGATTGCCAATCTCGCAAGCCAAGCCACGCTCGTCTTGATTGCATTTTGAGTCACGGCTGCTGGTTTGAAATTGACAATGCAATGAATCGACGAGACTAGGAACGGAACCGAGAGTATCAACTTGCTTGCAAGAGACTTGTCGATAACTTCCATCACCACCTTCAAGAGCTTCTCAATGATTTCGTCCAATCGCAAGTTTCTCATAGTGAACATGTATTCCAAGATGGCAGAGGATATTGGTTGCTTCTTCTGCACTTGAAATCCTTGCGATGTTATTAAATCAAAATCAAAACACGCCTTGCTCAAGTACTCAAATGACGAGCGTTTAGCGCCATTGATGAAATTGTTTCTCCAAAAGTCGATTAGGGCAGAGGCATCGCTTTTATCTTTGATGAATTTATGGACAATCTTTTCCCGCACAATTTCCACTGGCTCAACCATGGGGGTCGACTCTGATGGTGCGCGTTCTTGATCGGCGTGAACATCCAACTTTCGTCTCTTTAAAGAGCTTGACGTGATGAGCTCATTCTTAAGAAACTGGCGATCGTCTTCCAACTTGAGTAGGGCATCACGTAGAGCTTCAGTTTCGGCATTTTTGCTCCTCTTGAGGGCGTCGTATGATTGCTGCAAATCCAACAACTCGTCGCGTTTGACATTCTGCAAATGCAAGAGCTGGGCTTTCAAAATGGCAATTTCGCCATCTGCTTGAAATAGCTTTGCTTGCACTTCCGGATCTAGTGCCCCTTGTTTCTCTATAATCTGTGACGTTAAGGGTGGTACTTCGGGTACTTCTGCTGTAGTAGCAGTTAGCGTGGTTGTTGTTTGATTTGGCGTTTGAACGGGGAATTGAGTTTTACCTGTCAAGTATCCCTGCAAAATCTCATCATCTTCATCGTCGTCAGCAAAATCGCTATCTGAGTTGGACATATTGTTAGCTGAGCCGTCGCATCTGTTTTTCTTCTTTCTTTTTTGGCTGGTCTAACCCGTTTATGATGAAAGGTTGGTTGGTTGTAAAAAAAAAAAAACGCCGAAATGACAGAAAAAAATTAGAAATGTCAGCTATGGGCGACGCATGAAATCAGTCGTCTGAAAGATGGATCCAGGGCAGAGCATGAAACTATATACATATCGAGAAGAATTTGCAATTCGACCTAAGGAGTAAAGAAGAGGAAGAAGAGAGCAGCCGTTAAAGAAGCTAGAGAAGTGGCCTATTGAAATGAACGTGGCGCCTGTCTCGATTTATTCCCCCCGTCTTGAGGAAAAAAGATGATCATGTAGACAGAGTTTTCCACATGCACCTGCAATTGAACCCCACAAATGCATATGCCAAGTCAACCTCTAGCGTAATGATTGGTCCTAACCTAAGAAATAGAAAGAAGCCATGACTAGCTTAGCTCTGATTTACCAAGAGAAATTCTTGCAGTCGTTGTCGTGGTTTCTTCGTCTTCGTTGGTTCGTTTTTCAAAGAGCCTGGGTTTTGTTCAGCCATTGCGGCAAGTGCCTGAAAAATTAAATTTCGTAGGACCTCATCACCCCCCCCCCCCTTTTTTTTTCATGAGAATCATCTTTACCATTGAAAAACTTCCAAATACCCGACAATGGCTGACAATAACACCCAGAATGGAGCTTCCAAGAAAGTGAAGAATGGCAGTCGGAATGCAGAGGCAGAGGACTCTACTTCCAAAGCAGCGCCAGCGCCATCACAAGCAGCGACAACCACCACAACAACAAAGTCTTCTTCGGTCCCATCCGCATCTCTCATACCAGTACAACCAACCCCGCTTGGATCGCGAGACAAGACAACAAAGAGACTCGTAGTGGTGTTGTCCCAAGCATGCTTGGAAACTTACAAGATGAACACGGGCACTGGGCCAGGAGGTGATAGGTATGCATTGTTGAACTGCGATGACCACCAAGGGTTGTTGAGAAAAATGGGTAGAGACATAGCGGAAGCAAGACCCGATATCACACATCAGTGTCTCTTGACATTGTTGGACTCGCCAATAAACAAAGCAGGCAAGTTGCAAGTCTACATCCAGACCGCGAGAGGTGTGTTGATTGAAGTCAACCCGAGCGTCAGGATTCCTAGAACTTTCAAGAGATTTTCAGGTTTGATGGTCCAGTTGTTGCATAAAATGAGCATCAGAAGCGAAAACTCCAAGGAAGTGTTGTTGAAAGTGATCAAAAACCCCATCACCGATCACCTACCTACTAAATGCAGGAAAATCACCTTGTCGTTCGATGCCAAGGTTCGAAAAGTACAGGACTATGTCTCTACATTGGATGACGACGAGAGTATTTGCGTATTTGTGGGTGCTATGGCTAGAGGTAAGGATAGTTTTGCCGATGAATTTGTCGACGAGAAGATTGGTTTGTCCGATTATCCATTGTCAGCTTCAGTGGCCTGTTCAAAATTTTGCCATGGATGCGAGGATGCATGGGAGATTTACTGATGATGATGACAATGACGATGACGGTGATGACTTTAAAGATGATGATGGTTCAGGAATTAACAACGCTTCTCTCTCTGGAATATGACCAAGCAAGTATGTTAGAGTAGACTTTCTAAGTAGTGTGTGATCGTGGTGGTGAATATACCAACTTCTAGAAACGGTTAGTGCGGCTCTTCCTTTTTTTTTCTTTTACGACCTTTTCCTGACTCTGTCCAGATCCTCCGATTTTGCAACCATTTCCCCCCCTCCTCCCCCAATTCAACTTTACACATCTTTTTCGGTATGAAAAAAGCTTTCAAAAATTCTTTACAAGGCCCTTGAGAAGAGGGGAGTGGAAGAGGAAGAGAAGTGGTGAAAGACTGCAGACTTTTATCAATTTCCATTCTTGCTTTTATAAAAATCTAAAAAACTACGCTATCACTTGCCAACCATTTGCTTTTAGTATAGTATAAGTATTGTATACACTCGCCCATAATGAGCAACTTGATCCTGAATGCTGCAGTAGAGAGTTATAAAAACTCCAAAACTGCTGGCAGAGCCATAATCGAGCTGCTCAACCTTTCCAATTTGCTCGACATGAACTTTTCCAATGCTGCCGTGGTGCCGTTAACGACACATCCAACGGCGTTCTACATTCGCCAAGACTGGAAAAACAAACACAGAAGCATCAAGGTGTTCAATGGAGCCGGCGAGCAAGTTTACACTTTTGAAAGATTATCCCCGACAAATCCAGTCTGGAGAATGCTCACGTTCCCACAACGTCGAGAAATCGCTACAATTAAAATCTCGCTTTTTGAAAAATCGATAAATTTCCACAATAAGCCCGGGTTGGCCCATCGTTGCGTTTCCAAGGATTGGAACATGCGAGGCAGGCACCGGTCTTTTTACTTGAATGATGGCGCGAAATATTCGTGGTCTTCAACGACAAAGTTTTTGGAGAAGATAATGAACCCACTGAATGGCCCCGATGAGCAAAGAGTCAGGGTCGCGAAAGTGAAGCTTATGAGGCAGTTCAAATTGGATTTCGAAGTGTTGGTTGATGAATCAAAGATCGATGCAGAGGTGGTGTTGGCAACTGCGTTGATCTCCATCTTTACGCAGTGGGGAATAGGCGATTTCACTGACACCATTGGTGCAACATTCATACCTGATGCAAATACTCAAAGCGTGAACGCTTGATCGCCTTGAACGCGGGAAACAGGATCAAAAAGATATTATAACGAGTCTATAAATAATATACTTTTTCGAGAAAACAGTTGAACAACTACAAAAAGAACAACAAAATATATAACAGGAAATGAGGTCACTGTCACTGTTACTGTCACTGATCAATAACACCTTCCTTATGTAGAACCTTCTCAATTTCATTGAACAAAGTCTCAGTTGTCACGGCTGACCCCTTGACTCTCGTGCATATAATCTCGGACTTCTCACCCCTGCTTCGAGGGGCTAGGCGGATTCTGAATTTGCAACTCTTTAGATCAAACGAGTTGTGTTTGGAAATGGAACCCGTGATGCAAGAACTGTACGGATCGTGCTTTAAATCCTTTAATCCAAAGTTGGACCAGGACTTTAACAATGCAATCAAGGCCGAGGTCATCTCCTCCTTTGGCAAAATTGTGTGGAACTTGCGTAGTTCGGAGTCTTGTGATGCGCCGCCGGCACCGGAGGAAGAAGCAGAAGAAGAAGAAAACCACCGAAGGAATGATGGTTTATGCTTCTCTTCGTCATGTTCTGTAGCTGTAGCTGTTTGTGTTGGCGGATGATTGTGGGCAGTTGCAGCTGGGTCAGTAGATTTCTTGGATCCCCACGAGAGCTTTCTAAAGAAAGAACTCTTTCCGTCCTTTTCAGCGCCGTAATTGTTTGTCTTGTCATCTAGAGGCGACTTCTTTTTGGTGTTCTTGGGTGGGACATCAGGAAGCCTTGGTTCAGGTTTCGAGTTTCTAATTGGTGGCTGCGGGTTATGCAGCCCGTTTTGACTACTTTGTACCTGCTTGTTTGATGAAATTTTTCCGTTGTTTGCTTTCGATACACCATTGGCCGAGGCGTCGATGGAAGATATGGACGACTTTCCCTCGGGCAATTTGATCTTATCGAAAACGTCATCTGTACTCGAAGCATCCGAGAGCATCGACTTGTAATGTCCCTTGTTGACATCTTCGCTCTTGCTGGCAAACGTTTCATTGTGCTCGCCTGATGAGGGCAAGTCGGGAACCTTGGAGGTCGGCCTGTACGAGGTACTGTATCTCCTTGTAGTTGATGCACGAGAAGCTCTCTTTTCGTTGGCATCGTAATACGAGTATCGCTTCTTTGCCAAGTGTTCTTCAAAGTCCATTACCGAATTACCATCAATTTCAACATCCTCCTCATCTTGCTCTGTCATACCAGCTTTGTCCAATCTGTCGGCAAAACTTGTTCTCAACCCGGACCCGGGAAGACCCATGCGTTCCTCTGTCTCCTCGGGTCTATGGGCGTCTATGATTGAGTTTAGATCCATGTAGGATCCTCTCGTCGAGTACAACGAAAGCACAGACATTCGCTGATTCAGATTTGTAAAGTTTCTAGATTTTCTTGTAACGTTAGGTATTTTGACACCGCTAATCAATGTTTTGAGCTCTCTTTCCTGTCCCGCAAACGCATCGTCGCCTTTTCCCGATCTCCGTGCATGAGGCAAAACGTCTCCCATCAAAGAGGGGTCATCGAGGTCTGGCTCGGGCAATTCGTAATCACACTTTGTTTCATAGTAGCTGTCGCGGGTCACTCGCTTTTTGAGCTTATTTGTCGACGGCACCACTTCTTCTTCAGCAATGTCATCCATTATTGAAACCACCGACTGCCTGTTCACCTTTGCCTTGTCATTTGCCTTATCATGTGCCCCTCTCTTACTGTCATGCCACTCTCTCTCCAATGCATCATGAGCGCGTTCAATTTTCGCATTGTGATGTGCTTGCCATAATGGATCCAATTTAGATACTGGTCTTCTCGTTAATATCGGAGTCTGTCTTCGTGTTGGCACAGGCTGACTAGCGCTTCTTCTTTTCAAGTTCTCCACTTCCTCAAGTGTCAACTCTCGAGATGTCGGGACACCATCTCCCTCAGACAAAGCTCTCAAGGCAGACATGTTTTTCGATTGACGCTTTTTGGGTTGCTTGAGCTCCGATAGTTTATTCAACTCTTGCTCGCTGTTATTGGGATCTTCATCAGACCGGATCAAAATGCTCAATTTTTTGGAGCTCAAAATCGACCTTCTGCTCTGCCTCTTTTTCTTCTTTTCCAATTCTTTTCTAGCTTTCAACTCTGCCTCGTGTTTTCGTCTCTCTATTTCCATTAATCGCTCATACTCTCGTGCTTCGATTTCCTCCGGGTCTATCAATTGCTCGTCGTCTTCATTGTACTCTTCTTGGTTGAAAATCTTGTCACACAAGGCAGCAAAAGTTGCCGAAGTTCTCTTGGTTTGCTTGTCCATGTGTTCCCACTCATTATCAGTCGCCATTTTGGCATATGTCGACAATAATTTCATGGTTATTGAGTTCTTCATCAATCCTTTTGCCATCGATGCTCGGATCGATTTTCTCTTTGACGATTTCTTGGTTGCTCGCGACATGACTGAAGCTCTTTTGGAAGGAGATATTTTTGCCGATTGTAAAAGGGTCGATGATCTGTCAGCTGCTGTTTGAGGTTGTTCGGACCCTTTATCCAAGTAGTATGAGTCCTTTGAAGGCAACGTGGGAGGAATCGATAGCGTGCTTTGCGCGTCAACAATCTCATTGTAAATGTTTGCTGGAATGGTCCTTGCCGGGGCCAGGTTGTTGTTGTTGCTGTTGCTGTTGCTGTTGCTTTGAAGTACTTGCTGTTGTCTCTTTGCAGGAGATCCTCTGGGAGAGGCGTCGTAATTGGGCCTCCTTTTTGGAGATTTTCTTGGAGAGTTGTTTACCGACGAGGAGGCTGATATCCGCGAGTAAATCGGCCTGTTGTGAGCATTATGGCTAACAGCAATACCAGGCTGGCCATTTCGATATTGAAAAGAACTTGGTCTCGAGACATTGATTTGGCTTGCCCGCCTCTTTCTTGGAGTGGTCGGGTTCTTACCGGCAACAACCGAGCCACTTCTCTTCATCTTGTTACTTACACTTGCAGATCTTTTCGTCTCACCGGTGAAATCGTCGCTAGAGTGTCGATATCTCATCAATAGAGCGTAAAAAGTCTTTTCTGAGTTTGGACCGCTCCGGAGAAGAGCCTTGATTATTTCGTCTTCTGTTCTGTCCTTCCACAAAATTGACAAGTTCGATAGGATCTGTTTGTCAATGTTTTTTGTAGACCCAAGCGATTTGTGTGCAGTTTCTGGGTGTGGAAGCGATCTTTCGCTGATGAGATCTTCATTGGGGCACGGATACTTGGTCAACAACCGGTGTTTTAGAATCTTTTCGGTGCTGATTCTGGTTTTTGGATCCACGTCCAACATCTTTGCAATCAAATCCTGAGCATCTTTGCTAATCTCATCGACGGGCATTTCATAATTACCAGCTTGCACTTTTAGCAACAAGTTTCGAATGTTTTCATCGTCAAATGGTAGTCTTCCCGTGAGGAGTGCAAACAAGATGACACCGCAGGACCAAACATCGGATGCGGCACCATGGTATCTTAATCCACTAACAATTTCAGGGGCAGCATAGTGAGGAGATCCACAAGAAGTCTCCAACAATTTGTCATTGCTTTCCAAAGCTGCCATTCCGAAATCGGCCAATTTGACATTTAATTGTGCATCCAAGAGTAAATTTTCCGGTTTCAAATCTCGATGACATATCCCTAACGCGTGGCAATAGGCGGTGCCCAATATGATTTGTCGAAAGTATTTGATGGCTTCAGCTTCTTGCAAGGGACCTCTTTCCACGAGTAAATCAAACAATTCTCCTCCTTCAACGTACTCGAGTACCAAATAAAGCGCTTTTGAAGTTTCCCAGACATCGTATAGCCTCAAGACGTTGGGGTGGTTCAATAGTTTCATGATGATGATTTCTCGCTCTATACCGTAGGGTAAACCGTCGCTATCGCCACCGTCATGGGTAGTTTGTTCATCGTCGTGCAATTCAGACTTGGAGACAACCTTCACAGCAGCTTTTTGACCTGTAGCTTGATTAGTTGCGAGCAACACTCTTCCAGTAGCACCTCTCCCTAAAGTTTTCCCCAATTTCCAAGGACCAATAGTCTGAGGGTGGTTATGATGTGACGTTGATTCTATCGAAGACCCTATCGAGCCCTGTCTAGAATGTGACATGCTGTTTTTTTTTTTTTGCTAATATGATATAATGGCTAAAGGGACAGCTCGTTGAAGCACGAGTCTGGCGTGAGTTCAATAAGCGAGTGTGTAACTAACGGATTGATTGCTTGATCACAAGTGAAGTGAATGAACGACTGAGTGAGTGAGTGAGCAGATGATAGCGAACGGGAGAAAAATTGAATAGCTGTTTTTTTTTTTTGGTTTGTTTGTTTGTTTACTCCTCTAGCCAGTAGTAGATAAGTGATGTCAAGCAAAGGGAAGGAAAAAACGGTTGGATGGTTTAGATTGATGGTGAAATTCCAATTGTTAAAAAAGAAAAAGGGTGAATTTTTTTTTTTTTACCTGTGGTAAAGATTGAGCCCATTGGCAAAAAAGACTTGAAGCAGGGCACGGTTATAGTTATCAACAAAAAAACAAAAACTGAGAAGACGCGTCTGTTTCTCAACGATCTTTGCGGTGAGCCACCCTGCCTGTATTTTTTTGTCTTTTGGTTGCGACGCGTCAATTTTTTTTATTGGAGCAAATTGATGCAATAATTAACACTACAGCACACGCTTAGTGTACAGTGTCGGTATATGAAAGACGGGGAGAAGGACGGGGAGAAGGACAGGGACAAGTACAGCAGAAGCAGCGGTCCTTTAGAACATTTTGGTATATTGTACGTTACTTAGGAATACAATAGAGGATTGAAGGTTCTTTCAAGTGGCAAACGTGGGTGGAGCTTTAGTAGGATCATTCTAGGTCTAAGGTCTGCGTGTTCCCCAAGTATATTTGTTGTTTTTTTTTGAAAGGGGGTGGTTCATACTGCGTTGGTGCTTACTCATGAAAAGCAAACCGTCCATAACCACACCATCAGACCTAAGATGTATAAGAATACTCTGGTGTAAGACAGCAGTCGGTTTCCAACCGGTGCCTTGCCCTAGTTGTGGTCTGATCACGTGACACGGTATTGTATCTCCGATTTCTTCCTGGTTTGCACTTCGCGGACCACATCCCGAGACCCATTTCGATTACCTATTTTTAGGACAAGTAGATACCCCTGGGTAAAGTAAGAAACAAAATTCTGTTTTTGGGCTTTACTTGAGGCCGATCTCACTCAAAAGGTCCATCTGTTTCTTCATTTCCTCGCTTGCCAACTTGGACTTTCTCTTTTCCTCTTCATCTCTCCTGTAATCGTCTTTGATACAACTCAACACTTTCAGTTTTTCCTTTGCATTGTCGGGCTTTTGAGCCAAAAGATTGGTGACCTCGTTGAATTCCGTGGTGTCAGCATGTAATCTATCTAGTTTGCTCTTTGCAGCTTTCGACTTGGATTTCGAAATGTGGGATGACGATGACGATGACAATGAGGTGGAAGGTGTGGATTTACCCGATTTGAATTTCAACTTTGATTTTGGTTTCAGATTCGCCTTTTGGATTCTGTTGCTGGATTGCAGTCTCGAAGATGAACCACTCCCAGATTTCCCTGCCATGGTTGAAAAAATGTGTATTTATAAATCCGCCCTAGTCTATTCCTTGGTATGAAACCGTATGAGGAGCACAGTAGAGGTGCGAAATGGAGAGATGTGAGATGCCAGAAGCGAGTTGCAAGTTGCGCACAGTTGAAACAAGGAAAAAAAAAAAGTGTAAGGTCTTCTCGTCTCTTGAATAAATTTCTGGTAGATCACCAACCGCTGACCTCATCTCATCTCATCTCATCTCACCTCACCTCACTTCGTCATCCAAAATGCCATCAACCCATAATCGTGATAAGCCTTGGGATACTCCCGATATCGATAAATGGGCTCTTGAAGAGTTTAAAGAAGAGCACAATGCATCGGGACTACATTTCGCTGAGGAGTCCTCGTTTATGACCCTATTTCCAAAATACAGAGAACAGTACCTCCGCAGCATTTGGAGCGATGTAACGAAAGCCTTGGAGAAGCACCATATAAAATGCGAATTGGACTTGGTCGAAGGTGCAATGACGGTGAAAACAACTACCAAGACATTTGACCCTGCCATGATTATCAAGGCTCGTGACTTGATTAAATTACTAGCTAGATCTGTACCGTTTCCACAAGCAGTTAAAGTTCTCCAGGATGACGTTGCTTGCGACGTGATCAAGATTGGCAATTTTGTCACTAACAAGGACAGATTCATCAAGAGAAGACAAAGGTTAGTTGGGCCAAATGGTAACACGTTGAAGGCTTTGGAATTATTGACCAAATGTTATATTCTTGTGCAAGGAAACACGGTGAGTGCCATGGGACCATTTAAAGGGTTGAAAGAAGTCAGGAGAGTAGTTGAAGATTGCATGAAGAATATCCACCCTATATATTACATCAAAGAGTTGATGATCAAACAGGAACTAAGTAAAAATCCCGAGTTGGCCAACGAAGACTGGTCGAGGTTCTTGCCTAGTTTCAAAAAGAGAAACGTTGCAAGAAAGAAGACGAGCAAGAAACCGGCAGCTGAGAACAAGGTCTACACACCGTTCCCACCCGCCCAACAGCCTCGTAAGGTGGATTTGCAGATTAAGAGTGGTGAGTATTTCCTCGGCAAGAGAGAACGCGAGTTGAAGAAATTACAAGAAAAGAGAAGTAAACAAGAAGAGAATAGTGAGCTAAAGAGACAGGAGAGAGCCAAGGATTACGTTGCGCCCGAGGAAGAGCAGTATGAAAACAAGCTATTGAAATCGGACAAGAAAGAGGAGAAAAAGAAGAAGGAGAAGAAAATAGATGCAGAAGCCGGACCCGGGGAAGATGAAGCCCATGCCAGTGACAAGAAGGAAAAGAAGGAAAAGAAAGATAAGAAAGACAAAAAGCGGAAGAAGAGCAGTGACGAAGTTGACACCAAGGAGTCAAAACTTCGTAAAACTTCGTAAAAAATCTCAACATGTGGAATGATAAAGTTATTTGCACCTGCTGCGCTGCCTTGATCTATTCTGAGGTTGCAGTGGTTATATTGTTTAGTTTTCGCAACTGTAATTTTACAAAAAACAACAACAACAAGGATTCACGCTTCTTCTTCTTTGATGCATTGAGTAGATGTAGTAGTTGTCGCTCCCCACTAGAGTTGGTTCAAAAAAAAACCTACCATTTTTCATTTAGTCACACGACCCTAAATAATCCGCAGGCGTTTGTACAAGAACTCGCCAGGCTCACACGAGCAAAGTTATGGTTTCGACAAAGTTGTTGTTCCTGTGCTTTCTCTTGGAGTAGCAGTCAAAGTCACTAGTCCTTAGTCTAGGTGACTACTACTGCCTCTTTTGGGCTCGTGCAGGTTAAAGTTTAAAGACACACGACTACAAAATCGGTTAGACTGTTCTCCATAACCACAGCCATCTCTCTCTATCTCTATCTCTACTAATTTTTATAAAAAAACTTACTCACCTGGTTCTGTTTTCAGACGACCATCAGGGTGGGTTGAAATTTCTTCGTATCTCGAGGTATCTCGACGAAGGTAACTAGCGGGCGAGAGGTGGATGGAGAGCGCCCCCATCTTGCAAACCAAAAGAGTTTCCATTTCCACTTAATACGTACACACTGCGTACATATTCAGGGCCCTTTATATATATATCTACACTGTCAATTCTCCGAACAAACAGTTCGGCAAACAGTGGAGTGTGAACTGTGGACTGGAGATGGGTGCTGATCGTGAGGCTGAATATATCCTCACCCATCTATGTGGGAGATCTATTGTCTCTTCCTCTTTAGGAAGTTGCGTTGCCTAATCGAGAACCTGAGGCATCAATATTGACAAAAGATCCTTTTTCAAAGCGCACTCTTTGGAATAACCACCACAAGAAAAAACACACCCAAACACACATACAACACACGCGCAAAGATAGCGAGATTAGCCGCCCACCCCCTAAGAGCATATCAAAAGAGCCATCTCTTCCATCGGTGTTTTCTTTCTATTCTTTTCATAACGCTTCGCTGCTCTCGGATCTGCAGTTGTTCAAAGAGCTCTATTTGAAAGTGAAAAGCGGTTACATCAAGAGACCCATCGACCCTCTCTTTATCTCCTCTTTACCCCCTCCCTCTCTTCTTGTCTTTTGGGGTTTCTGCATTGCGCAGGTCAAACACATTTGTATTTGGTTACACCAGAGGCACACTCTATAAGAGAGAAAAAAAAAATACTGGCGTTTTAAGGCGCAAATTGTAAATAGAACAAAGAGGGTGAAGCAGATTTTTGCATAAATTGACAGGACCAAGGTCTTTGGAGAAAAAGGACAGGAATTCCAGATAATTCTAGCTCCAACTCTACTTGATGCTGCTGGTGGTACATTCTTAACAACGGCATAAACAAAAAACAATTTTGTCCTCTCAACCATCAACCATCAACCAAACAAGCAAGCACACCCACACACATACGACGAGCTCATTTTGAAACTTTAAAGTGTGTTTCTATGCATGGAAGGAGACAGTGGAGCTAAGAGATCGAGAGAGCAGAAATCGTCAATGTCAGCTGTCTTGGAGCCATCAGTTTCACTAGCGGGATCTGCAGAGTTGGATCCCACCAGTATAGCCTCGCATTCGATACAGCTCATTCAGAACATCTCCCACATCAACGAAAAGCTAGCCCACAATGACAACGGCGTCTTGCAAATCAGGGCTCTTATGGAGCTCAACCAATCGTGCTTGGCTGAACTATGTGCATTGAGTGAACGTGTGCTTCAGTTGCAGACCATAGCATCCGCCTCAGCAGCAAGCGCAAATGACGATGCAGCCCTCACATTCCAACCAACTTTCGAACACCTCGCCCAGGAATACTCCCACGTTTTCCAAAAATTGACCATGCATGATGCGTTTGGTGAGCAAAAAACACTACCTCAGGATGAGCCGACTGATGAAATCGACATTGACCGAGCTGACTTGGAAGATGAAAACCCAGAATTGTGGCCTCGCTGTTCAACGCCAACGCCAACGCCTCCAGATTTGAAAAAGATGATCTCCATCTCTAATCTACGCTTGAAGCCGATTAGGTGCAGTTCATCCTCCTCCACCACTACCACCACCACGTCGCCAACAGCCGAACCAAGAGTTGTATCGAAACAAAAATCAAGGTATAGACTCTCAGCAATCTACAACTTGACACCGATTGTGTACGAGGATTTACCTAGTGCAGATGCCACCAACACCGTTATTTCAGATCACTCGTCCTTCTCCGATGACGAAAGTGAGAGAATGATGAACAATAGTGCTACTGAAACTTATGATACCACCGAATCGCATTTAGTGCACAGTGACCATCACCAGGAACATCAACATCCACATCAAGGAGACGTGGCAGAAAATTACGACATTGGCGTCGAGCCAACAGAAGTTGATTTCAAAGAGCCGTCTGCATCCAAGTCGTTCATCTTCAAGCACCATCGATCTAGTTCAGACCCAACAGTTTCAACCACCAAATCCATAGACCACGCCGATTTGCTCAAGGAGCTAGATTTCGAGCACGACTACTTGCAGTTCAACAGATTGAAACATTTCATCAGCATGAGCCAGATACCGAGTCATCTCGAGCGGCACCAGGAACCTTTTGATGTTCAAGATGACTTGTTTTACCGCGACTATGTTAAATCGGCAACTGCAACAACACCGCAGCTTCATGACGAAATTGACTGCGACGTGTGTTCGATAGTCTCGGATGTATCTTACTATTCGCCGGAAAAGCAGCAAGGCCAGCCGCCGCTTTTGCATAAGCACGACTCGGATTTGGGATTCGACACGTATAATAGTTTCTTGAGGAAGCTGGCTTTAAATTTGAATGGAAATTACTTGAAAACGTTTCCCCATGCGAATTATCCGGTAAGAAAGGAAGCAACTGCAATTGTCTCGCCAGCGCCAGCACCACCAATTACACCACCAATTGCACCACATCATTATCACCATCATCTTCTTCATCATCAACATCATCATCAATATCATCCGCACAATGGGAAAACTGGTAAGTTCCACAATCCAATACTTCAATTGCGTCCATCGAAAACCGTGCTGCCTACTTTGGACTCATCGTATCACCATGAGTTCCATACCTCCACTTCTTCCACCACCACGGCTGATTGCATAGCCAACGGATACTCGTCAAGGAGACTATTAAGCGACGTCATGTCGCGCAATTGCCCAACTAGCTCCACCAAGCAAACTTCCAAACACGCAAGCGCGAGCTCCAAATTCACTACTGCGCCACGCACACCGCCCGCGCCACCACGACAAATCCCATTCCAAAAACCACCCATGGCTCACTCAATCCCGGACTCCGCGAATAGCCATCGTCATAATAATAACCCAAATACATCGTCATCATCACCGTCATCTTCATTTCTACACCCCACGTCCAAAAAATCAATAGCATCAACTACTCCCACCGTAACAATAGCACCTCAACCTCACCCTGTGCCCAGTGGCAGATCCCTCCTTGCGAAATTCATCATTGCATCACAGAAATCCTCCTCCAACAACAGCGCCGCCGCCGCTAATTTCAACAATGCATCAACGACGAGACCAGTCAAGGCACCGACACCGGAAAAGATTAAAGATTTAAAGAGACAGAAAATGTTCAAGCACGTGCCGATCCTGGCACCCAACGAAGCTCAACTTAAGCGAATACCTTGTGCCATACAACAGGGAAGAAGAACCGATGGGCTGTTTTCTAATCTCACGATTCAGAATAATAAAAAATACATCAAGCATGGCGATTCTTCGATTTTCAATAGTCCCATTATGCGATCGTGCAATGAAGTTGCATTGAGAGAAGCTTTAGCTGATAGTCTACTTGATTAAATTTTTGATCCCCTTTCCCCCCCTGTCAGCACCACCACCACCACCACCACCACTACCGTAATTGTTCTTGTTATTGATTTGTTTATTGATGTGTATGCTAAACTAATTTTATACCCCATAATTCTCCATTTTTTTCTTTTTTTTTTTACTTTTTTTAAAACCCAGAATTGGAAAACAACGAAGATGAGGTCGAGCTTCTTTTGAAATTGTTCAAGTCTTTCTCAATCTGTTTTTGCTTACTGCTCTTTAACTTTTCATTTGACTTCTGATTCTTCGACATGAATGTGATTGAAGCCTTGGATCCCGAGACAGCTTTGTACTGCTTGCGTATAGTGACTCCCGAAAAGTGCTGCTTGCCATCTTTGATCAAGACTCCCTGCTGCTCCTGGAACGATTTAAACGACTTGACAAGTGAGGGCTTCTTGAACTTGGGCATGAACTCGTCATCCTCCTCCTCCCTTGCATCTCTATCGTCTTGCTGCGTTTCCTCGTTTTCATCGACATCTGTGTCTGCTTGGTCCAAGCTTCGTTTCCGGCGCGAGCTTTGCTCAATCATTGTGGGACGCTTTCTCTCCAAGTTTAGTGAGCTTCGCGATTTCAACGTTCTAATGTCGATAACGTCTTCTTCATCATCCGGGTAGCCGTGTTGGAAATTAGACATTCGTTGTATTCGCCGATACTTTGTTTCGTCGTCATCGTAGACGCTATCATTGAGGAACGACAACTGTTTCTGGACAAAGGACTCCTCGATTCTGATTGTCTTTCTAACCGCTGCTTCTTTCTCAATCGAATCCTCTTCTTCATCGTCATCGTTATCATATTTTTTATTGCTTTCTTTAGTGTGACTATCGCCACTTTTCATGTTTTCATCCTGCAACCTGCCGTTTCCCAACGGATTCGACACCGCTTCCAGGTCTTCATTTTCGTCCTCACTATCGATTCTGATGATTTCGTTCCTATCCTCGATCGTGGCAAAAAATGCCCTTGATTTTTCGTTTTTACTCAACGCCTGGAGCTTTTTATTCTGTAGCAACCGCTGCTGCTGCTCCTGCAATTTCTGTCTTCTATAAGCAGCCAACAACTGGTCTTCTTCATCGCTCAACTCAATATCCAATCCACTAACTCCAACTCGTTTGATCAATTTGTGGTTCTTTATATCATCGAGCACTTTCTCCAACTCTTTTTGATCCCTGATGTGGTACTCCTCCATAAATTTCTTTCTTATTTCCTCATCCTTTAAATCGATATTGAAATCATTGTCAATCATTTTCTCATCTTCAGAGTTGGCAACGTCACTGAATTCTTCATCGGCACCTCCAATACCTTTCCATTCATCTTCAGATTCTTCGGCCTCACCTTCGACCATGGCCTTTAATCCTCTCCTTTCCAACTCTTTTCTCCTCTTTCGCAATTGTAGTTCTTTCCGCTTGATCATGTACTCGTAATCTTTGACCCTCTGCTCCATTTCCGTCGGGTCTACTTCTTCCTCTTCTTCTTCCTCTTCTTCTTCTTCCTCCTCCTTATCCTCAGTGCCTTCTTTAATTTGATTCATTTGAGCTCGAATTGCTCTTCTGCCTCTAGCAACCTGGGCTGGAGTTATAACGTCATCTTCATCCTCGTCCTCGGCACCGGCAGATGACATGAAAGTGCCAGAACTTTTCGTGTCCCTCCTAATCACTTGGGTTTCACCAGCAACACCCGTCTGCATCCCATCCGCTTGAGTTGGTACGTGAATTTTAGTAGCCTGTGTTTCCTGCGTCTGTGTTAGGTCGTTGAACTGGGGTACTCCAGTGTTTATATTCAAGTCAATCTCATCTTGAGTGAAGATGAATGAGTCCTCCTGCTCTCTAGGTTCCAAGTTCTTGAAAAGTTTCTGCTCCTCTTTCTCCACCTCCTCTCTTTGCGTTTCTGCTCTGATGGGCACGTGCGGTTCCATACCTTCTGTATGTGGGCCATCATTGTCCTTATTCTGGTCATAGCTAATTTGTGACCCAGCAAGATCGCCTTCCTCGGCCGATGCGTTGTTTTCATCTGAGTCATTTCCGTCAACCTCATCGGAATCATACTCACTATCAGGGACGTCGCTATCACCTACGTCGCTGTCCTGTTGGCCAACATCAAAGTCATTGTAATCTGCGTCCTCATTTTCGTGTCCCGCTGCTTCACCTGCATTCTTGCCCATAAGCGCCAACATTGCTCGTTCTTGCAACTTCTCTTTTCTTCTAATCTTTCGTGCTCTCTCCATTTCCCTCTCCAATAATGAAGACATTGACTCTTCTTCCTTCTCTAGCTCCTCTCTTAAAGCGTGTTCGGGATCATTGAGCTTATGGACTCTCAATTGGTCAATATTCCGCTTGTGCAATTGTTTCAAAAAGTCATTTCCAATCTTGGATGTTTGGTCTTTGAGACTCCGTGGTTGGTGGGTATTTTGCAATCGCTTCTTTGAGTACTTTTGCCTTATCATCAACTTTTTTTCCTTTGATAACTCCGGAATCACATCTAGTTCGTTAGCACGACTGGCAGTAGCTTGAGATCTAAAAGGATGAGAGTTCAAGTGGCTTTTGATTGGAGACGACGAGTCCCTTAACTCTGCATCAGAATCCGAATCCAACGAGATTACGTCTTTCTGACGTTGCGTGGTGGGGGAGCCTTGAGCAGGTAACTCGCTCATTGCTTGCTTGAGTCTTTGTGCATATGCCTCAAGTGGGTTCGTAGGCTTCCTGGTCTTTGATGGAAGCTGGAGCACGCCAAAGAGATCCTCGGCATCACACTTGACGGGTGATGTGGTAGGACTGGAATTTAAAATGTCATTGATTGTGGGAGAAGAAGGGCCGTGATCTGGTCTCGAGTTGATTTCCGCTTCTCCGCTATCATTATCATTATCATTATCATCATCATCCTTTCCTTCTTCTTCTTCTTCTTCTTCTTCTTCTTCTTTATCTGAAAACGCTCTGAGGAAGCGGTCCTTGGTGAAAATCTGGGTACTCTCAAATGCAGGCCGGATGTCAATCTTGCGCTTTTGGATGTTGATAAACTCTTGTGCTTTTTGCAACTCCCTCACAGATAAGCCGTCGCTTTTCAAGTGAGATGAAACAACAGTGTCATTAGCTTCCTCGTTTAGTTCATTTTCTTCGTCCGTGAGCGAACTTCGAGTAATGTCTTGCTCCAACTCATCCCGGGTCTGTTTGGCGAGGCGCTCTTCTTTTTCCCTGGCTATACGTGCAAGCTTCTTCTGCTCCGCGAGCTCGCTGATTCTTGCAGCCCTTTCTTCTTTAGTTAGAGGAAGTAGACCTAGACTTTCTTCCGTTCTTTCCTCCTCCCCTTGTTTTGTTCCTTCGCTTCCGCTTTCGTGCTCTTCGTCAGACATGAACAAATTTGCAAGCTTGCGTTTAGGTATCATTTGAGTTTGCTCCAAGATTGAATGCTGCTGTGTTGTCTCGATTCCATTACATTTTGCAAACTCGCTCTCATCCACTTCCAATTGGGGCAA
This sequence comes from Lodderomyces beijingensis, assembly GCF_963989305.1. Classification (NCBI taxonomy): domain Eukaryota; kingdom Fungi; phylum Ascomycota; class Pichiomycetes; order Serinales; family Debaryomycetaceae; genus Lodderomyces; species Lodderomyces beijingensis. Next base: position 527,048 of record NC_089970.1, read on the forward strand.
GAGCTGGAAAGCTGAAGCTGAAGGAGGCTTTTCAACAGGCTCATTGGCGGTTTCGGTAGCATTATCTCGTGTGATTACTTGAGTTTCTGCCAACTCTTCCTCTTTATTCGTGTTCCCCAACAATCTGCTTTTGATCTTGTCCAATATACTGAGATCAGGGGCGGCCTCCAGGGTTTTCAGTGGCTCCTGTGTACTTCCAAAGTTGAATAGTGGACCCAACATAGACGTGTTTCCAGCTGCAGGTGCATGATTTTCTGGTCCAGCAATGGTCACCTGGGTCGAGTCCATAGCAGTGTTTTCAATGTTACCATGCAGAGACAATCTATCCTCCATTATCTCTGTCATGTTCCTCCATGGGCTGAGTTGGTTGAAGCAATGGTTGAAAATCGAACTGTTCTTCTTTTTGCTTTGGAAATGTGCTGCAAAAAAATAAATACAAAATATAAAAAAAAAGAGTAGCGCGTCTGTTTACGGCCGATAACTTCAAACCCACCGCGTAGAATATACATCTCCCGCGACAGAAACTATAAAACGCCAGGAGCCAGTCTTTTCGATACTCAAGAGCTACTAACTATGCCATGCCAATAGATCAGCTTTTTCTTAGTTCGAGCACGGGGTGTTGCAATCTTGAAAAGAAAATCATGATCAAGTTTTTTTTTTTCTACAAATTTTAGACGCGTTTGGGAGGAAAACACCCGAGTCTCTAAGAAAATGGCCTTTCATGGGCTTCCACAAGTTCAGATCTTTAAGTAAAAGAACCCCGTTGGTTATTCAAACAGTTGTCACTCTTGGTCAGATTACTGAAAACTGAGAATTGTTGCAGAGGGTTCTTGACTCGGTTTTTTTTTTTTTTTTTGGATTACCATTTCCCGCTAGTAAGAGAGATTGTTCGTGGATCACGTGGAAGTCACGCTTTCTGAGATCATCTCCATCTTGAAAAAAAAATCGCTGTATAATACTGCACATCCATACATCAATAGTGCACGGCCCATCCATCGAGTACCTTTTTTTTATACGACCTGTCCCACATGTACTGTCTCATCATAAGCTAGTGTCAAAGAAATTGGAAATGACTGGTACAGTCTAGACAACAGCGTGGAACCAAATTGGACAAACAGGGTCGTTTGACCCTGTTTGTTTCGATTGTGGTACGGGGTATATGTGACAGGTTGTCCCGCAAACGGTAAAATTCCTGTCTTGGAACTGTGGCTCTCCTCGTCCGATTGTTTTATTGGCCCCTGGTTTTCTTTCTTACTTCTTTTTTTTTTTTTGTTGGTACATGCAATGCGAAGATAATTTTTCATTTTCACTCACATTTTCGTGTGTGTGTGTGCGTGTGCCGCCGTTTCTATACCTATGATGAGTGTGAAATATTCTTCCCAACACACACAGTACACTGTGGGTATATATTGAACAACACTCGCATTCTAAATTTTCACCGTGAAAACCCCTTCTTCTTTTCTTGAATTTTGAAAAAAGTTTTTGTAGAGCGCTTTTGATTCCCAACCCCAACCCCCATAGCATAGCATAGAACCGTATCAACAATGAGTGACGCTACTAAAGAAACATTCTTCTTCACTTCTGAGTCAGTTGGTGAAGGACACCCAGACAAGATTTGTGATCAAGTCTCGGACGCCATCTTGGATGCTTGTTTAGCCGTTGACCCATTGTCCAAGGTTGCTTGCGAAACTGCTGCCAAGACCGGTATGATTATGGTTTTCGGTGAAATCACCACCAAGGCTCAATTGGACTACCAGAAAATCATCAGAGACACCATCAAACACATTGGTTACGACCACTCTGAAAAGGGTTTCGACTACAGCACTTGTAACGTCTTGGTTGCAATTGAGCAGCAATCGCCAGATATTGCTCAAGGTTTGCACTATGAAAAGGCTTTGGAAGAGTTGGGTGCTGGTGACCAAGGTATCATGTTTGGTTACGCTACCGATGAAACCGATGAAAAATTGCCATTGACCATCTTGTTGGCTCACAAGTTGAATGCTGCTTTGGCTTCAGCTAGAAGATCTGGTGCTTTGCCATGGTTGAGACCAGACACCAAGACTCAGGTCACTGTTGAGTACGAAAAAGACGGTGGTGCCGTGATCCCAAAGAGAGTCGACACGGTTGTTATTTCAACTCAACACTCTGACGATATCTCTACCGAGTCGTTGAGAGAAGAAATCATTAGTCACATTGTCAAAAAGGTGATTCCAGCACACTTGTTGGACGACAAGACCATTTTCCACATTCAACCATCAGGAAGATTTGTTATTGGTGGACCACAAGGTGACGCGGGTTTGACCGGTAGAAAGATTATTGTTGACACCTACGGTGGTTGGGGTGCCCACGGTGGTGGTGCTTTCTCCGGTAAGGATTTCTCAAAAGTCGACAGATCTGCTGCTTATGCTGCTAGATGGGTTGCCAAGTCATTGGTCAATGCCGGCTTAGCTAGAAGAGCCTTGGTTCAATTCTCATACGCCATTGGTGTTGCCGAACCATTGTCCATCTACGTTGACACTTATGGTACTTCCAAACACTCATCAGACGAATTGGTTGCCATCATCAAGAAGAACTTTGACTTGAGACCCGGTGTCATTGTCAAGGAATTGGATTTGGCCAGACCAATCTACTTCAAGACTGCTTCCTACGGTCACTTTACCAACCAAGAAAACCCATGGGAACAACCAAAGAAGTTGAATTTTTAAAGAAAGGATGTCATTTTTGAACCATTTTGAATTCTGCTTTACACAACGTTTTCACACGTTATCTCATAAAAAAAAAGAATATTATAGTCATTGAGTGAATCATCAACTGTTCACTTCACCTTCCATCATCACCAAAAAAAAAAAAGAGGAAAAAATTTACCTATACTCACATCATTTTCACGAAACCTATTTACAAGTTAATTTACTTCATGAATTGCTTCTTTCACTTTTTGTTTTATCATTTGTTACACAACCTATAGACGACACGGGTCCTCAACGGACATTTTTTGGGAATAATTTGAAAAAATATATATATATACTAGACTTGTATAGATGCGCATTGATCTCAATAGAACATGTATGCAATGAAAAAAAAAAGAGAGAAAAGACTGTGTATTATAGATGCTCAAGAAGTATGGAGGCTGCATTGAAAAGTTTACGATGCGGTGTCCATAATTTTGAGACACCGTGTGGTGGTCTCTTCTCGCGCGACAGACAAAGTAGTGAAGAAACGTGGGGGTCCAGGACCATCACATGTGCTTTTCACGTGCACCCATCGTGATCTTATGTTGCAAATTTACATTGCCCTTTTTTCGAACGTTGAAGTAGCACGTGGAAAGCTCACTTGGAAAGTAAACATCGTCGTCTAGAGTTGTTGTACTAGTCACTTTGAGTTTTGAAATAGACAATGTTTTTACCGTTTCAACTGGGTTCTGTCATTTTGCAGCAATTTCGCTCGATGTTTTTCAAAACACGCTTACATGCACCATCTCACAAACTCTGCAAACGTTTCGTTCAAGTGATGATACCCCACATTTTATTTCTAAGTTACCGCTACGGTCCTCATTTTTGAGCGTATCGGACCAACCAAGGCCGGCCAGTAGGAGCCAAGAGAATCTTCACCCGTTGGTACTCAACACCACAACACAGTTACTTCCTCATCCGTCACCAACCGCCCAAAGACTTTTCAAATACGGTGAATTAAACCAACTTCCCTAGCCCCAAATCGAAAAAAGCCCGCCCAAAAAAAAACAGAACAAAAAAAAGCACTGTATTTGCAGAACGAGCAGTTGTAACCCCTAAGAAACAGCGATGTACTTGGTTTTTTCTTTACCCCCTATCACATTTGCAAATGATCACACGGGATCCCGTTCATAGGCACCGGGTTCTAAAAAAAGTGATACTGTTGGCTCAGCTCAGATATATCTTAGTTACCGTATATGTGAGGGATCTCAAGCAGCCGATGGAATAAACTTAGAGAGAGCAGGAGTCATGTGATTGTATCTCGTACATGACTTGGGTTGGAGGATAGGGAGAACTATTGAGAAAAGGGGGCAGTTGAAATTTTGGTTTTTTATGATCATGTGTACAAAAGAAAATATAGGTAAAGGGGTAGACGCTGAAGAGGAGAAAAAGAAGGGATTGGAGGAGGTATAGGGCAGAACATGACAAGTGCCTAAATATCCGCCGAAGTGTCCACACTTTGGAGCGAAGATGAAGCGAAGAGTCCCGTGCAGGAGACGCCCACGGTTGGAGATCTATCTGGAAAAGAATCCAGATGATGACCAACAATCAGCACATACGATGTTAAGTATGAACTACATCTTCTGGCGAGCACGCAAACTCATTTTTGATCTGGAACCTGCGGTGATTACAAGTCTGATACAAACTTAACTAATTCTATTGCAGGATTGTAGCGAGCTCTTTCCCTTGGATCGTAGCTGGGGTCAAAGAGCTTTCAGGGAAAGCCAAGTTACTCACTTGACAGGAGACCTGGAAACGAGGGTCTCAGACGTCATTCAATACACTCCACGAAACGCTAAGACGAATCGCCGAGACGAAACGCAGATGTCGGTACTCTGATAATCACATGTCCTCCATCTCTTGAGAGTTCGGATGGGGAACGTGCGATTGAATCGATTATTTTAGCTGCAAAAAAAGACAACATCCTGAAAAAAAGCAGGGTAAACTTATAATTCAACCTCTACCGTGATGCACCTCATGCTAGCATAATCCTGTTTTAGACATTAGTAATACTATCCTTTAGTCCCTGTCAAAGATCTCTCTTGTTCTCCCTGTAAAAATTACGAAGCTATATGTTCCAGAGGCAATTGAGAAAAAAAACAAAAATATTTCTTTTTATCGGTTTTTTTTGTTTTTTTTTTTTTTTTTTGCAGCCGAGGCGGCGCTTAACTGGATTCTCTTGACTCTCTCTCTCTTCTCTTGCTTTTTGCCTTTGCCTTCACAGCACCTCAACACAAAGCAAAAAACGTTTGTCTCAACGTCGAACTGAAAAAAAAAGAAGTTTCAAGAACGCAAATGTATCGTGGCCAATGTTTGTCCGGAATTTTTCATTTTTTTAACGAAACAGAACGGCATCAATGCTAATCTCTTCCATTGGAGTACAGTAGAGAGTGCCCACAAGGATCGAGAACGTGGAGTTCTTTCTTTTTGAGCAGGGTACAAGACACTACCCTTTGGCTGCAAATCCAAGCTTTCTGATTTTTTGGGGTTATTGGCGGGCTTGTGCGAAGGATTTTTTGCTGCGTACGCCAACCGCGACGGGCCCCGGTTCCAACTTTTACTTTCTTTCCATTTTTTTTTTTTTTTTTTTTTGGTCGAAATGCCTTTCAGGTTGAGTTCTTCTCCAACTCATCTCATCTCGTCTCATGGCTTATTCTCTCATAACCAAGACCGGGAATCTAGCGTTCTGGTCTCAATTGCATGTAATGATGTGCTAAGGGTGAAAGACAAGCCCCCCCTCCTCAGCTTTCTTTTTCCATCCTCCCTTTCAAGATGATCGTGAGACTAGAAGCTGTCAAGAAGTTGTTGGGTGATTGTTACACGATGTAGATGGCCTGTGTTGGAACTTTAGGGAGCTTGCTATCGACTTCACGTGGCCACTTGATAATACCATGTGTAGTGGATGCGATAAGAAAGCGAGCGAGCAAGATAGAGACAAACAGATTGTGTGTGTCTGTGTGTCTGTGTGTAAGGTACCCACGTGGGGGTGTTTGTTCCAGTCTCATGTAATATACTGTGCATAAATAGCCCTTTTAGATTTTTTGAATAAAGACTTACATGCAATGCATGGTCTAAAAAAGTGTAAGTGATTCTAAAAAACTGTAAATTTTATGAATTGTTTTTTGCAGCCACGTGGGCACCTGGGTGAAAGTCTTTCTCTTGCCTCATCGTTTTTGGATTTTCCAGCAACACCACTTGTTTTACACTCTAGACGATGAGAGGTGATGAATCATCTCGCTTGACCTTGTGAGAGAGAAAGAAAAAATACCCACTCTATTGTCTCCACTCTAAATTTTGGTCTATTCTTTTTTAGTTGTGCTGGGCGGGTTTGCGCCGCTCTGGCCAAGTTAAACGTCCTTCAATCACGTCGTCCTTTTTTTCTTTGATGTATTATTCCAACCGCTTTGCAACAACTCTCGTCCAAGAAAATCTGTCAGAGAATCTAGAGCATAGAAAGGAAAAAAAATAACTTTTTTTTTCTTTGCCAAGCAGTAAAAGTGACTTTGACAGATGAACTTGTTGCTTATTCCACGATGATGGTACCTTGTTGAAGGAAAATCGACCCCTTACCAAGAGATTCTCACGACCGTTACCGAGAGATCAAGAAAAAAGCAAGCTCTAGGGCCAAGACGCGATGGGAACTTATTTTTGACAGGTTTCTTTAATTTACTGCAAAATCGATAAATGATAGAGAAAGATAAAAGCCACCACGTCGTTTGCATCAAGCTTTTGAGCATTCGGCTTTGTCTGAAATTCTCCTCACAGTATTCACGAAACAAAGAAACGAACAGCACTCGATTCTCGTCACCACCCTAGTCTCTTGTAGCCCCAGCATCTCAAGTTCATAACACCATGTAAACTATCGGCGCCCGACAAAAAAAAAAAAAAAAAAAGATGATTAATTAGGGCGCACGCAGTTTAGGGGACAAGAGATACCCTCAGCTTAACACGCGGAGGCCTGGCGCGATGATGCTCGGTCTTCGCTAAAGTAGAGCAGTTAATTGCGAGAACCGGCGCGAACCGTGTATGTGCCCACATGCCCACATGGCATGGCATTGGCACTGGCACTGGCAGTGGCACGGGCGGCTCAAGCGACACCGCGAACGACTAACACCGTGCCCTAAATGCAACCAAACGTGGCAAGCTACGATTCCAATACTGCATTTTTGAAAGTCAATTGATTGACATCACTACGCACCACAACAGTCGCCCAACTACGGGGAAAAGAGAATTACCCGAAGCAAAACCAAAACCAAAACCAAAACCAAAAACCAGGTGGGGTGGTCGATTTTTAGTCTCATGATTTTTAGCCCCCTTTGAAACGAAAGAAACAAACAAAAAACAACAGTTGCTGCAAAGTTGAATAGACGACCGCCTCTCGGTTCACCTTGCCCATCGCTTTTCTCCGACGGCTCGTAGGTAGAATAAAAACCAGAAAAAAGAAAAGCAGCAATTGTTCAACTACGAGAGGAGAACAACAAACAGGCAAATGTAAAAGGGTGTACATAGGCCCTGCAAGCCGATTGTTTTTTTTTTATTTTACCTCTTCTTCTACAGCCACCAATTCTTTCCTCCCATCGCTTTTATTATTGAGTCCAGAGAGACTAGACGGTAGGCACTGGAAGGAGGTGTTGGTTTCACGCTACTGTACATTGACTAATTTCCCTGGGAGAGTAAAGAGAGCTGTAGTTGTAAAAGGCAGCAACGTAGTTTAAAAAAGATTTTTTTTTTTCATTTTTTTTTTATCTCTAAAGCATCTGATACTTTGACGCCCGGCAACGCCTACTACAAATGAATTTTTGAAGAAGAGGGAACGTGCTCGTCCCAAACCTGCTAATGCTAAAAGAAACATACAGGGGAGGGGGGGAGGGGAGGGACAGGATGAATGGACGGAGGAATAATTATTGAAATCGTTAGAAAAACGAAAAAAGAAGGTGGTTGCTTGCTGTTACGGTTTGATTAAGATTGATTTGAAAGACGAATCCTGACTTGACATTCTTGAAGAGACTCAGTTCAGCTACATTCATTTCACCCACAAGTACCAAGTTCATCCAACCAATGTGTCTCCTTCCTTCATCGATTCAACCGTGAGTATAGTTAAAGGTCTGGGTGTTGAGAATCGAAAGATTGAAATTTAGCAGAAACGAAAAAAAAAAAACAGTTTTGTGCAACTTTGAAGATTAATTATTTTTGCATTCATTTAAATCTAATTTATTTATTTAAAAAAAAAAAGTGCCTAACCTATTCCATCTGGCTATCTGTAGTTCTACACCTTGATTCAGGCCGACTGAGGACAATAAGGCAACAGGGCGATAGGGCAATAAGGCAAAAGACAACGATAGGATCCTCATGCTCTTCATATTCTCCAACAAACATGTGCAAAGCAAAAAAAAAAAAAAACGGAATTTATTATTAGATGTATACATCTCATAGACATAAAAATCCCATTGATATAAATTCGATTGCATTTCCTGTCCCTCTCAAACCCACTTCCCATCTTGTCTTTCTTGAAAAACTCCTTTATTCCCTTTTCTCTTTCTCTATTGCAGTTCAATCCAAAGTTTCAGTGTTAGTAGCCACCAATCATCGTCTTCAAAGGAAAAACAACAAGAACTGAACTACTTTCTGAACACAATGGTTGCAAGTCACGAAATTGAAAACGCAGAGTACCATGAAAACACCTCTGGTGGTCAAACTGCCTTCAAGGATTACTTGGGTAAGTTTGCCCATGTTGAAGATCCAATTGAAAGAAGAAGATTGGCTTTAGAGGAAATTGACAAAGCCGGATTTGGTTGGACTCAAGTCAAGATGATTATGATTGCAGGTGTCGGTTTCATGACTGATTCCTACGATATTTTTGCCATTAACTTGTCCATCAATATGTTGCAATATGTCTACTGGAAAGGTACCATCCCAAGTTCCACCACCACTTTGATCAAGGTTGCCACTTCAGTTGGTACAGTTGTTGGTCAAGTTGGTTTCGGTTCTATTGCTGATTTGGTTGGACGTAAGAAGATTTACGGTATGGAGTTGATTGTCATGATTGCTGCTACTATTATGCAATGTACTATTGGTACTTCGCCTGCTATTAGTTTCCCTGCTTGGTTTTCCACATTGAGAATCATTATGGGTATTGGTATTGGTGGTGACTATCCATTGTCATCGATTATCTCTGCTGAGTTCTCAACCACCAAGTGGAGAGGTGCTATCATGGCTGCTGTCTTTTCAAATCAAGGTATTGGTCAAGTGTTTGCCGGTATTGTTGCCATGATTTGCGTTGCTGGTTACAAGGATGACTTGATCAACGCCAAAACTGGTGCTGAATGTCACGCTGACCGTAAATGTGTTAGAGCAGCTGATCAAATGTGGAGAATTATTATTGGTTTCGGATGTGTTCCCGGTGTCATTGCCTTGTACTATAGATTGACCATTGCTGAGTCTCCAAGATATTCTTTGGACGTGAAATCTAGCGATCCAGCTGACATTGAAAAGGCTGCCAAGGCTGTCCTTGACGAAGTTGCTCAAGACACTGCTCCCCCAAAGGCTTCATTCACTGACTTTTGGAGACATTTTGGCCAATGGAAATACGGAAAGATTTTGTTGGGAACTGCCGGTTCATGGTTTATGTTGGATGTTGCCTTTTACGGTATGGGTTTGAACTCGACTTTGATTTTGCAAACCATTGGTTACGCTAGAAAGGATAATATTTACCACAAGTTGTACGATTCAGCTGCTGGTAACTTGATTTTGGTTTGTGCTGGTTCCTTGCCAGGTTACTGGTTCTCGGTTGCCTTTATCGAGTTTTTGGGTAGAAAGACTATTCAATTGGGTGGATTCTTTATCTTGACTGTTTTGTTGACCGCTATGGGTTTCGGTTACCACAGATTGGGAGACAGAGGAGTTCTTGGTTTGTACGTTGTCTCCCAATTTTTCCAAAATTTCGGTCCAAACGTCACTACTTTTATTGTCCCCGGTGAAGTTTTCCCAACCAGATACAGATCTACTGCACACGGTCTTTCCGCTGCTTCCGGTAAAGTTGGTGCCATTATTGCTCAAACCTGTATCGGTACCTTGATCAACCACCACTGTGCTCCACTGAACCCAGGCTGTTTCTTGCCCCACGTTTTGGAAATTTTCGCTTTGTTCATGTTGCTTGGTATTTTCACCACCTTGTTGATTCCAGAAACCAAGGGTAGAACTTTGGAAGAAATTTGTGAAACTTGTCACGATGAGCCAGACCAAGGTAGAATTAGTAGAGAAAAATACGCAACTCAAGAAGAATCATACGACTCAGATCTCAAACAATAGACAAAGAGGGGAGTTGTTGTACTTTTCCCGATTGGTTGTTTGATTGATTTCATTTTCGTCAATCGTTATTAATTCGATATATTGCCCTAGAAGAAGCCTTTTAGTTCGTTTTGCTGATTCATTTTAGTTTTACATTTTTTACATACGTTTTTTAACAATTTTAATTGAATAGAGTTTTGAGGTAATGAATTTTCTGTTTTGTATGTCCTGATGGGGATCTCTTGAAAAAACGAAGCGATGTAAGATAAAACTGGGGATGGTGGGGAAATAGCAATCGTAAAGAGGGTACTTTGGTGATGTGTATATTACCTGCGCATTGCTTTCCACGCTATCGTTTCAAGCCAAGTCTGCAACAGTCGTATTCTCCTCATTTGATACATATGACTTTTTCGTCTTTTTTTTTTCTTCTCCTCAACTAGATTGAGGGACTGCCTCGAAATTGTGGCAAGTCATGATGATGATGGGTTTCTTCTGGCACCAACTATGGGGTATGGATTTTCAAAATACAGCTTACATGAGACACGTGACGCCAGTCAGGAAAAAAATAACCGACACTAAACCCACTTTTCGCATCCGTGGACAATACTAGTGGCTACTTCAAGCACCAAACAAGCTGCAGGTAGTAAGTACCGCTCCAGACTACAAGGTTAACAAACTCCTGCCATTTAAACATACAGACACCCACAGATACCCACCCACACACCTTCACTTGTACAAACTCCTTTGCAATCGTCATGCTGCAGGTATACTTTACCTCGTCCAAGCTCAAGTCATATCTACCGGACTGGCTCGTCGTCATTGGACTCAGTCTATTCTTTTTCTACTTTACCGAAACACTTCAACCATTCCAACGACAATTCTACATCAATGACCCCAAGATCGGACATCCGTTTGCACAAGTCGAGCGCGTCACCGATGACCAGCTATACGTATACTCCACGCTCATACCCATGTTCATCATCTCCATCAGCTCGTTGTATCTAGGGCAGACGAATTTCGACAAGTTGCACTTGATGCAAGTATCGAATCTAGGCTTGTTGTTGAGTGTAAGCTCAGTCTCGGTGCTAACGGATTTTTTAAAAGTTTGGATCGGTACGCCCAGGCCCGATTTCATCGAGAGGTGCGGTCCTCGCGTGGGGACTCCACTCGATACAATGGTGACTGCTAGCGAGGTGTGCACGGCACCATTGGGAGCCATGTATCTTGCCGATGGTATGAAATCTACCCCCTCAGGCCACTCGTCGATGGCGTTTGCTGGCTTGTGTTATTTGTCGCTTTGGCTCATTGGCCAGTTCAAGATTATCAGCAACAAGGATAATGAAAAATACAGAATGCCATGTGTGATTATTGCCTTTTTGCCAGTGTTGGGTGCTTCATATATCGGACTCAGCAGGACTCAGGACTATAGGCATCATTTCTTTGATGTCTGCTTTGGAAGCTTGTTGGGGATCATGTTTGCTTTCGGGTCGTACTACAAGTACTTTAGACGGTTAACGGTTGACGAGAGTAATAAACCTATAGATTATAATCAAGTATAGAAACTGTTGTCTTTTGTTTTTTTTTTTTTCGTTAGTCTTCAAATACAATATATATGCCAATGGGACGAGACGTTGCAGTAATGAGGAGGACATCGAGGTCCGAGAGATTCATCGTTTACCAAGTAGAGGATGGGGACCAGTGGCAGGCTTTTCCTTTCATCCATGCAACCATGTTGAGATCTTACTTTACCGATTGCAGTTGTTAAATTTTTTGGGTATCAATCACAACTGATAGAAATATCCCCGAGCTTTATACTTGCGCCGTGAGAGCCGATATAATTTACTGAAGATTTGCTGAAATGTGCAAGCAATTAACTGACGGAGATCCATCGATTGGAGAGTGTCACAACTCATCAACCAAGTCGTCCCGGAACTTCCTGGACTAGCGCAGTCCAATTCCTTTATCTTTTTTTTTTACGAAGTAGAGCAAGTCTTTTCACTGGTTTAAAACCGAAGTTCATAGAATGTTTTTTTTTTCGCAAATAGCGATTTGGAGTTAAACGGGGTTGAGATGGGTCCAGAATCATTTTGACGAGATCCAGATGTTCGTTACCCCGAAGTTGCAAAATAGCCAATTCGAAACTCTTCTAACTTGAGTGGGACAGACAACATGCTAACATGAACTGAAAATTTTGTACAGGGGAGGGGGATGAAGAATGAGTAGAACGTTTGCTGACCCACGAACCTGTGTTTGAGTTTCTATGAAGCATGATAGATGATGATTTTGTTCATCTCCCAATCATATATCGCGGGCAATAATGTACATGTATAAAGACATAAACAGAAAAAGCCTCGTTTTTGGCAGCACCACAACACTTTTTGCGAGATATCTCCCTCGGGCTAGAGTTAAGAATTGCAAGTGAGAAGAACAAGCTCGAAAAGTATGGAATATGAGAAACTCCTTTCACATACCAGAGTTGAAACAGTTTCCTTTTGAGTCATGCTAGTAGTGAGTTAGATTTTAGACCTACATTGGTTTCGTCAATTGCGCCAGCTGGTACACTGAGTTTTGGTCATATTTGAGTCCAGGCTCATTTATTTCAAAATTATTGCAATCTAAGTTCTAGTTAATGTGTGACTTTGAAAGTCAAGTTAGCATTTATCAAGTGGTTATAGCCTCATAGCCTTGTATCTGTATGGGCGCAAGGAATGACGTGTACAGCCATTAATTCTTTTTTATTTTGAATACATCTTCAAGTTGGGAAAGGATTCATGGTCTACTTGATGATTTGGCCGCTGACTTTTTTCATCTCTGTTCAACTCCAACGTTTTTGTCGATCACCATACCTGTTCCCACCTCAACACGCCAATTTCCAAAACGGACCACATCACACAGACTTGACATTTTTCAAGTTTTTAACCATAGAACAAGTCAATTCCAATGCACAACGAATCAACACCAAAATCATCACGCGAGGCATCAAGTCCGCATCTCACAACCTACCTTTTAACTCGTGGCATTTGGCACCGGCATTTCTCCTAACCTCGTCATGGCTAATCCTCAACTTCGACTACTTGTTAATAGAGCCCATTCGTACCTGGAAAGATATACTAGCATGGACCTCGTACGTATTGGGACACGTTACAGTCCCCATACTAACAGCAGTCTGGCTCTATGCATTCCACGCTCCGGGAGTCGTGAAATCATACGGCTTTGATGGCGAAGATTTCCCCGACTCGGAAGCCAACTATGAAATGTTGGGGTACGCGGCGGGCTTAATCCGAGTTGACGATGCCTTGGGCACACACTGGAACTCAAAGGGGTTCCGTATGTCCCCCATTGTGTTTGGAGCCGTGCCTTCATTGCACTCAGCAATGGCAGTGATGACGTTTTTCTTTGTTGCTTTTTACGCGAGGTGGACCATACTCAAGCTTGCAGCTTTGGGATTTGTCATTTTGCAATGGTGGAGCACGCTATATTTTGACCACCATTGCAGATTGGATCTATACGCGGGGATGCTGTACGCCATATGTTGGTTTACCATTATTTATTTGTGGCGATTACAAAAGTTGAATGCCAGGGTTGTTCAAAAGAGATTAAACTGGCAGTTTAATGACGGAGGAAGTACGATGGGGATGAGAGTTTTCCGAAATACCAGCTTGCAGTCGACCCGTTGAGTTGATACTTTGTAGCCTTACATGGCACGTTTATGGCATATTACGTTTGAGCTTCTCGGCTCAGTTTGGTTCTGGTTTGGTTCCAACACGTTTCATTTCGTTTTATTTAGCACCGAGGAGGGTAGAGACAAAGCAACCAAACACTTATGTACAATCCTCTCATTTAACGATAGAGAAAGTTTTTTTTTTTTTTTTTCAATTTTGCAGCCACTCCGGAACGATCTCGAGATTTTGAAAAAAACGAGTTATCACCTGGCAAAACTCCCCAAAGCTGTAACACCAAAAGAGTAACTCCAGTTGGTCTCTTCGACCTACACCTATTTTTTTTTTCTGTCAACTAGGAATGGATTCAAATGCTGCAGCACTGCCGTGCAGCTCTGGACTTTTGCCCCGCTCTTTGCCCCTCGGATTCAATTTTAGGAAAGTTGCAACAAGTATGCTTGTGCAATACGCGATCTCATGCGGCAAGGACCAGCTGGCGGTTGTCCATTCTCCAAGTCTTGCTTCCAAAAAAAAAAAAAAAAAAAGAAAAACAAACCAACAAAAACAATCAACTCAGGCCAGCCTGAAGCGTAAGCCCTGTCGACTTGTCATCGAGGCTGTATCAGACACCGCCGTGTGCATTTTTTTTCACTAATTTAGCTTTGATCTCCGCCCCCACGGATGAAAACAAAAAACCAAACAAGCCAGCCCCTTTCTGTCCCTGTCTCTGTCTCTGTCTCGAAGATCTTTGCATCTCGAGGTAAGAAACGAAAAATAATCTAAGGGGATACCTATGTTTATTTGCGAATGGGCCCTAAGCGGTAAGATGTCGTGTCGTAAACAGGGAGAAGAAAAATTTGTGTCAATGACTTGCTGCAAAATCGAGGCTGAGCTATTGTTTTTTTCTTTTTTTCCGTCTATTTTTTTTCGGTCGTGTATAGATTAACCCGTTTTACATGCCCAGGAACGGATGAAATTTTCATTCTCACCAGTATACAGAAAAACCCGCTACATTCAATATCTCAAAGGGAGGAGCGGACCTGAAGTGGGATTGATACTAAAGAGAGAGGGGGGGAGGGGGTAGACCAAATAAGGAAGAATTCAACGCCAACACAGACCTCATAAATACAACTCGCGAACGACTTAAACACTGTTCTCGTTCTCCCCCTTTTTTACCCACCCGTCAATAGCCGCTTGTGATTAAAAAAACTTAAAAAATGGTTGCAAAGGGTTTTTTTGAGAGGGGGTTGAAGCAAGACCCCTAAGTCAACCTCCACAAGCTTTCTTGAAAGGCACTTGAGCAGCTCTATCTCGACGCACACTTGAATTCGAGAGGATCTCGTTTTGAGATCCACTTACTTAAAAGAAAAACCCCCACCTTGGTGTCGCGTTTTCAACCTTCTTTTTTTTTTTATTTGTAATTGTCGTGTGAGAGATTGTTTTGTTCATTTTAGCACGACACACACACTCATCCCGGAGCAAAGAGAACTATAAAAAAAAATTCGCTAGCAACAGGAACTTTTTCTTCATTCGGCATAATTCAATAAAGAAGATCAGGACGAAGGATAGGGACGTGTTTTTTTTTTGGCAAACGAGTCCTTGGTTTGGCGCCACAGGCTCAGCTTGCACGGACTTCATGAAATCCCAACCTTTGGGTTTTCGGTTGTTGGTGAAAGATTGGCGGCGGCGGCGGTGGCGGTGGCTGCTGAAAGGTTTACATACTGCACCAGGCGTTAAACAGACCTCGTAGTAATCGCATGACATCATAGCCTCGATCCTTGTTGCTCCCCGCTCCCCCCTCGTCTCTCCCTCTTCCAACCCTCGAGCAAAGCAAGGACAACTTGTCTAGACCGCTGCTGCAACAGCACCCGTTAAGTGTGCGCTAAAAAGATGTCATGTTTGATTGCTAGCTTGCTGTACTTAAAATTATCTCCACTTGATATTCCCGTTGATTCCATCACACGACTCAGCAGCAAGCTGAGAAGAATAAAACAGAAAGAAAACGAAACCCGCGACAACTAAAAAAAAAAATATACATATATATATATATAATGATTGAAAAAGAAACAGAGCGGAACAAAACGGCCCCCTCCCCACCGGAACAGCAACGAAAAAATGTAATGAATGAAAATTTACTGTTTATGAAAATATGGGCTTCATTTGCTACAGACGAGTTATGAGCTTGATAGGACAACAACTGGCTTACTCTCTCCAAGACCGACAAAGAGTTAACCGAGTCCCCCCCTCTCTCTCCCTGTTCGCAATTCGAATTCTGAACATATTTGAACAGCACCGGGCAATGTCAAGAAGCAAGGAGATGCTCAACGTTCATAATAAGTACATTCCTATAGTAGTGACATATTTAAACTCTTTGGCAACTTTTTTTGTTACTCGCTCACGGGGTCATCACCATCATGGAAGGAGAAATAAGATGTCCCCGCAGCCTACGGCTAGTTCAGGAACACACTCTATTGTACTTTATGTTGCTGCTTCACTCTTTTTTTTTTTGTATTTATTTTCTCTCTAGTTTCTTGATGATGGATTTTACGTAAGAGACGGCTATATGCTATTTGTTAATCGTCCAAAGAGGTTTACATGATTAAACAAGTTTAGCATATATAAAACCCGAGCTATTGCCCGTGGATGTCACCTCCATCTCCATTTTCTTCCTCGTAAACGGGCGCGAACCGCAGTAACATCAACGTTCCTCAACTTCAACTCCACACCCAATACAACTCGTACATTATCAACCAAGTTCATCACACTCAATAAAAACACCCATCCAATATAATTCACAGTATTTTTTATTTTGTTTTTTGGGGTTTTTATTTTTTCATATCTTCAATTTGTTACTGAGTTTTTTTTTTTTTTTTTTTTTGTTAAAAAAAAAGTTCGAGAGCGAGAGAGTAGCAGCCACTCACTCTCTGCTGGGAGTTTTTTTTTTATATATATATACAGAAAGGTCCATCTTCAGCCATTTTGGCAGCATTTTGACCACCGATTGCCAATATAGAAGTTGTTTTGACCCACATCTTTCACGGTTTTTTTTCATTATTGAACAGCTAGGCATTAGATAGAGACAGACATGGGGACCTATGAGCACAAGAGACTTCATCATGTTAACCAGCATCATGCACTACCGAGTCTATTGAAACCCCTTAAACTACCACTTTACAGCATTGCCTCGTCAGCTTCATTTATGAAATCTGGCAACAACAACAACAACACCAATGCGAGCAAGTACAATTCACGATATTTCAATCGAAAGTTCAAAACTGTGTTACCGTTCCTACTATTGGTGCTATGCATCTACCGAACAATGAAAGTTTACCTAACAACGGAGTTGAACCAATCGTTGCTAGAAATGCACACATTAACCCAGCATAAACAATCGGACTTTAATCCCAAAAGTATAGCATTAGACGTGTTTAACTACTTGATTGAACAGCAGCATTCACTAGACTCGAGAGTTGGCACCAGCGATGGCGTTTATTTCCATTGGGACGACTGGGTGGATTTGTCAAGAGGCGACAAATTCCTACACCTGGCTCGATTGAACTCGCCCTCGGGGACCCATTGCGATCCTAAAATCATAGAATATGGAAGCGTTAGTGGCCACTGGTTAGAGAGCTACAAGACAAAAGTCCAACGAGGAGCAGTCAATCTATACTGCTCGAAAGACATACCAGAGAAGCTTATCGTGTTCACCGATCGTGAAATGGTTGAGATTCCAGTGATTGGCAAGAGAAGATTTGGAAACGACAAGACGAGACCTGTCAACTCGGACCAATTGATGACCAAAATGGCACAAATCAACACTTCAAGCACCGAGCATTTCAAGTTTAAATTCAAATCAACCACTAATTTGCAAAAGCAGATCATGATTGAGCCCGAGGACTTTATCTTTAAGCCCGATGTGGAAATCTTTGCCTTGCAGGAGAAATTAAACAACCAAACCATTACCTCCAAGGAATTGAAATACCTCGAGTTTCTCGAATACTCAAATAATCACCTTGTTGATCACACCGATCGGTATTTCAAATACGCTTGGATCTACACCGATGTGATTCAGGGAAACGCCCATCACATAGCTTACCCTTTTTTCAACCGATATATAAGCGATCGGGAAAGACAAAGTGTCCTTCATCACATGGTGCGGGTATGGTTCCAATTTGCCGAGGCCAATGGCTTTGCCAGTTGGATCAACTATGGGAGCCTTTTGGGCTGGTCCTTCAATGGAGTAAACATGCCATGGGATACAGATATAGACGTGCAGATGCCCATAGCCCAGTTGGACAGGCTCGGCCGGGAATTCAACAAGACTTTGATTATGGAAAACCCAAGATTTGGCAATGCCCGGTACTGGTTGGAGATATCGCCAACTTATATCCGTCAAGGGAACGGGCGCAACCACATTGACGCCAGGTTTATAGACATTCAAAGCGGGTTATACATTGACATCAGCGCATTGTCGCATACCGAAGTGCCACCACCTACAAAGGACTCTGTCCCCGATAACTTGTCCACCATGTTGGTCCATTGCAAGAATTGGAACTGGCACACGTTGGACGAATTGTTGCCCATCAGACACACTTACTTTGAAGGCGCGTCAGTTTACATCCCAAACAAGGTCAACCGACTCTTGACGAACAAATATGGAGCCACTGCATTGACAAACTACAATTTCCATAATCACAACTTCCAACTGGACATTTCCATATGGGTCAGCGACCGCATCTGCAAAAAGCCTCCGGGCGATCTGGAATCTAGATTTAACAGATGGCACGAACTCACCCAGCGTGGATCTTGCAACTCTAGGAAATTGAAAGACGAGTACAATATCGTTAAGAAATCGACTCAACGCCATTCCGATCTCAATCAGAATTTGGACTATCCAATGTTTTACGATATCGAATTGGTTGGAGATTTACCAGTGATGAGAAAGGATTCATGGGACTACTATTATGATATCAATAATCGCGTAGTTGATAACTACGACTGGTACGTCTACAAGGAGATCATTCAGTAATAGCGGTGATTAAAAATAAAAAAAAAAAACTGCTGGACAAATCATCACTGATTTTGCCAAAATAAAGATTTTGGTTGTGCTAGAATACCAACTCTTGCTACTTAAATTCTTCTTCTGGTTTTTTTTTTTTTGTCTAAACCCATATTGCATTTGATATAATTCACCTCTTGTACTAGTAAAGTTTTTACAACTTGCACAAGATTTCGATCGAGTGTCTAGCTATAGATTAATTCCTTAATACAAAAAAAAAAACAAAATAAGAGGAACATGCTAATTTACTGATTTACTAGCTTTATCGTTAGTGTTGAAAAGTGGCGACCGTGGGATAAGCATTTGCGTTACAGTAAGGATTTATTTTGAGCAAATTATCACAAAAACCGGATCGGTGACCACTCTAGTGGTTCATACAATGTCAACTCAGTTTACAATTCCCTTCCAGTAGAAACCTCTTTTCGAAATAGATGGGTACTTTCAAAGTTTGACCACCAATCTCATGGGGATTACCCACGAAATAACTTCCATAAACTTCTGGGGTTGCGATCCTAATGCGGCAACGCTATGCGAGAGAGCATGGGAAAAATTTCGTTGATAACTCGCGACGTGCCCGATAAACATGTTGCGAAAACATATAGGAATTAGCACAAGCTGTCCTTGTTTTTTTTTGCCCTACAAGCTGCAAATAGAAACTCAATCGGGAAGATGGCCAAGGTATTCATCACTGGAGCCTCGGGGTTCATAGCACAACACATAGTCAAGCTCCTTCTAGAGCAAGGCCATCAAGTGATAGGCACCGTCCGCTCGCAAGCCAAGGGCGAACAACTTGCCAGTTACATTCCAAAGCAATTCAAATCGTCATTCACTTTTGAAATCGTTCCCGACATAGCAGCACCCCACGCATTCGACGCAGCATTACAACGCCACCAGGATATCGAATTCCTTCTCCACACAGCGAGTCCATTCACGTACGACACGGTGAATCCCGAACGCGACTTGATCATCCCGGCCATCCAAGGTACAAAAAACATTCTCGAAGGCGCCAACAAGTACTGCCCGCAGCTTCAACGAGTCGTGATTACATCCTCGGACGCGGCAATCTACTCCAACGTCGATGAACGCAACAACAAGCTATTCTTCAACGAGCAAAGCTGGAACAATATCAAATACGCCGACGCCGTGAAAGACGCCGTGGCAGCGTACTACGGCGCCAAATCCTTTGCAGAGAAATTAGCATGGGAATTTTTGCTTATGGAAACACCGCGATTCGATCTCGTGGCGGTCAACCCTAGCTACGTCTTTGGTCCGCAGTCGTGGTTTTGTGACCCGGCCCACTTGAATGTTTCCAATGCGTTGATTGGAGACTTGTTGGATAAAAAACAGGGAGCGGGGGAGCTGCTGAGCGAGGTGCTGTTTGAGAATGAAATTGGCGGGTTTGTTGATGTTCGCGATGTCGCTAGGGCTCACTTGTTTGCCATGACGGATGCCAATGCTAGCGGCAAGCGATTGTTTATGACTAATGGCCATTTCAGCGTGCAGATGATGCTTGATTTGATCAATCAGCATTTCCCGCAATTGCATTTGATTAAAGGTACCCCGGGAAGTGGCGAGAAGGATATTAGTGTGTTGGCTCAGGTTGAAAATAAGGCTACTAAACAGTTGTTGCCCTGGGAGTTTAATTCGTTGGAAACGATTGTTGTTGATACTGTGCAACAGATTTTAGATAGTAAGAGTAAGTTATAGACCGTAGAGCTTCATTTGGCTCCACTACATAAAATATAGATATTTTTTTTATTTTTATTTGTTTTTTTTTGAGGAGTTGACCTGAGTCCCCTTTGCTCGTGAATCGATAAGCGTTGAAACTGCCGGCATAGACACTATCGAGGCCATTTTAATAAAGTTGGCGGATTACCAAGTTGGGACGTTTTGCGCTTGGATACGGGGCCCCGCGCAGCGTGCCATACAATAAAATAATAACCATGTAATAATAAAGATAAAGAGATGAAAAACTTTATATATAAAACCACTTCAACTGTCCAACTCCAAAAACCTCGTGGATGAGCCGTGACGTCAACAAACAAACGAAAAAATGGTCAAGGTGTTCATTACGGGAGCCACTGGATTCATAGCCCAGCACATAATCAAGCTCCTCCTCGAGCACGGCCACCAAGTCGTTGGGTCAGTACGGTCTCAACGTAAAGGTGAAGCGCTCCTCAGCCGCATACCGCGCCAATACGCTGGCCAATTCAAGTATGAAGTCGTTCCCGAACTAGCATCACCCGATGCATTCGACGCGACGTTGCAACGACACCGCGACATTCGATTTCTTTTCCATACTGCCAGCCCTTGCACTTTCGACACCGTCCACCATGAACAGGAGTTGATCATACCAGCAGTCAATGGCACAAGAAACATATTCGAGGCTGCGCACAAGTACTGCCCCCATTTGAAGCGGATCGTGATTACTTCATCCGACTCCGCCATCTTCTCCAACGTCGACGAGCGCAACAACAAGCTATTTTTCAACGAGCAAAGCTGGAATAGCATGAAGTATGAAGATGCCTTGGGCGATAGCGTTTCCGCTTACTACATGTCAAAAGTGCTTGCTGAAAAGTCAGCTTGGGATTTCATTGCGACTAGAAAACCGGTGTTTGACCTCGTTGCTGTGAACCCGAGCTATGTCTATGGTCCTCAGGCATTCGAATGCGATCCCGAGAATTTAAACGTCACGAGCGCCATGATTGGAAACTTGTTGAAATGCAAGTACCAAATTGAAATCGGGGGCTATATTGACGTGAGAGATATCGCGAAAGCTCATCTTTTCGCAATGGAGCGCGATGAAGCTCGCGGCAGGAGATTATTCATGACAAATGGATATTTCAGTACGCAAATGATGCTTGATTTCATCAATCAGCACTTCCCACAGTTGAATTTGCCCAAGGGTAACGTCGGTAGTGGCGAAAGGGATGTGAGTGTGTTGGCGCGCGTTGACAATAGTGCCACTAAGCAGTTGTTGGGTTGGCAATTTGGGTCGTTGGAGACTGCTGTTGTTGACACTGTCCAGCAGATATTGGACAGCAGGAAGTAAGAGGTGAGAATTGGAAAGGGTCAATCAATTTTTTTATTGTTTTTAACACTGTAATTTTTATGAGGAACTTCAATCCGAATACCTGCTTTTTAAAAAGAAAGGAAAAGAAAAGTAAGAAAAGAATGTGTGTTTTGTTGAAAAAATATGTATGATACGCAATCGGCTGAATGTTTACGGTGTACATGCGCTCTCTCCATATACATTCTGGCAGCTCCCTTTTTTTTTTTCACTTTCCCGGATTCAACTGCTCTTTGTCGAGCAAAATCCATCCTCTGTCAAGTCGCCAATCCTGAGCGATTTATGTACTTTTCTTTCCGCAACGTCGATCCTATCTCCCTCAATTTCATCCCCAAACTACCTCTGTGTAAGAGTTCCCGCGAGCTAAACTTTACGAACAAATCTCACGCTATCACGTCTGTAAACAAAAAAACTAGTGGCTACTGAAATATATCGGAACTGCGCACACTTGCATGTTCGTATAGGCATTTGAGAAAACGCCAGTGTTTAGGAGATGGGGTTCCTGCAAAACTGCGTGTACTGCTGTATATCCCAAATAATTCTATTTAGCCTATCCTGTTTCTTTTCCTTTTTTTCTTCCTTTTTCTTCCCTTTTTCAATGTTCTATGTGTCTATTATAAGTCATGAATGTGATCAAGACTCCGAAATCGTAAATAATCTTTAGTGAACCGGCAACGACAAATGTAACCCATTGCAACCCGTTCTTTGTCAAGACTCCCACGATGCTAGGTCCCACGATCTGAGCTAGGGTCTTGACGACATTGACGAATCCGAAAACGGCAGTACGGTCTTCGTCCGGCACCAACGTTGCCAAAAATACATGTTTGGGTGCGACATCCATCGACTGCATCGAGGCCCGCACTACAAGAATGGCCACTGTAGTTTGTATTGACAGTGGGAATGGGATCAAAGTGAGCAAGAATGACGCTGGCAAATGGGTTCCTGCCATGGTCACTACTGCTCCTAACCTCTTGGTCATTGACGTTGAAGCCAAGGAAGTTATGCCGCTGATGATCCCCGTTGTAAAGAAAACTGAACCCAAGAATGAAGAGGGAATCTCAAACTTGTGTTTCAAATAGTATGATATCCATGATAGCGGCGTAAGCGAAGACGCAAACGAGTCAAGACCAAATAAAACACAAATCTTGACGATGATGACGTATGTATGGGTAGATAAATGACGAGGAAGGAAATTGAAAACCCTGCTCTTTTTTTGGGCTGTGGTGGTGGCCGACTCTGACCCTCCCTCGGCCGTTTCATCCGCTCCATCCGCTGCAACCTCAGAAGCAATCAATGGACTTGCTTCGTCAGCGACGAGGACAGATTCATCGCGTCTCGTTTTATCCACTTCGATCTTGGGGCTGATCAGGAGACATA
The DNA here is from genome assembly GCF_963989305.1 of Lodderomyces beijingensis. Classification (NCBI taxonomy): domain Eukaryota; kingdom Fungi; phylum Ascomycota; class Pichiomycetes; order Serinales; family Debaryomycetaceae; genus Lodderomyces; species Lodderomyces beijingensis. The sequence goes on from NC_089970.1 coordinate 550,229, forward strand.
AAACGGTGCTAAGCACAGCCAACCCAGTGTAAACCCAAAAAACAGCCCTAAAGCTCTGCAAGTCACTAAACTGCCACACGTCTCTCGTAAGATCAACGATGAACCCAGCTAGAAAAGAGCCAAACGCTCCACAAAACATGCCCAAAAAAGTATACCACGAGTAAATATCCGAACGATCCTTGCTCGTGTCGCACAACTTGGCAATGGCACTCTGTTCAATCGTGCGGAACGGCCCGACCTCGCCACCTGAGGGAGTCAAGATCCCCAAAAATGCAACCGTGCAAAGAACGTAATAGTTGTCGACAATGCTAAACGTCAACCCCGTGATCCCCATCAACAAGCAGCACAAAATCAAGATCTTGCGCCTACCGACCCTGTCCGTAATGAGCGCAAGGTAAAACGACGAGATCAAATCACCCAAAAAGGTGACGGTCATGAAAATACCAATCAAGGATTCATCGATATCGAGCCCTTTCAAGTAAATTGCAAGAATCAACGAGGTAGAGCCAAATCCGACCAATCGGATCATCCTGAGGAGGATGATCATGTAAACATCATAGCTTGCGCTTTTGAGTGTGTGGAGTCCAATCTCATCGTGGAAAAAATAGAAACATCTCCTAGCAAGTGACATGATTCAGAAATGGAAGGGAGATGGGGAAGGAGATGGGGAAGGAGAAGGAGAAGGGGTTGAATGCTGGTTGGGTTATAGGAGTTCGGCCGAAGGGATGATCTCGATTAGGAAATATTTGCCAAAACCTGCCTATCGATGAATGTGATTTGTTGGTGACTGGAGGCGTGGCTGGAGCACACGGGATTTCAAAATTGGGAGAAAGAGGGAACCCTCAGACGTGATTTACACGTCAGACAACTTTCTTCTTTTTTTTCTTTAGTTTTTTATTTTTCCATGATCTACCGATGCACGCGTGGGCGGTCCGGTACCGCATTCTGATCCAGCACCAACAGTAGCGCACTCGGCAAGAACAAGAGGAAAGTGTACGTTGAGCAAAAGTTTCTTCCCTCTCTGCAGCAATCGCGATAAGCGTAGCCAATGGGGTGAATGACATGATGAGACGCCGGACAGAAGATTATCACAGTTGTTCCTTTTGCGCTTTCCTTTCTTTTTTTTTTTTGTTTCTTATCCCAAACATCCCGGGGGCGGCGGATAACAAGTTTCTCAACAACGCAATCTGTGCCATAAAAATTTCAAAGCCTTGGAATTGTGTGTGGTTCTTTATACCGGTTTCCAAAACAAAGTCCTTTTTTTCTGTGCTGAGTGGATTTCTTTTCAGCCACGGTTGAAAAGTCGTTTTGCTTTTTGGTTATGATGTGTCATCAGGCAAACATGTATATCCTTGTTAATCTTTCGGGGAACGCAGCCGGTAAATTCTTTTTTTTTTTTGTTGCATCATGGTTTTCACTTGTGATTGTGGCGTATGACACATTTTGCGCTTTTCTCCATTTCCATCCGTTTCAACTTGCTCCTGTTTACAGCTCGATTCGGCAATCTGTATGTGTGTGTGTAATAGAGAGAGAGACAGATTTGGGTTCGCACCGAGAATATTCCGCGGAGTAAATGAAGGGATGGCGAAATTGGCTAGAGGCTTACCAAGTGGCTTGCGAAAAGACAAATTATACAGATTGATTGCTTTTGATCTAATCTTGCAGCCCTTGTTGTACACTTCCCACGACGGATGTTGAGAAAGTGCTGACCGTTGAGTGGCATGTGTTGAGGTGTCTCACTCTGGGTCTAGTTTTTTGGTCTTTCGTTATTCCTCACCAACCTGGGGGTCAGCAATTGACGCTGTCTCTCTTTCTCTCAAAAGAAAGAAAAAAATAAAGAAAAAGGACTCCCATAGCGGAAACAGGTCAAGACTATGGACAAACACATTCTCGTCGATCGACAACACGGTCAATTCCCGAAAGCTCTAATTTTGGATATTGTTGTTACTATCCAGCAAAGCACCAACCAACCACCCAACCTATCTTCGCCACCTTCTTTGTTAAGTTTGTTTAGTTTTTGGCAAAATAAAATACACTCGAGGCTTTAGCTTTCCCTTTTTGCTAAAGTATTCTCTCACTTGTTAGTTTTTTTGCGCTTTCGTATCCGTGGGTGAATGACGTGACTATTTTAACGGCATATCGATCCTTCGATTGCGTAAAGTCAGCCCATAAACTATAGCCTTATCGGTTAAGAGTCTTGGTGCAAACCAGCCAACGATGCTCACTCAGGGATATGCGTGCGTGTTATCGCATTCACCCCCCAGCCCCAATGATGTGGGTTTGTAGCGGGAAATGCGCGTGAGGGAAAAAGCGCAATTCTCTCCGTCGTGCATCACCAGTGACTTTACAATAGTATGTAGTTTTTTTTCTTTTTTCAAGCTGTGACAGCTCTCAGCTAAAACGGGAAAAAGAAATTCTGGAGACATTTCATTTGCTATTGCAGCTGCTGATCATCAGAAATCTTGACACCTATTCATAATCAACTGCACCACCACAACAACAGCCTTAGAAGATTTGCTCCAAACAATCCAGAGATTATCAATAAACAAACAAATCGAAGGATTTTTTCGTTTTCTCAACCACCATAAGACGCATGATTGTAAAAAACAGAAAAAAAAAAGCCAGGATTCGGTCTAAACGCAGCGACAACAACAACGACCACCAATTACAAATGACACCCGTGAGGCAATTCGACAGACTCACAACAATCGTGTTTCTTTCAAATGCCGTCGACAATCGAGGAAGATCGAGTTCAAGACCGTTATCATCCACACCCTGGGTCACCCAAGTAGGCGGCGTCGCTGTGTAAAAAAAAAAAAGCAAGAAAAGAAAAACTGTTCATGCGCTGAAGGGTCTCGTTCAGTTGGGGGAATCCACTTGCTTGTAATTTTTGCCAAGTCGATTCCGGATCAGTTAAGCGAACCCCTGATAAAGATTTTTCCGGTGCAAAGATTGGCGTGTTTGATGATCATTTCCTCTCACACTGATTTTTTTTTTTTGTTTCTGGCGGCTAACGTTTTCCTGTAAGTCTGCCAACGCTGACGAATGTTCGATTCCTTGCTATAGAGAGATATTACTGAACGCCACCGTGAATGCGTCAACATCACACCTTTTTCGATTGTTCTTGACAAGACGCATGTAAAGCATTTAAAGCCAAATAAAAAAAAAAGAATAAGAAAGAGAAAGGTTGCTTTTATCCCGTGGTATTTGAAACTAGCTAACCTGCAGTACTGGTCAAGTAATCGGCCCGCTTAGAAGAAATATTCGAGCAACTAGACAGGTCAGACAAAGTGTGTACGCAGGAGCTCGATTGCGGTTAGTCTTGCAGATACGGTTGGCCACAGAACACACATGCTGGAACTGAGCACGGTTAGGAGCCTACAAAGTCGGTGACCACAACCGGTCTATAACTTGCACAATTTGGTGGTGGTACCTGAAATGAAAGCGGAAAACCAAAAAAAAAAGGTGATAGCGCAAACCTAAAAGATTACTGCTTCTGCTTCTTGTCTCCGTCGGCCTGGCTGGCTGAGTTAGTGGGATGAACAGTGACAAAATCAAGCGCTGTCAAGAGCCAGAGCCACGAACAAACATGCCTGGGGGAGTGAGCAAATTATTTGCGAGTCAAGTGTGGGGTGTGTGTGTGTGTGGTGCTCTACGTGGTTAATTATTCGATAGCCAATAATAGTATCAATCTTTCACTCGTTTTGATCCTCATGGTGTTCAAGTTGGTTTTGTTTAGTCAGAAAGAAAAAAGATATGTCGATTGCGAGGTGCTTGCTTGTCTTCGTCGCTGATGCACCGGATCATCTTTTTTTTTTTTTCCTACTTTTATTATCTTTTATCTTTGATGTTTTCCAGAAATGCTCGGTTCTTTCAAACGTCGGAGAAAAGAAACTTGGAGATTTCCTACGAGCACCTGAAACTGTCCTTTTTTCTTTTTGTTTTGGAGATAGGACCTATTCATGGACGGGCTTTGCTATCAGGAAGTGATGCATTTTACCTCACTCTTTGTGCATCTGTAACCGTGCTAATGCTGCACGAACGGAAGAATCAATTGAGCACATCAATAAACTGCCCGATTTTAGTAACTCTGGACGAAATACCTTTACATCCATCTGTAATATCTATCTATATATATGGATGGGGTTTCGTCGATCATTTCCCGGGTGCTTTTTCCATTTGCTATTCGCTAAGCTGAAAAATCATAGACGTTAAAACCTCAGGAAATGGACTTTATTATGAATTATAACTTGAACCCGTTTGGCGGAGAACCTTTTGACGAAGCTGAACAGGACCCATTCCAGGTGCCAGACTTGCACGAGATGATGCACCAGGAATACCTTCCTCTTCCGCTTTACCCCAACATGGCCACGGGGGAAATGAGTGACCAAGCTGCAACAGCAGCAGTAACGACAATAACAACAACGACGTCAGCTTTGCCTTTGCCGTACGAAGATATGCACTTGAATTATACACTGGGGGGTCATGATTTCGCTTCCGTAGCTCATCCCCCACATTTGACGCACGAACAATCTTTTCAATATACCCAGCCTGCCGCTAGAAATATCCCATGTGCTGCTGCTGCCGATGCTGCCGATGCTGCCAATGCTGCCGATGCTGCCAATGCTGCCGATGCTGCCGATGCTGGATTTGATCGACCAAGCTTGAACCGAAGTTTAGAAACACAGCTGAGTTTTGAAACGCTGCCGCAATCGAGCACCCTGTCGAGCTTTACCAATTCGAGCATCACCAAAACCAAGGCAAGTGCCCTGAGACTGAGGCGCGATTGCGAGTCTTGCCGCTTGAAAAAAATCAGATGCGACAAGAGCAAGCCACATTGTCTGCAGTGTAAACTAAGTGACTCGAGGTGCACTTATAAATTGTTGCTTCAGTTTAAGGAAGATGTTGAATTGCAGGGCAAGCGGTTTGGAAGAGAAGGGATAAACTCGACTAATAGGGTCACCACCGATGAGTTGGTGCTCAGGGGCAAGAAATCATTTTACCAAAAGATCAAGAATGGCGATAGTCTACAATTTGTCAATGTGTTTAAGATGGACATTGAAGGCTCCGAGTCGCAAGAGACACGGATGTGTCGCTCATTGCAGTCGTCGATTGTTCCTCATGATATTCAGTTCTTGGAGCACGACGCGAGCTCGATTGATTTTGCTTTGAAATACTATATCGATTTCCTTTCGCCGATACTTTGTCCCATCGGCGACCAGCCGATGCATTGCATGCAAGTGTCGCCGATAAATCATCATGACGAGAGACGGATTGTTATTGAAAGCGGGTTGGACCTTAGCTTTTTGGTGAAATTGTACCAGAATAACCACTGTTTATTCTACTTGATGCTTGCCGTTGGCTCGATGTTTTTGTCGCATCGGTGCGAGCACCCGGATTTCAAAACTTCGTGGCTCGAAAAGGCCTTCCATTTCAAGAAATTGGGTCTTTCCTTGATCCAGCCCTTGTTGGACCAGCTTCTGAATAATATCCCTTTTGGTCCCGAGGTTTCAGTGACGGATTCATTAACGGCCCTTGTGCTTTTAGTCAAGTTTGAAGTTGCCAACAACTCCAATCCCAAATGGATCGAGTACCTCGGACTTTGCAAGATACTCGTCACGTCCACCAACTTGATAGTGCCGAATGATGATAGCTCGAAGCAGGCGCTTTGGGAATTTGGCCTTGAGTTTTTACACTACCATGAATCCGTCGGCAGAACAGCTTGTCAAGAACCTGGCCTCAACTTGATTCCAAGTGACAGCAGAATGACCACCGTGGCAGCGCCAGGACAAGTCAACCTCGTGAGCTGGATGGGGTGCGACCGCCGTTTGATCCAGCTTATTTCCGACATTACTGATCTCTCCTTTGAGAGAACCAAGAAGGCCATGAATGAAAAGGAATATTTGCTCGAATGCAACCGGCTAAGAGAAAAAATCGAAGCTACAAATATCCGCATGGTGGACATTTACCTAGCGTCCATGGAGAAGGACCTCGATGCCTATTTGCTGGACATGGGCTTGAGAAAGGACGAGTTTCATTTCTTGCTAGCTAGTGATGTCAAGAGTCTTACAGCTGAGTTGTATTTGAACTGCTGCTTGTTGAACATGACCCCCGAAGATGAGATGGTGCAGAATTTGGTGCAGCAAATTTTCCAATTACTTCGGCACATTGTATTGGAGAATGACTACAAATGGTGCGCGCCTTTAATCTGGAGTGTGTTTGTTGCCTCGGCTGAGATTTCGGTTTTCAACCCTGATTGTGAAGAGTTGCGATACACCACGTTGAAGCTTCTCGACAAGCTCGGCAAGAATGATCTTGGAAATATAAGCAGAACAAAGCAGGTCATTTTAGACGTGTGGAAGAAGCGGGACTTGGACAATAGCGATTTGCACAGTGTAGGTATCGTTGACACCAACAGTCGCAAGTTTAGAAAGAGAAAGAAGTTGATGGGGTTTGAGAATGACTGGGAGAAGTTTGTGGTTGACGAATACGGTATTGCTTTATCTTAAGCTTGTTTTTAAGACAACAAAACAACAAACCAGACTCCTCTTGATATTGTCATTGGTACCGCAGCCTATCCGCCTCTCAAATGTAAATCTCAGGTTATTAGAATATGTAGGTATATGTTGAGCATATGATGGCATTCCAAATTAGGCAATCGCGGCTTCGTTTACACGGCCTACCTTTCCCCTTACCCTCTCGCTTCCCTTCCCCATTTATCGCAAGTTTAATTTTACTCTCCAGCCCCAACTTCCACACGTCAATTTTTTCCCACTCTCAACTAAAGCTCAAGTATATCACAGAGCATACATACCCATAGTTTGTTTGATCTTCTTTTTCTCGAAAAAAATATGTTTTCTTTGGTCAGAAACATAGAGCAACGTTCCGTGAGTCGCCTCTGTTGCTGCAAATATGCCACATCCGGGGAGCCCCCCACTGACCATCACAAGCGATTAGATTTGCACGACTGGCCCAAATCGAGACATCCAACCGCTTATGAAGTGTTTGGTCTCTCCTCCAAGGACATCAGCATGTCGACGATGGAGCTCAGCACAGTACTCAAGCAAAGATACGTGAAACTAGTCAAGATCTACCACCCAGACACCTCGCTCGACTTGCTCGATGAATACGGCCAAGTGATGTCTGACGACACCAAGAGGAAACGATTTGACCTTATCCAGGAGTCATATGACATCTTGAAGAACCCTAGACGAAGAGGTGCGTATAATCGGTACCAGACTACCAGCTGGGACCAACAGGGCCGCTTCAAGGGCACCGGCCGCGGTCCGCAGGGAGAAGCGTACACGACTGAAAGCTTTGAGGCGTTCCGGAGAGCTAATGCTCATAGAACGAGATTTGATTTCCAGCACGATGAGGCCTTTTGGTCCGCGGGCACGTGGAACGATTACTATCAGATGAAATACAAGAGGCCTCCTCCAACAAGGGAGGAGTTTGACAAGAACAAGTACAAGATCCTCATGGGGGTGTTGGCGGTGGGGGCGTTGTCGTTTGGGTTGCAGTTTATGAACGCGATAGACCGCACCAATCAGTACTTGTTGGAGACGCACCGCTTGAATTTGAAATCGATGAAGGATTTGAACCAGAGCTACGCTGGCGCTGGCGATATCGACAGTTTTTCAGAAGCTGACAACGTGAGGAAATTTTTGATTTCGAGACGAAGCTCGGCGAAGTTGAAGCATGATGATATGCTTGAACTGGGCGAGCAAAGAAGAGATGAAATCGATCCGTTTGCGGAGAGAAGGGCCGCTGAGCCTAGTGATCATGAGTTGTTGGTCAAGTATGCGCAGAATAAGGTCAATAAATGGAGTAAACAGGAGAAGCAATGGGCAAATGATAGAAGAGAGGACTAATGGGTTTTATATATAGAGAGTGCGGTTTTTTGGACCTTTTGTAGACGTGAAGGGGGGTAGGAACAATCAATGGCATGCATGTAGCACGAGCAGCCAGTTCAATCTGCCACATATAAAGGTTTTTAATAGTTTTCACAGAAGATAGGAAATCAGGATGGAGTCATGGTTCATACTGTGTTTATCCCCGCATTTTGCGCTCCAGCTCACGCATAGCAGAGAGAACAAAAAATTAAAAAAAAAAAAATAGTCTTCGTCGAACAAATTCAACAGATCCGAGAAATCTGGTGGAGTTTCTATGAATGTTGAAATTCCTCAGATCTGTACTGACTGCTCCTACTCACCTCCCAACCACCACCACCGTCATCGTCCAAGCTATGGATTTTATGAAGCCCGAAACTGTATTAGACTTGGCCAACATCCGCCAAGCGCTAGTGCGAATGGAAGACACCATCGTCTTTGACCTCATAGAACGATCGCAGTTCTATAGTTCGCCATCAGTGTACGAACCAAAGAAGATTCCCATACCGGAATGGGGGGGAAGTTTCCTCGAATGGGCGCTATTGCAGATGGAGTTGGTGCATTCGCTGCTTAGGAGATACGAAGCGCCCGATGAGACGCCATTTTACCCGCACTTGATCAAACGGCCCATTTTGCCCGCCATCAACTATCCCAAGATCTTGGCTAAATTCTCGGATGAAATCAATGTTAATGCGGAGATTATGAAGTTTTACGTAGAGGAGATTGTGCCGCAGGTGAGTTGTAAAGAAGGCGAGCAGATGGAGAACTTGGGCTCGGCTTCCGTGTGTGACATTGAGTGTCTTCAAGCGATTTCGCGAAGAATACACTTTGGCAAGTTTGTAGCTGAGGCTAAATACCAGCTGGATAAGCCATTGTATATCAAGCTTATACTTGCCCAGGATAAAAGAGCCATCGAAGAATCAATCACTAACAGTGCTGTCGAAGCAAAGATCTTGGAAAGATTGGTTGTCAAGGCGGAAAGCTATGGGATTGACCCTTCGCTCAAGTATAGTCAAAACGTGCAGAATAAAGTGAATCCGGAGATTATTGCTCATTTATATAAGAAGTGGATTATCCCCTTGACGAAGAAAGTGGAAGTTGATTATTTGTTGAGGCGATTACAAGATGAAGATGAGGATTTGGTGAATCAGTATAGATAGTTTTTACTACTAATGGAAAATAATATAATAATAACGATGATAGTACACTTGCTTTATGGGTCGTCCGTTAAATTAATCAAACCGTGTGTGAGGGGGGGGGGGGGGGGGGTTGAGTCTGAATTCTGAACTATCTTGGGGTTAGGATAAAATCTATCGGAATTAAGATGCTCTTAACTGAGGGGGAGGGGAGAGGGGACAAGTTGAAAATGGATCTGATCCCCCGCGTGAAATCTCTACAAATAAACGCAACGACTAAAACAGAAGTAGAAATAGAAGTAGAAGAAATAGCAGAAGAAAGGTTGTTGTTATTGTCGTTGTTGCTGTCACACTGGTGGTAACCGAATTGGGGCAATGGAGATCAAACCCAGCGATTCCAAGACATTTTCCTGTATGCAAGAGTCACGGCCCAAGGACTGGGGCGGTTTCTATCGAGTTGGCTAATGGGGTTGGATTGGGTAAGTCAGTAAGTATGTACGTGCGTGGGTGGGTCTGGGGGTCGAAATAAATATTTCAAACGTATCACGTTTGCTTCAATGTCAATGTCAATGTCGGCAAGCAAATACATCTCCACCTCCCCCCCTACTCTTCCCCCCTGCCCCTATTGTCACCACGTCAAATGACCCTTTCACAAACTGCACAGATTATTGAACCCTCGGACGATAGAGCAGATTAGGAGGGGAACATTGGATGCTCCGGATTAGAGCCAACCATAGCACGGTTTAGTCCAATCCATATACAACCTCTCTAACCAAACGTGGGTGTCTTTCTCTCTCTCTGTTAATCCCGAAACCAGCAAAGAAAAGAAAAGGAGAAGAAAATAAGAACCACCTTAGGAACCATAATTTCTTGTGTCGTCTCGGCTGGAGAAAGAGAAAGCGTTTGTCATATGCCAGCGTAAAAAGCAAAAAGCGAGGAATTATAATAGTATTGGCAACAGCAGGGAATAGCAGTAGCAGTGGTGGTAGAAGAGAGGAAAGTTTGTTGGGATTGTTGCAGCTGCGATTGTTGCAAATGCCCTCACTCGGAGAACATTTACATGTGAAACTTTTTCCAGTGAAGCTGAGCAGTTCAAAGGTGATGGACTTGTGTATCGGGTATCTAGGCACCAGGGCCAGATGGAAAGAGCAAGAAGGAAAGCAGTGAGAGGAGGGAGGGCACGAGGGCACGCAGGCACGCGGGCTGGAATGTGCCTGGGTCAACAATAGCATCCTGTTGAAACTATGGCTCTGACGTTGGGACCCAACAAGAGCAAGAGAGTAGAAACGTGAGCGTGAGCAAGAGAGTTAAAACGTGAGCGTGAGCACAAGATATGTACGTGGAGATATATCTCTTCCTTTGTTGTGCTTTTTTTGTTTCAGCCATTTCACCAATAGAAGTAGTCGAACCAAAAACGTGCCCTCTTTCTCTTTGCCTGGGTTGGCTGAGATAGAGAAACAGAATTACATAGAGAGATATGGCCATGTCTAAGGTGTGGGAAACGTGCCCTCGTTTTTTTGTTTGTTTAATTTGATCTCTATTGTAGTGGTGCTTGGTGACACGAACCAAAATGCAGCGCCCTTTCTAAATTTCAAATTTTTTTTTCTCTTTCGTCAACGGATCATTGCAACAATACGAGAGTGTGGAGTGTGTTTTTTGCTTCCGTGGTTTAGCTGGCTCTTCTGGTGGTCTATTTTCCATCGCACAGGGCAATTGCAGTTCGTTGAACTGTTGGCTTGGTTATGTCACCCCCTCCCCTCCTACCCTCCACGGTTTTCATACACACATATCTGTCCATGTGGAACTCTCTTGCTTTGGTGGTGGTGGCTTGGTTTGGTTTTAGGCTCTAAATTTTTTTTTCTCTCTCTGTTTAATTTTTTTTTTCTTTTATTTCTGTTTTAAGAACGTGGGACGGTTGGTGAGCTTTACTCATAGGGGTTAGAAAGAGAGGCAGAGAGACAGGGTCAGACACTCGGTCGGAGTGGATGTAGTTGTAATGAGAGACAGGGAACAGCTCTCAGGAGAAAGGCATTATGGCAACATAAAATTTTATTTTTTCTTAACCATTCAACCAAAGCCAACCTACGTGAAGTTAACGGGGGTGCGGTGTGGTGAGTTATGAGAGAGGAGGGAGGGAATTAAAAGCGTGCGTTATCTAAGATGGGAAAATATATGTCCCCACGCTTGTTAAATATTTCAACACACGTCTCACACGCTCTAAATTTTTACACTTTAGCTTTGCAAAATAGTGTAGCTTACAAGTTTCAAAGTCGAGTTGAGAGACAGGTGATATAAATATCGTTGCAATTGTTCACTCTTTTTCCCACGTCAAGTTCCTTTCAGAAAGATTTTTTCAACTTTCACAATCTTTGCAACTATCTAGAAAAAACCGACATTTTTTTTTTTTTTTTGCAGCCTATTTTCCTAGTACTTCAACCAAAAAACCAAACCACCTATTTACATACACCATACCCCCCCCCCAACCCAAATAGGTTTTCCACTCCTTCAACAAGTCAGTGTGATCAGTCACTCGGAAACAGAAAGAAGAGCAAAAAAAAGCCAGCTGGTATTTCAACAATTTTTCCCCTTCTTTCCCCCCTTTTTCCCTTTACTTTTTTTTATAATTGTGAATTTTCCTCATATAGCATCAAAACAGCTTTTCACCAATGTCCGATCTTATATTTGAAGTGTTACCGTCCGACATTACAAAGCTCCAAATTTTCACTTCGGTGTCGTTGGTTTGCGGTTTAGTGTTCTTTACTGCAAAATTGAACAAGACCGTCAACTCGATCCTCGTGTTTTGCTGGGCTTGTTTCATCAAGCCCTTGATTCACAAGAAATCGGTTGAGAAAAACAATAAAAACAACCAACAACAGAATTTGGAGTTGTTTTACAAGAACCAAGCTCATATCTACGACACTACCAGAGCCGTCTTGTTGAAAGGCAGACAAGAATGTCTCCAGTTGGCAATTGCCCATTTGCAAAAGAAATCCGACTTGGTTTGGATCGATATTGGAGGCGGTACTGGCTCCAACATTGAGTTTATGGACAGAATCAGCAGCATTGCCAAAAATTTCAAAGCCGTCTACTTGGTTGACCTTTCCCCTTCCTTGTGTGAAGTTGCCAGAAACAGATTTGCTAGCCACAACTGGGACAATGTCCACGTGTTGGTTGCAGATGCTTGTGATTTTGACATTGACTACAAGACTGCTGACTTGATCACTTTTTCGTATTCATTATCGATGATTCCAACGTTTAACGCGGCAATTGACCATGCCGTGACTAAATTGGACAAGCAAGGTATCATTGCCACTGTGGACTTCGGTATTCAGAGCAATGACACCTCAATGGGCAGAATCAATACTCTTGGCGGGTTGGTCAACAGAAACATTCCCTGGATCTTGCGTAATTTCTGGAGAATCTGGTTTGAAGCTGACCGTGTCTTTTTGGACTCGGCAAGAAGAAACTATTTGGAGTACAAATTCGGCACAATCAAGTCTGTCAACTCGTACAACAAGACCTTGGGTAAGATCCCCTACTATATCTGGATCGGGTGCGACAAGTCGAGATCCACGTCAATCTTGAACAGGTTAAACTCGTTAGCTACCGAGTCGCCATATCTTGCCCCTTCGACTACTCCCATCAACACCAAGTTGATCAATGCCCCCGTTTCAAAAGGCCACGAAGCTGCCATTTCCAACTTGCAGAAAAACTTGCCCTTCCCATCGATGTACTACCAAAAGGAAGTGTGGAGAGTCTACTACGACGAGTTGAACCCCTTGTATGAACAATTTAAAAACCAATACATTTACGCCTTCACGTGGGAAGATCCCAGGGAAGACCACAATATCTTGAAATTCAGCAAAGACGACACCGTGTTGGCCATCACCTCCGCGGGTGACAATATCTTGAGCTATGCAACGTTACCCGACCCACCCAAGCGTATCCACGCCGTGGACTTGAACCCATGCCAGGGCCACTTGTTGGAATTGAAGCTCGCATGTTTTAGAGTATTGACCCAAGAACAAATCTGGAAGATGTTTGGCGAAGGCCGCATCGAGGGCTTTAGAGACTTGTTGATGAACCAATTGGCTCCCCACATGTCCTCGCAGGCCTTCCAGTACTGGATGGACAAGGGACCAAAAGCATTCTCTGGTAGTGGTCTCTACGACACGGGATCCACCAGATGGGCATTGAGACTCGGCAGATTGATTTTCAAAGCTTGCGGTGTTACCAAATACGTCCATGCCATGTGCAATGCTACTACTATGGAAGAACAAAAGAAAATCTGGCTTGATCACGTTAAGCCCGCGATGTTCAACCCCATCGTGGGCTCATTGTTGATTGGTAACCCGATATTCCTCTGGAAGGCTTTGGGTGTGCCCGTGAACCAGGCCAAGATGATGGGTCCCTCGGTGATAAACTACGTGATTGACACTTTGGAGCCATTGATTGAGAGATCGTTGATCGTGGACGACAATTACTTCTATTACTTGTGTTTGATCGGGGCATACACCAGAACCAACTGCCCCGATTACTTGACCACTAAAGGTTACAAGAGATTAACTGGTGAAAAATCCACTGATGGCGAAGTTCCAATTGACAATATTCGTTTGCACACTGACACTTTGAACGATGTCTTTGCCAGATTATCGACCAAGTCCATCACCATTGCCATCATCATGGACCACATGGACTGGTTTGAGCCCAACGGCAAAGACGCCATTAGCGAAATCAGCGCCGTGAAAAAGTGTCTCGTGGAAGGCGGCAGAGTCATGTTGAGATCGGCTTCGCAGAACCCATGGTACATCAAGACTTTTGAAGAGTTGGGTTTCAAATGTGCACCTGCTGCCACTAGAGTTAGCGGCACCAGCATTGATCGAGTCAATATGTATGCTTCGACTTGGGTCTGTACTAAATTGGGTGCCGGAGAAAAAGAAGAAGAAGAAGAAGAAGAAGAAGTTAGCGAAGGTGAGATTATTGCTGACTCGACCGAAATTGGAAAGTTAGATGCTGGTCGTCGTAGAATGAGTAGCTTGAAAATATGAAGAGGCAGTAGCAGTGGGATAAGAAGAAGCAGCCAGATTCACTTCAATAAGTTGGAGCAGAGTTGAAATTGAAGGGGGAAAAGAGAAAAAAAAAGAGAAAAAAAAGAAAATGGAAGAAGGCCACTTAATCACATTTATAGTATTTTGCAAATAGTTTCAAAATTTATAGATTTATTTACTTTCTGGGATTTGTTTCGTACTGTTGGTGAAGTTGGGCCGATGGTGGTGCTCTTGTCTCGTCTTTTGTCTGTAGAGGATTGGTGGGGGTTGTGGGTTGTGGGAATTTGCGGAGGAGTTTCGGTCTCGCGAACATTACTAATCACACCGGTTTATGCAGTGATTTATCCACAACTTTCTCTTTTTTATTTCTAACAGATTCACCAATCATCATCACACACTAGCCCATACCATGACTCGTTATCCCCTCGCTCCAATGGCCGCAAGTCCTTTTGAAATAGTCTTTGCTGTGCCCATGGAATGCAAATCATGCGTCGACTCGATCGCACAAGCCCTCAAACCGGTCCTGGGCCTCACTAAATTCGACATCAACTTGGACCGCAACCTTGTGACTACGCACGGCACAATTGCCCCCAGTGAAATCGTCAAAGCGATTCAATCCACGGGCAAGGACGCCATAATACGAGGCACGGGAAAACCCGACTCTGCCGCGGTGTGTATCCTAGAGTCCTTTGACCCCAAGGATATCAAACAACCCGTGAAAGGTCTAGCTCGTATAGTTCAAGTGTCGGACGACCTGAGCATTTTCGACTTGACCGTGAATGGGTTGCCCCAGGGGAGGTACTATCCCTCGATACGGGCATCGGGGAATTTGTCAAGGGGGGCGTTTTCTACGGGTTCATGTTTTTACAAATTGCCGGCGATTGACGTGGATGAGCCTTCGAATCTGCTGACTACTATCAACTCGCTTGGCGCGGCAAGCTTGCAAAACAACGGCTTGCATGATTTGTACTCTGGCCAGAGTTTCCTCCAAGCCAAACTCAACATCTGTGATTTGATCGGACGCAGTGTCATTTTGTCAAAATTAGAGAATGAAATCACCGAGGATTCGCTTTGTGGTGTCATTGCGAGATCTGCCGGAGCTTGGGAAAATGATAAACAGGTTTGTAGCTGCAGTGGCAAGACTGTATGGCAAGAACGATCCGATGCCAAACTGAGAGGAGTAGCGGTATAGATTGAGTAGAAGCGGAAAAATGAACATCATGACTCGAATCACGTGCATGAATTGCCTTGTATCAGCAAGGCTTTACAGTTGAACACCGACACCACCGACCTCACCCACCACATACCGCTGTAGGCGGTGATGGGTGGTCGCGGTTGTTGAAACTCGCTGAACTGAAAAAAAAAGACATACACCAGAGTTTTTGGCGGGGGTGGTTTTTGTATCAAGCGTTCGTCGCCACCCTTTTGACTGCATCCTTGCTTACTTTTCAAGTGCTCCAGCTACTACTGCTACTACTACTACTGGATTTCTTAGAGCATCCTTTGTCAAAAATGCCAATAAGCACACCTCCGTTCACTGCTCTGCTTTATATGTATACGTAATTTGATACTTGGTGACAATCGTCGCCAGAGTCCAAGGCCCCTTGTTTATTCACAAGATCAGCGAGGCATGAAACGAAAGAAAAGAAAGGAATAAAAAAAAAACCAACTTTACATACATCACATACATTTAGAGACAGTGCACCACCATATATTTCTAACAATCATATACACGGCAATATCATAATATCATAGCATCGACCGATCTCATAATTGATAGACAGTCACTTTCGTTTTTTTTTTTGCTAAACAAGTAAAACTGACATTGGATAGAAAGTCCGCTTGAGCATACTTTTTTCATCATTTTCACTATAGTATACACCTGCCCCCCCTCAAGCTGACTGAATGAGTCGATCACATTTGCAAACACTCCTCCAGGATCAACGTGAATCGCTATTGCAACATAGGACCTTGAAACTTAGTAGCTTGTCCTTTCCCGTACTGATTCAGGAGATAATCGACACCATATATCTACACTTGACCGCGTATGATCCCCCATTGAAACTTGAGAAATTATCGCTTCAAAATAACGGCATTACCGACCTCCCGACAAGTATATACAAGATCTCAAAACACCTCAAGTTTCTTGATTTGCATCACAATCTGCTATCCCATATTTCAAATGAAGTTTTTGGCAATTATTTTCCGAGTCTAGAAGTGTTGGATCTTTCCTCAAACAAGCTTACGCAGATCCCCAACTCGATAAGATCGTTGCAGAATCTCAAGGCGCTATCGGTCAAGGACAACCAGATCAGGTACGTTCTTCCCAGCTTGTGCGAACTAAACAACTTGAACCTTATTGAACTTTCCGGAAATCCGTTGGTTATACCGTCGGGGGAAAAGATTAGGGCCTTGCAACAGCAAACCTCTCATCTAGAGTGGGTGAGTGAATTGAAAAATTATCTCAAATCAAATGCCAGCCTCATAAACAAAAAGTTGGAGGAATCATCAACAATGAGCATGAATATTCATGGGGACCTTCATCACACTTATCACCATGAAAACAACAACAACAACAACAACAACGCCGCTGCTGCTGCTGCTGCTGTTGCTGTTGCTGCTGCTACTGCTACTGCTACTGCTACTGCTACCGCTAGTACTGTTCTTCCGTCAACACTGCCGAGAATGACAAGGTCCCAAAGTGTCAATGAAACTTCTAAAACCAAATCAACAAAAGCTTCCAAGAGGATGGGATTGATTATGAAAAAGATGGAAGAAACTTCCAACGCTGACGATACGGAGAATAACACAGACAGAAACATTCGTACGGTACCGGGAGCCACTGTGCCTCAAACGGTGGATTCGGAACGTGTATCGCATACCGCGCCCGCATCGGATGCCTCTGCTGGCACCAATTCCCCACTCCCCACGCATGTGACAACAACTAATAATACTGCTAGTTCTACTCCCACGCCTAACTCTACAGGCCACCATACTCCACAGAACCCCATCTTTACTCCTGTGGCAAAGGGTTCACTTGGAAGCAGTCTCAACACTCCTGTCCCAGCTCCGGCTCACGCCCTGGCCCATGCTCTGGCCCATGCTCTGACCCATGCACTGGCTAGATCTAGATCAAATACGTTCAAGGAAATTGACCACATTTTGGAAAAGAGCGAAATTGCCGACGCTGAATACAAGTCAAATGCATATTTCCGAAGGTTGTCGACTTTGCAGGAGCAGCCCTCCGATGAAGGTGCTGGCAAGAGCGATGCTAGTCTTGCAGGGTCTCAAAAGCCTCG
Organism: Lodderomyces beijingensis; assembly: GCF_963989305.1. NCBI lineage: Eukaryota > Fungi > Ascomycota > Pichiomycetes > Serinales > Debaryomycetaceae > Lodderomyces > Lodderomyces beijingensis. The sequence goes on from NC_089970.1 coordinate 567,601, forward strand.
TCAGACACTAGACCCCAACTCACGCGTTGCAATTGGCCAGCCGCAAGCACCACAGCGAGCAGGCGGGGTCCCTGTGACCATGGAAGGATCTCCCAAGCGGGCCCCCCAGATGCAAAATATCAAAAAGCACATAAATCCAACCATCATCCGGGTATCGCGAAAGATCTTGTTTGCATTCTGCGAGTTGCAAACATCTGTGCGGCGGTTCACTGGGTTTTGCAGCGACAAGAAAGTTGCCATGAGAATGGTGTCTCTACTTTACGGGGCAAAGTCAAACATCGATGCTCTTGTCGAAGACTTGGAATTGGTTGAGGACGACGATGGGGGTTCGGAGCTGGTTACCAATTCGGTGAGGGCCTGCATTGGGTCGTTCAAGGCCATCATGTCCTTGTTGCAGGAGAGCATCACCAAGTTTGTTGGCAAGATTGACGTGTGCTTTATTCGGATGTTGTATCTATCAGTCTATGGCTCGTTCAACGAGTTGCACAATGCATATACAATACTCACCACCAAACCAGCGTCGCAAAAGAGCTTGAACTTGGGTTTGATTGGAGAGCCGAAGCAGAATAAGTTGGGTCCCATTAGCTACAATGTCGGGGCCTCGCTTGACGACGTGGACGAAAAGTTGTATTCTGCGATAGAGTCGGCAACCGCCAACGCACAAACCATCTTTACCGAGTTGAACAAGGATGTAAACCGGGGAGCAATGGAAAACCCCACTGCCGTGCTGCCAGCGATGGCGGCGAAAATCAAGGAACTTGCCAACGTTTGTGCCTCATCACTAGAAATTGTTAAGCGTCTCACCACCAAACTAATCACCATCCGGAACAATGCGCTGCTTATAACCAAAAAGACCTTTGCTGAGGACGTGAACCATTTCCTCAAGTCCATCGTGCAAATCTTGGCCACTGTCAAGGACATCGTGGTCGACTTGCCCATCTTGGAAGACGTGCGCGCTTCAATGTCCAACTTGACCAACTCCGCCAAGGACGTCACCTACATGTTGGATGTATCGTCGTACAGGGCGTTATTGACAGAGAATTCTGGTCCTTTAACGCAGCAGCAGCAGCAGCAACAGCAGCAGCCACTGACGCAGTCCACTCCCGGTGGCATTCCTCCCTTTGGCCCAACTGCCGCGCCAACGTTGCCTTCAACGGCGACTTTTTCCAGCGGGCCAGCACCAGTACGGAACCCCAATAAATTGCAACCAACTTTGTCGGTGTTGACTTCTCATGAACTAGGGGTATATAACGCTGGACCCATGACTGCGCCCGCACAATCGATGGGACAACACTTTGCAAAGCATGGTATGAATCCTTTTGACAAGTTGATTCAAACCAAGAATGACAATGATTTATGATTCTTTCTTTTTTTTTTTTTTGCAATAATTTTTTTTCTTTTTTTGTCCTTTTTACTTTCTTTCTTTTGGGGGGGCCTTCACTTTCTCTGGAACTGTATTGAGTGAGTTGTGTGTAGTGAATATATATGTGATGATAAGTTCTCCCTGGGTTATTTAGTGCTGAGTGTGCGGCTTGTGGCCCTTCCAGATCTCACTTTTGACTTGGTTCACTGTTAGCCCTATCTTGCGTGAATCTGCGTAAAGGGTTTTTATCTTTTTTTTTTTTGAGGCACTGGCGATTGAAGGGTTGATCATCGCGGCAGCAGCAAGATCTCTAGTGAGATATATAAATCAGACAAAGGTCGGAAGGTTGAAGAGGTCGAGTGCAGGCAGCCTGTTTCCAATTGTCCATCTCATCCTTTCCCCTACTCCTTTTTCTTTCCCAAAATCATGACTACAAATGGTGAGCCACTAGATTTGACAACGAGTGTAAACTCGCTATACATGCTACTATGCACTTCACTCTTACCGCTCGTCGTCATTGGCGTTGCGTTATTCTACTCCGGGTTAACGCAGAGACGCTCGGCACTCACCATGTTCGCCGTGCCCATCCTCACTTCGCCCATGATCATCATTGACTGGTTCATCTGGGGCTATTCGCTTTGCTTTTCCGAAGCTTCGAATGAGTTCATTGGCAATCTCAACTATGTCGTCTTGAGACAGATCCAAGGTTCCTTCCTGCAAGAATTCACCAATACCAGAGGCAGCGTGTTGATTATCAACCATTTCCTTTTCAACATGCTCTTTAAGGTCATATGCTGTGCCTTGACTTTTCCCGGATGCATAGCTGAGCGCGGCAGGATCATGCCCATGCTCTTGTTTGTCTTTGTTTGGTCGGTGATCATTTATAACCCGGTGACGTATTGGTTCTGGAGCGAGAATGGATGGCTTGCAAGGATGCATGTGTTGGATTTCGCTGGTGGCAACTGTATACATATCGTGTCGGGATTCACGTGTCTCGCGTACTCGTACATCTTGGGTCCTCGAAACCCCAAGCTTTTGAGTGAGTATCGACATTCAAATACGGGGTATATCATAGTGGGCACCTTTTTGGTGTTTTTCGGTTGGATCGGGTTCATGGCGGGCTGTGATTTCCGGTTCTCGTACAATTCGGTGTTTATTATGTTCAGCACCGTGTTGGCGGCGTGCTCGGGTGCCATTGTTTGGACCGCGATTGATTATATGGTGTCTTCTGTGCCCTTGGGTGATGGTGCTTTGTCTGAGTTGGATTTGCCTAGCTCGCAGCTGGATTCAGGCAAAGAAGGCGATGTGGAAAAGACAGAGACAGAAACAAAAGCAAACACAACTGCTAAAACTGAAGCTGAAGCTTTGTTGATTTATGGAAAGCGGAAATTTTCAATGGTTTCGTTTTCGTCTGGGGTCATGGCCGGTTTAGTTGCTTTCACACCGGGAGGAGGCTATATCACGTCCAATAGCGAGTTCTGGAAACCAATCGTGTTTGGAGTTGTCGGTGCCGCCGCTTGTAATCTTGCCACGAGGCTCAAGTATTACTTCCGCATCGATGATGCATTGGACATTTTCGCCATGCATGGCGTCACAGGTATCGTTGGGTCTTTGCTCACGGGGCTTTTTGCTAATCAATTATACGACTCTCAAGGGGGATGGATCGTGAGGCATTGGAAGCAATTTGGGTATCAGCTTTTGGGCGTGGTTGTCACCAGCGCCTATGTATTTGTGCTTTCGTGTGTGTTCTTGTACCTCATCGACATCATCCCCGGTTTGCATTTAAGGATCGACAAAAACTACAACAGGAGGAACCGGGAAAAGAAGCAGCGGATGCTAGTGAGGGACGATGAAGTGGGATTGCTGATTTCTCCGAAACAACAACAACAACAACAACAACAACAACAGCAAAACCAACACTATTTGGTAGAGTCCGAGGAGGTTGATGTTTGGGAACAAATGGAATTGAACGGCTCGGATGCTTATGAGTTTACCGATGAGTACATGATGGATTTTATTGAATTTATTAAAGTGTTGCGTCCGCTGGATTACGAGGAAGAGGCTGAAGTCGAGGATTTCCTACTGCCGAAGCCCAATTACACAAGCGGCGTTCATAGTGGATATCAACTTCATTCAGGTCATGACAGCATCCTCCAGCGACGAGAATAAAATTGATACATTTTGTTTTCTTTTAGATTAGATGTAAAACTATAAACATATCATAAATAATGAAAAAAATAGCAAAAAGATAAATAAGCAAAATTTCTATCAATCTATTGGTTCAAAAGTCTAATTGTCAATTCAAACACGGCAAAGGTGGCACCATTAGCTGGTGCAGCTCTCAATATCGTGGGCAAGAACCCCTTGTAGAAACCTTTAATGCCCTGTTTTTTCCAAACGTCCCGTATCACACTCAATGAGGTCTTGTACTGAGAATTCTTCAAAGCATCAGTCTGTAGTTTCGATTTGATAACGTCAATGGGGTAGATGGCGATCCACAAGGCGTATCCGCTCAATCCACCATACAAGCACAACTTCCATGGTTTAATTTCAGCTCTAGTCAAACGTGGATGGTCTTTCAAGTCTTTAGCAACGAGGGCTTCATACGTAGCGAAATAAATGCCCAATCCAATAGACTCTCTAATCAAAGTTGGACCTAACCCCTTGTATATCCCCCTGATGCCATCAATCTCGTAAATCTTTTTCGCGCAGTCAATAGGCCCAACAAATTGTTTCAGCAGGGCAGTTTGAGTTTGCAATCTGATACGAATATGCTCAATTGGAGATGCTAGAAAGCCATTAGCGAAGCCCGCCACGGCACCGCAGTTGAAATACTGCACCAAGCCCAAAGGTTTACCTTGCAAGGCTCTATCATAATACCGTTTCATAAACTCGTTAACTGAAAATTGCACCGATACACACGCTCCAACACCAATCAAGGGAGTCAATGTGCCTTTGTAAAAGCCAGCAAACCCTTCGTTTTTCACGAGTTGTTTGATAACGTCGAGTGCGCCGCTATAGGTTCCCTCTGGTGCTGATTGTAACCGCACTTTAACGGTATCAAACGGCTGACCCACGAGCACCTGCGCTATTCCACCCATGGTGCCTGCAAACAAGTCCTTTAGCACCTGGGCGTTGCTTTCAATTGGGGGCTCTTCGAGTTCAACGGCCATCTTTTTTCTCTCTAATTCAAGTGAATGACGTCTGAGTTGAGGAGGGGGGGAGGGGGGGTGGTTGAGGCCTATTTTTTCGAATTTTTCAATCTTCAATTGTACTGGTTCCTGGTTTGGACTTTTTTTTTTTTTTTTTTCTCTCAGTAATGTGAATGCATCGCGCAAGTGTCCCGAACCGAACATGGGGAGACGATGATAAGACGGGCATGCGTGAATCGCTTACTTTGGAAGAAAAGGAACAAATTTGCTTGGGTGTGTCGAAAAGTGGGATGTAGTCTCTTGATACCACTCGAGATCGATGCTTGGGGGTTCTTTTTCATTGGCAAAGCATTTGATAAGATGAACTAGCCACCTCCACAACAGGTAGATGAGAGGGGGCTCGATGCGCGGTTAGTTCTCCAAGTTTTGCTGCAAGAAAACTGCTTACAAGAGACAAGATGGAGCTTTTACCAATCAGATGATTCGATTGATCTTGAATGGAATAGAGCTGTAGCACTTTCCACGGTATAGCTGAAAGTATCTCCAGCCTCATACCGCTCCTATTCCTACCCCTGACCAGTAATGGACGTGAATATGTGGTGCGGTTGATCCACCGGATAAAGCGAAAAATCTTGCAACTGCAATTGCCACTATTTATCGCTTACTCTCACGGTTAGCAACACAATTTATTTCCCTATCTCTCGCCCTCTCTTTTGCCTATTGTTGTTGTTGATGCTGTTGGTGGTGGTATCAACACCTACCATTAGTTGTAGTGGCTGCCGTGAGACTGAACATGTCGTTCCACCAACAAGCCTCTTACTTCACACACCTTACTATTGGCATTTCATGGTATAAACCATAATGTCACCAGCACTGCCCGTGTTCATATAAAATAGAAGAATAAGCAGAAGAAGCAGACGACAAGGGCAGAAGCGTTTTGCACATTTTTTCTTTCTTCCCGATTTTCCAATATTTATATTATCATCAACAAACTGACCCTATTTCGATTTTTACATTAGCCGGGCTGTTATTCAATAGCTAATTCCGTCCTACAACAGAGAGGGATAAATTTCAGAAATACACCACACACACACACTGTCACTACACCCACGCACACGAGACTAATAAATGGATAAGGAAGTACTAATACCTTGAGTTGTAAATCCCACTGCCACTACTACTGCCGCTGTTTCTGCCACTAAATCTATACACACATGCTACGGACGATTTAGAAAAAAAAAAACGAAAAAAATGACAAAGAAGTTAACTGCTCAGGAAAAGTCAAATAGAAAACCAGCTAGTCGAGCTTGTACATTCTGTCATGAAAAACACTTGCAATGCTCGAACGAAAGACCTTGTAAGAACTGTGTCAAGAGAGATATTGCCGACCAATGCCATGACATAATGCGCAAGAGGGTAAAATACCTCACCGGTTCAAATAAATTGCCTTCAAAAAGGCGAAATAAACTGTCAGCAACGTCGTCACCAGTGTTTGGTTTGTCGGGAAAGTCTTCTCCTTTGGTTCCTGTCAAGGCCGAGTTTTCACCACCGCCACCGCCTGCTCCATCCCAGTCACCTGAAAACCCAATCATAAAACCAGAGCCTCAGCACGTCCCGTTTCCTCTGATAGTTTCCGAGTCTCCAGAACCCAGTGCAGCTGAAGGAAAGGCAAGCACCGAAAATTTTGCCAACTCAAACGGCAACTCGAATGTCTTGAATGGCTCAAATGGCTCAACTGTTGATGCAAACAAATCTGCCCATTTCGATGCCGCCGACAAAATCTTGGAGACCGATCCGATTCAGCTTCACACCAACACGATGCTAAACACTACTACTGATGTCCTCAACAAGCTTCTAAACGACCACTATGAAATTGACAATTTGCTACAACCGGCGTTGGAAAATCTCCCAGTGGCAGAAAACACGTCCATTTCTGCTCCGGTATCCATGAGCCAAAACAGCAATCATTTCAGTTCAAATTACCTTAATGAAGAATACCTCATGTTGGGTGATATACTACTTCAATCCAAGCCAACGTCGCCGTCACCGTCGAGTGCCAGTGCATCAGATTACAACATGCTTACTCCCTCGTATATCCAGAACTTGGATTTCGATAGTCTACATCTGTCAAAGAGGAAAGTGGTGCAGAAATTGAAAGATTCGCGGCCGTTTATCTCGTTGGGATTCCCCAAGGACTCGTCAATGGGCTTGGATAATTTAAACAATATGGCCCACCAAACAGATAATTTATTAGACAACAACGTTAGCGCGCGAGGCACGAAGAACAATTCCTCCACCAACATTGCCAAGACAAACTCGAGTCTGAATCTCAACCAGAACTCGAACTCGAACTCGAACTCGAACTCGAACTCGAACTCGAACACAAATCCCATCGCACTTGTCAATTTTGGAACCAAGTATTCAACAGAATACGTCTCCCCCTTGGCCACGCATCAGATATATCAAGCGGTATCAGACATCTATTCCAAGGATGTCCTAAACTTTGAGTATCCAAACTCATACCATGCGTTGACCCATTTCCTCAAGACGCGATTTCTGGGCAATAACCTAGCACCAGAGGAAAAATCCGAAAAGAGACAAAGGTTCTTGGTGATTCTCAAATTGATTGCCAGTTATAGACCAACATTTATCAGCGCACACAAGTCCTTGCTCAAGCCGCAGGACCTACTCTTTTTGGAAATGAGTTTCCAGCGGTGCTTGATCGATTACGAGAAATTGAGCCAGTTAAACTCGTCGCCCACAATCATATGGCGTCGAACAGGAGAGATTGTCAGCATAACCGATGACTTGTTAAGTTTGCTTGGCTACAAGCTACTGGACATTCTCTCCAAAAGGACATTTATCATGGAGATCATGTACGATGACGAATCAATAGTGAAGTATTTCCAACTATTCAAATCGGTTGCCGTGGGCAATCTCCATTCGAGTATCAGCACAAAAGTCAAGCTTATTAAAACGAACCCCGACGACAATGGTGCGGCTAATAATGGAGGGTTTGGCGACGATCACGAATCGTTTGTCAACAATGTGGGCACGAATAGTTATATCGAGTTTTGCTCGGTATGGACAGTGAAGAGAGACTTGTTTGACATCCCGATGCTTATCATTGGACAGTTTTTACCAATATTACCTGCTGGTGACGGGGTGCGTATGTATTAATGAAGCGCGGTGAGTGGCAGCGAACGGCCTGTATAAGAGTATTTAATGAACAAAAGGATCTAACGATTTTTTTTTCCTTTTTTTCTTTTCTGGAACGTAAACGGAACGGAACGTAACGAGCCCTTTCCCCCAACCCAGCTTCCTCTAAAAAACGTGAGATTGGCGCTGTACTCGAAAACATGCGATCTTGCTGTGTCTCCGGAACAACCCTGTGGTTTGTTTTTTTTTTTTTTGGGAATCGAAATCAACTGATTTATGGAGAGGGAGCCACAGAGAGCGAGACAGAGAAGAGAGGAATAGAGGCGTACAGTACCAGACACCAGGGTCGAAAAGAAAAGCAGCATTTATGGTTCCGTGACGTGACTGAGCTTCTCTCTGAAATCATCCAGTAAGCCTATAGTCAATACAGATATAGAAATGGACCAGTTGTGTGTGTGCGCTGATGACGACCTAGTGTGATCTGGCCCAACACCGGCAAAACTAGGGTCATATTCGAGAGTTAGACTGGAAAATACGCTTCTGGCTAATCTCGTAAGAATCGTAAATTATCGAGTGTTTCAAGTGGGATGGTCAGGGCAAATTTCGAGAAAATCATGTCACTTTCCTTTTTCCCCCCCCCTCTCTCTCTCTCTCTGACTATTCTTGTGAGTGTCTGGTTGAGAGGTTAACCCGCTGCCGCTGTATTTTATTTGAGATTTGGGTGCTACTCTCTCCACGCTAGAGATTATTGATTATTATTACCTGGCCTCCAAGAAATGACAGCATTTTTTTTTTTGCAATCATGCCATGGTCTGATTTTTTTTTTTGGCAGCCAGGTTCAACAAGGACAGATGTGAAGCGTGAACTAATAACAGCTCCTACAATATGAGGAGAGTCGTCTCTTATTTAATGGGCCGAAATCCCTTCTTCCTTCCTCCCTCCACCACAGATTTCGTTTCCGTCATCTTTTTCCACATCGGTGCACCGAACAACAATTTTGGAATTACCAAGTGAGTATACCCAATACATAAATAACAGGAAGTGAAAAGAAAATGTCTGCTTTATCTAAAGCTATTACTCCAAACAGAGCCTTGTTGCTTGGTGGTGCTTGTTATGGTGCGTGGGCAATCTGGATGGCTAAAAACTATTTCAAGCAATCGTCAATGAGAAAGATTTACGTGAACGCTGATAAAGAGTTTGAAAATGTGCATCCCATGAGACATATTCAATACGATGGTAATCTCAAACTAGCTGAAGAAAAAGCGTAATGCTTTGGAAAAAAGTAACAGGTGGTGTGCCATCAACCAAGGTTTTTCAATTCTCCTCTAGAATTCATTTAAATTCTTTTTTGCTACTCGTTTTTAATATACTGTTGATTTGTCGATTTACCGTGGCCTCTTCCAAGTCCTTACATCCAAGAAAGGTGGCACAGGGCTTGACACTCTTTGGCTTTTGGTCCTTGTTCCTTTGACACCCGGTAGCGCACCAATAAACCGCAACGATGAGGATGAGGCTGTAACTGGTCCCATCCACCTGAATCCAAGTGTCAAAAGAGCCCCTTCGAGATTGGCAGCAGGACGGAGTCGGTTGTTGCTGCGTGAGAGAATGTGTTCCCTTGATAAGCTACTCCTACCTTTTTTTTTTTTTTTTTTTTTTTTTGCAGTTGGTTCTGTATCTCTTTGTTGACGTCCTTTGAACACGCCAGCAGAATACCTCCGCCTTGAATTTGCTCTTGTAAATTTAAAGCTTCATAAACTTCTATAGTTCACAAGAGATGTTACCTGCCTTTTATACATTTGTTGAGCTAACAATAATTGTCTATGGTTTTTGTTGAAGTCCAAAGTATGGTATAGCTTTTTGTTTGCCGTTGAAGTTTACTGGAGTTGCGCTATTCTCTCGATGTTCGCGATATTTTCAGTCTTCTCGATCTTCTCGATGAGTGTGGATTTGCAGCAAAACTATATATCTGAACCAGAGAAACAGGTATCAAACCGCATCATTTCTTAGCCATGAAGATCCCCCCAGAAACAGTCCATAAACTCCAGCTGAACGCATCGTGCATTCGAAACATCTGCATCCTTGCTCACGTGGACCATGGCAAGACTACATTGAGTGACTCACTATTGGCAACCAATGGGATCATATCGCAACGAATGGCAGGCAAGGTGCGATACCTAGATTCTCGAGAAGACGAACAATTGAGGGGGATAACAATGGAAGCCTCGGCCATCTCATTGTATTTCAAAGTCATGAAGATGCCAAAGGAACCCAAGCCGGGGCAACCACCACCACCACGGCAACAGCAACAACAAGACGAAGTAGAAGAAGAGGAAGAAAAAGTCCAACCGGAGATACAGGAGCATCTCATCAATCTAATTGACTCTCCGGGACACATTGATTTCTCATCCGAGGTCAGCACTTCGTCGCGTTTGTGCGATGGAGCTATTGTCTTGGTGGACGCAGTCGAAGGAGTCTGCTCGCAAACCATCAATGTCTTGCGCCAGTGCTGGATTGACAAGCTCAAGCCCCTTTTAGTGATCAACAAGTTGGATCGTCTAATAGTCGAGTGGAAAATGAGTCCGCTAGAGGCATACCACCATATGCTGAAGATTATAGAAAATGTAAACTCGGTGATTGGCTCCTTCTACGCTGGGGATAGACTAGAAGATGACTTGAATTGGAGAGAAGGTGGCGAAATCGGCGAGTTTGTTGAAAAAGATGACGAGAACTTGTATTTCACCCCGGAAAAGAACAATGTCATCTTTGCCTCGTCCATTGGCGGATGGGCGTTTTCAGTAAACACCTTTGCGAGAATTTACCTGAAGAAATTGGGATTCTCGCAAGTGGCATTGTCAAAGACCCTTTGGGGGGATTTTTATTTGGACATGAAGAACAAGAAAATCATTCCGGGGAAAAAACTAAAAAACAATAACTTTAAGCCCTTGTTTGTGTCGTTGATATTGGAACAGATTTGGGCCGTTTATGAAAATTGTCTAATCGATAGAGACCAAGAAAAATTGACCAAGATCATTGGGAAATTAGGGGCCCGAGTGTCTCCGCGAGACTTGAACTCCAAGGACCACAAGGTGCTATTGAACCAGATCATGTCGCAATGGATCCCCTTGAGCCATGCAATTTTAGGTGCAGTCATAGACTACTTACCGAGTCCCGTGGTTGCTCAACGTGAAAGAATTGATAAAATCCTCGAGGACTCGTTCTACACCGCCATACCGGATGAACAGGAACGGAAAAAATTGGTTGACTCGAGCTATGTCAATTCTATGCGTGAATGCGATGGTTCGCAGCCAGAGATACACACCATAGCATACGTTTCGAAACTCTTGTCCATCCCAAACACAGAGATTCCTAAAGAGACAAGTGCAACTAGCGAAGCCACAGCGGAACAATTAAGGGAAAGATCTAGAATGGCGAGGGAACTCGCTAAAAAGGCATCCGACGCCGCCGCCGCCGTTGCTTCAGCTTCTCAAAAGGTGACCGAGGAGAATGACTTTATCGTGCAACCAAAAAAATCTGCTTTTGATTGGGAATTCGAAGAGGATAATTTCGAACAAGATTTTGAACAAGATGATGACGACGATGGAATAGAGGAGAGCACTGAAACTTTGGTGGGGTTCACCCGGGTCTACTCCGGTGCTTTATCCAAGGGCCAAAAATTGGCGGTTGTCGGACCCAAATACGATAGTGCATTACCAGCCGAGGACCCGAAAAACGCGGGTCAACTCATCAAGCAAGTTGAAATCAAAGATTTGTTCCTCATTATGGGTCGGGAGCTAGTTCGAATGGACACTGTCCCTGCTGGTAATATTGTTGGAGTTGTCGGTTTAGACAATGCCGTGTTAAAGAACGCAACCATTTGCTCCGAGCTTGCTGATGGTGAACCGTATATCAACTTGGCATCAACTGCAACAATGATTCACAACAAGCCAATTATGAAAATCGCAGTCGAGCCAACAAACCCCATGAAGCTCGCCAAATTGGAGCATGGATTGCTGTTGCTCGCCAAGGCTGACCCGGTTTTGGAGTGGTACATAGATGACGACTCGGGCGAATTGATTGTTTGTGTTGCAGGAGAATTGCATCTTGAGAGATGCTTGAAGGACTTGGAAGAGCGGTTTGCCAAAGGGTGCGAGGTGACGGTGAAAGAGCCAGTGATTCCGTTTAGGGAAACTTTGGCGTCAGACAAAATCGATCCAGAGCGCTTGCAACAGGAAAAGGAGATGGAGGAGAAAGGTGAGGAGGATGAAAGGAAGAAGGAAGTAGGTGATGAAGATGAAGATGGTAATGGCAATGGCACTGAAGATGGTACTGACGATGAGCTCGTCACTTTGAAAATCAATGTCTCGCCGTTACCTGCCGAGGTCACCCAATTCTTGCTTGAGCACGAGTCTTCAATTGCTCAATTGATTCGGAACTTAGTTGGCTCTTTCGAGTTGAAAAAGACATTTGCAGAAAAGTTGGTGAAAATCTTTGATGAGAGCAACGAATCTTTTTCCCACTTTAAGGATGCTCAAAGTCTCGTTGACCATATAATCGCATTTGGCCCTAAGAGAACTGGCCCAAATATCGTTGTCGATGCAACCAACTTGTTCAAACCGTTGCTCGCGGAAAGTAAATTGCAGCTGGAAAAATTCGAGTTTGAGAGCAACGTGCTCAATGGCGCGCAGTTGGCGTTAAACGAAGGACCGCTTTCCTCGGAACCCACTCAGGGTCTCCTTGTAACTGTTCAAGCTGCAGTGGTGAATAAAATAGAGGACAAGGTTCTCAACCCTGGAAAAATTATAAATCAAACCAAGAACCTCATTCATCAGCAAATGTTGATCAAATCTCCTCGATTGATGTTGGCAATGTACACCTGTGAAATCCAGGCAACTGCCGAGGTGTTGGGTAAGGTTTACGCAGTGGTTCAGAAACGAGAAGGCTCCATCATTTCTGAAGAGATGAAAGAAGGCTCGCCGTTTTTCACAATTGTTGCGAGACTCCCCGTCATTCAAGCTTTTGGGTTTAGTGAAGACATCAGGAAAAAGACCTCTGGGGCTGCAAGTCCACAGTTGGTCTTTGATGGCTATGATATGCTTGACATTGACCCATTCTGGGTGCCTCATACTGATGTAGAGTTGGAAGAGCTCGGAGAATTTGCCGAAAGAGAAAACATAGCACGAAGATACATGAACAACATCAGACGAAGGAAAGGATTGTTTGTTGATGAAAAAGTGGTTAAAAACGCTGAGAAGCAAAGAACATTGAAGAAAGATTGAGCTTAGCTGGTGATTTGTAAAAACAAAAGATAGAACTTTTATTTTGAGTGATTCCTCGAGCATATAAGATTTCTCTCTATCAATTTCTGCTGCATCTTAGAACCGCGATACACTAGATGTAGAAAAAAATTGTTGCAATAACATTAAAAAAAAAAACCTCATAAGATCTTCTTTACATTCACAGAAAGGTATGAAAATACAGATCAACCGCCCAACTTTCTTTCAATGATATAGCAAAGCATTTGAAGCTTAAAACTTCACTGACTACTGTTTAAAACTAAAGACTTGAAGACACAAAGACTCGAAAACCCTGTCCATTTACAGGAAGAAGAAGAAGAAGTAATTATTCAAAATGCTGAGCATCCCAAAATATGCAAACCACAAAGAAAACCCACGACCGCAGAAGAACCGAGCCATGAAATCCAACGTGAGCGACTTGCCGTCGCTGACAGACTTTTATACCGCCATGACACAATCGGTCTCGACCGGAAACGGCTCCAAGTCCATAGGACCAGAGGAAATGTTTGAGTTGGTTTCAGGAAACTACGACAATTGGCAACAAGTGATTTCCAAAAGGTTTGAAGAAGTCGAAGACGACGACGACGACAACTTCTCGCCCTTCCCGAGAGAGGAGATGCTGTTGGGGAAGCCCTTTCGAATAAACGAAATGTCAGAGGCGCTAAAGGAATCCCATGCCAAAAAAATGACACTGCTGGAGATGAAGAAAGACGGCGCTAATCGCTCTTCTGCGTCGATTAGGGCGACTTCAAAATCAACACCCAAAGGACCACGGCCCAGTGTCTTGCTGCATGCGCTCTTGAACACAGCAGAGATTGACTTTTTGAGAAACAAGATTACCCAAATGATTCAAGGCAGCGGGTCAGGGTCAACTAGCAGCCCTGACGATTCCCGATTTTATGACGCTAGAAACGACAACGACGGCGGAGGAGGAGGAGGATATGGAAGCAACGAAGAGATGGACGCGTGTTCATGCTGCGGAAGCGACCATAACTATTTTGATCAAGATGATTACGATTTGAGCGAGGTGAATGGCGAAGAAGACTACGCGTATAAGATCCCTTCCACGCGGCATATTGAAGTTGAGTTGAATACAGCGCCCCCGTGTCCCAAGCATCCCAAAGTCGACTGCGACTGCCCCATATTTAACACGTCAAAGATTGTTGGAGACGGCAGAGATGGCGAGGGCCCCTCCTGCGAGTTTACATTTGAATACGACCGTTGGGGAAAGCTAATATCTACTTCGGACAATATCGAGGAGAAATTGAGACGGATGCAACTAGAGGCAAGAAAACCAGTGGCTAGTCGACACTCGAGCAATAAGCGGCTGGGGGACTCGTTGCGGTTGCGGAGTGCCAGAGGAGCCGCAAAGGACTCAAAGATACGAGATTCAAGTGCAACCAAAGCGGCACCCGTGATCGATCCGTTGCAAGATCTAAAACTGTTTCGCACGGCCGATTTGCTGAAACAGTTGCATGCGCAAACACGAAACCAGCCAAATACTGCACCCAGAAACTTTTTTGGTCTTATCCCGAGCGATTATTGCTGTTTGCTTTGTCAGTACGAAGCGGTGTTTGGTTGCAAACCGATTCAACTATTAAAGTTGGTGGATAAAGGGAGCCGCAATTCACGTAAATAGGAATGGGGATCTTTTCTTCCCTTGTGCATCTATTTATATATATATCTTGACATCCGCTTTGCTATATATGTACATGTATGGTCCGGTCTCTTGTAGTCTATGGAATGCTTCTCTTGGGTCCCCGCGCTAAAGGCGAAAGCGCCATCTCCACCCCGCGCGATACCCAGCTTCCGATGCATCACGTAAAATCTCATGCTACCATCTGTGTCTTTTTTCTTGCGAAGTTATGGGTGTGATGAAGAGACATGGGGTTTTTTTAATATCCAGCAAGTGGGATGAAAGCAAGCAATTCGACTTTGATGTCGGATTGAAAGCTAGTCTCTTCTCTTTTTCTCTTTATTTCCTTCTTCTTTTCTTCCTTTCTTCCTTCAATATACCGTCAACTTTAGCAGTAGTAGCATCCCCCCCCCATTCTGAAAAACCGAGGATGTTCTCAAACAGCGAATCAAACACACCAGCACCAACCTCAAAGAATGCCACGGTTCCAATCCACGAGACGATAGGCGAATCGATAACTTGGGTAAACGACTGGTTTTCCCCCAATTTCAACTCGCTAAACACTTCAAACATGCTCCTATCCAACGCAGGAAGTGAATCTTGCGAGCCGCAATACTTGAACAGCAACAATGCCAACTCCCTACAGTTGAGAGGATGGTTCAAAACCAACCATAATCACAAGCCGGGTGATTTCAAAACGCAAGAAGGCCACGATTTTCTCGATTTGTCTTCTTCCAAATGGAGGTATTTGAAGAATCTCGGTGAAGATGCCATGGATAGCGACTTGAAAGTGAATGAGAAGGTGAAAAAAGAAAGTGCTGCTTCGGAATACGGTAATACGATCTAATAATAATAATTGAAAAAAAAAAGGTCATACTCAACTAAAAAAAAAAAATGGAATTGGGACCAGTTCTTCTTTGATACGGAGCAGAAGAACTCAGATTATCATGTTGAAAGCCAAAGAGAAAAGGAGAAAAAAAGATCCTGCAAAAAAAGCTCCATTTGAGCCCGCCCTTTCCTTCATTTTTTCCCCCTTTTGTGCTGACTTGAACGTGCTTGCCCTTGGGTATAAAGTCAACAGTGTCAAATTAGGTCAGTCTTTCTTTTTTTTTGTTTAAGGCTGAGTTGAATCGGGTTGATTCGTTGCTTCTTTGATTTTCAAAAACGTGAGACCTTCTCGCGCCGTCAGTGTAGCCGCAATCAAACTATCGAGCTTGTCCTGATCCCACGACTCTTCCTTGGGCAAGGTATCTAAATTAAGGACACCTTCTTTTTCCATTTTTTGGAAACTGCGCCTAATGTGCTGAAGTTTGTACATCTCGGATGGACTACCCGATTGGGAGCATAGTATGAATAAGGAGTTCTCTGGGAGTTGGTTGTATATCCGCTGGATCCTGTCGTTTGTTCGTTGTCGTGCCGCCGCCACGTTGTAATCCACGATTCCGTCATAGTGCTCTGAGGGCGACGCCCATTTCAAATTGTACTGTAAGTCTCTCAACTCGGTCACGACAAAGCTGGGCTCCACAATTTTTGTTTGCTCTATAAAGTCAACCACTTCGTCGTCGTTGGTGACGGGTTTTCTATCGGCAAAACAATGCGCTAATGCTTGCGTTTTGCCATAGCTCACCAAGATCGACTGGTGGTCTTTATTGGCGGTTTTTAAACGCTCAAACACGGAGATTTCATCGACATTAGTACCAAAGCACCGTCCTTCGAGAATCTTCAACTTGACCAAATCCAAGCACGAATTTGCATCTTCTACGGATGAGTGGCCCTGACCGTTATCCTCCCCCGTCTGTATATCTCGATCAAGGAATGTTTTAGCTAACCATCTCAACGATGGCTTGGACGGGGGCCCCCGGTTGTGCTCGTATATAATCGAGGTGTCGACAATCTTTTTATGCAAAATTTTCATGACTCGCAAGTCCGACTCTAGCGAATGCCCAACCAAAATGTCCTCGCTGTGCACATGCCTCAAAAACAAGTCTTGCGCGTCCAGTATTGTGGTAACGACATCCTTCAATAGTTCTTCCGTGATTCCAGAATAGCGAGTTACATAGTCAGTGATTTCTTCGGTTGGTTTGACTAGTTCATCAAACACCACGTCGCCATCAAAGTCCACCAAAGATATGCGAGTCAAGACCGAGACATCGTTGGCCTTGCAGAACTCGCAATCTAGCGCGAAAATACGAGACTGGCTACCGGGGCTTGAAGCGGGGTGAGTCTCGCGCCAAGTTTCGTCTTCCTTTGCAGTTGGGTAGTTGAATTGTTCAAAACTGTCCAGAGGAAGCAAAAGGTCATTGATTGTGATTTTTTCCTGCTTCAGCCTGTCTAGCACCGCCTTTTTCTCAGCTTTCGTCAATCGAATGTTTATAAGCGCGTCGAGTGGAGGAAAAACTGAATCTTTACCCCCGGGTAAAATAGACTTGACGACGGTGGCGAAATTGTTGTAGATGAATGGAAATTCGTCGCGGGTGTTGTTGAGCTGCTCATTTGAAATCAACCGCGAATGCGAGTTCCTGATCTTATCATCTTCAAATTCGCAGCCTGGAGCAAAGCAGACACATACGCATTTCACCTCATTGGGGTTTTCAACTTTGCACCATTTGACTTGATTCCCACTGCCGGGGACTTTGAAGAGCTGCAAGATGAGCAGCCTCACGTTTCTAAACTGGAACCTCGTGCTTTCCTTCTCTTCTTCCAAAAACAACGTGAGACTCGGCAGAGCTAACATCGCTTTGAGTTTACGTTTATGGATTTTCTCTCGTTTCTGCGGAGGCTGCTGCGCTCCAATCCCACTCACTAGCAGGTGGTTTGAGGACCTTCTTCGTTTTTCATGCCTGCTTTTTTTCGGCAAAATCAAATTTGCCAGTTGCAGCTGCAGTTGTTGCAGCTGCTGGAGTGGGTCGTTTCCATTATCTTCTTCAACAAAGGAGTTTAATGAGACTGCTGAATTCCTTCGCTCTTTGTCGAAGCTTACCTCTTCGATCAACAATTCTCGCGCTCTGACCTTCGTATTATCATCTTCGATTGTCGATTGAGATATTGATAGTCTAGACGTAGTAGTCGACAAGGGCTCCTCCGTATTTGAATCGGTCATGTCGCTTTGGTATATATATATATGGATACAATTTTACACAGTGTTGTTGTGGTCCGGTATAAACGAGATCCGAGCGCCCGGCAAACTATCAAGATTTTGAGAAACAAAATTTTGACGACACTGACTTCGACAAGCAGATTCGCGACAATTATAAACAACGCTTTTAGCAGGCTTGGATCAGAAGCCAAGCTGGGCAAGGAGAAGGCTTTTTCTCTAAGTGAAGGCGTCAATAAGAACGAGTTGGCCATTGTGGGATGGTCCGTGGTCAGTTGGTTAGTTGGTCAACGTTTCACGGCGTAGCTGCGTCACTTGCTGAAGAAACTCTTGCATCGTTCTAGGTGCGGTTGAAATTGCCATCTCAACCAGCTTTCTCTTGACATCTGCGCTTTCAGGGAAAAACTCCTGCAAGACGGAAGTTGGCACTTTCTCCTTCTTCTGGGATAGATGCTTCTCGTACTTTTCGTCCAAGTCACGAAGTTTGTTCTCCTCGCGGATGATATACTCGTTCTCGGGCTCGGGAAACATGACTGACCTTCCATGCATAAGAATCTTGTTCCAGCTATCCCACGAGCTGGGAATGTTGAGATGAACTGGCATCGGAGAATCGGAGCTAGCTGTCTCCGTGTATATTGGTACAACGCGGTTGTTCTTGTGTATATCCAAAAGAGCACGGATCTGGCCAATGTTCATTGCTTGACTAGCTCGAGGCACTGAGGCTATATTGCTCCCATGCTTCAAACTGAGGTATCGTAGTAATTGCAATCGCAAAGTTGAAGAAGCAGAGTACTCCAGAAGGTCCTTTGGGTCAACCATTATCATTAGCGGGGGCCTAGCAGACTCGCGGAACTCATTATTGAAGAGCTGGTAAAGAAGGTGATATAGCTCGCACGTGTCTTTTAAATTGTTAAACTCGATAATCACAACCGTCTTAGGATGCTGTTGTAGACGATGAGTTATGAAGAGTCTCAAGGCCAAAGGGTTGGTGACAATGTGTAAAATCGTGTCATTTTCTTCAAAACATTCAACCTGGGGTATCGAGCCGTGCCGTAAGATCAAGATTTGCTCTTTCTCTTTATCTTTGGGGATGAAATTTGCAACTCCCATTCGAATTGGGCGAAGCGGGTGGGGGCCGTCTGTCTTGATTATTGAAAATCTAACTGTAGGTGTTACTGTGACTGTTACTGTGACTGTTACTGTTATGGTTCCTGTGACCGTTAACTGTGACTGTGTGGAGGGGGTAGCCAGCAGTTACAGCTTGGTTCGCGATAGGAACTCGAGGAAAATAATTCAGGTGCCAAACAAACCTTTACTTTCAAAAGCTGTTTTCCAAATCCTCCAAAACCAACAGCACACGACAAACTCGACTTGATAATGGGTCATCGCACAGACCAGTTTATCACCGATGGAGGCAACGATGCCGCAATCAACCAGTATGTGAGTGGGACTGAAATCCCAGACGATCAAATAATCGACTCCATCTTTTCAGAAAAAAAGACACTACACGCAGATGATGCCATAGACTACGAGGATATAGATGAGCTTGCAGATGACGAGTTACCCGATGAGGAAGAGCCCCTACTGGATCACCAGCTCGAGGATGACGAGTTTGATCAGCTACTACGAGACGATGTAAATCCAGCCGACCTATCAAACTTCGATTTTGGGAAGGAAGAGCAGAGAGCGCAGGAGATGGCCGACGATGAGTTTGATAGAATGTTTGATGACGCTACTACCACTGAGGTAGACGATGACCAGCTCGGTAACTTGAAGTCGGCAAACCCGATTGAAGACGACGAGCACAACGAGTTTGATGATTTTCAAAATATATTCGAATCCAGCGAGGAAACAAAGACGCGGATTTTTGAACAAAACAAGCTCCGAGAAGAGAAACGGGCAAAGGTGTTGGCATTTATTGAAAAATTGGAAAAGCGACGAACAAAGAGGCTAATTTCCCGCTGTTTTCCTGACTGTACACCTGAAAAGCCCGTTGATTTTTTCAAGTTTTTCGCTCCAGCACCCAAATACTACCGGTACACCAAACCTCTCATATCTTCAAACCGGGTCCGCAAAGTGCTAGTTCCACTAAAGCAGAAGCTAGAGCTTGATTCTGATAGAAGAAGAGCATTCAAGCAAGCTGTACCCTCGACGACGACGGCGACGACGACTTCATCTGAAAATGAACGGAATGTATCCACAATCAGCTCGGCCGATTTGGAGTTTATCAAAAATTTGAAAGCGAAAAGGTCTTCCATCGATTCGTTTATTAAAAAACTGAATTTTCTCGAAAGAGACTGGCACAACGACGATAAATTCAAAGATTTTTCCAAGGATCTCATCTTGTCCACTACGGACTGGAATGACGATGAGATTATCAATGCCGGGGACGAGAGTGCAAGCCTACCTAAACAGCCAATAAAAGCTCCAGAGTTTAACTATGTACTGGACGATGTGTCTGACGAGGACATCTTTGACGGCAAACTCAACAACATTGTTGAAAAGTTTAAACTTGATATGAACGATCCCAATTTGTTATTCCTTCCGATGAATGAGAACAAGGTAAATGCAAAGAACTTGTCGCGAATGTCAGTGGAGCAAAGGTTCAACATCTCCAACGATGACGAGTATGAGTTGTTGCGGAAGAATTACAACACCAAGCAAAGATCGCAGTTGAGCAACTTGAACATTGAGCACTCTGTTCCGGCATTGAGACTCCAAACTCCATTTTACAAGGTTAGATTAACCAAGGCAGATGCCAGGTCGTTCCATCGTCCAGTATTCAATGTCAGATCGGGCACTTTGATGAGCTTTACAAGGTTGAAGCTAAGGAAAAAGAAGAAGGATAAGGGCAAGTCTTTGCACGAGGTGTTTGCCAAAACAACAGACCTCACTACAGCCGACACGGCAAACATCGTGGCACTTGAGTATTGCGAGCAGTATCCTTCTATTCTTTCAAACTTTGGAATGGGCTCCAAATTGATCAATTACTACCGCAAGGAGAAGTCCGACGACCTGTCGCGCCCCAAGGCCCCGATTGGGGAGACGCACGTCTTGGGAGTCGAGGACCGATCGCCGTTTTGGAACTTTGGCGAGGTTGGTCCCGGTGATCTTGTGCCGACATTGTACAACAACATGGTGCGTGCGCCGATTTTCAAGCACGACACGAGAAACACCGATTTTTTGCTCGTTAGTTCTCAAGGTGCAGGCGCCCATCAAAAGTTTTATCTTCGGAGTATAAATTTTAATTTCACTGTGGGCAATGTGTTTCCAGTTGAGATCCCAGCTCCCCACTCTAGAAAAGTCACCAACATTTCGAAAAACCGTCTCAAGATGATTGTGTACCGAGTCATGAACGCTAAAGGTGCTCCGCGTATTGTTGTGAAGGACGTATCGAAGCATTTCCCGGAACAAAGCGACATGCAGAGCAGGCAAAGGCTCAAGGAGTTTATGGAGTACCAAAGACAAGGTGATGACCAGGGTTTTTGGAAAGTGCGCGGAATGGAAGACAACATCCCTACTGAAGAGGAGATCCGCGCCATGATCACTCCTGAGGACTCGGCTCTAATGGATACAATGCAGTGCGGTCAACAAGTGTTGGAAGATACCGCCGTTTTGTTTGGTGATGATTCAAAAGAAGCTGCTAAAAGGAGAAAAGACTCCGAGAGGAAAGATGCCGAGGAACCTCTGGCACGCGATGACGACGAAGCAAAGAAGGAAAAAAATACGAAAAAACCAAGCAAGGAGGTTGATGCCGCCGAACTTGAATATGAAGAAGAAATGGCGCCTTGGAATTTGTCGCGGAATTTTGTCGTTGCTAACCAAACAAAAGCCATGCTTCAATTGAATGGAGAAGGGGACCCAACGGGTATCGGTTTAGGGTTGTCCATGCTCCGCGCTTCTCAAAGAACTCCTTTCAAACCATTTTTCCAACAAGCACCCGAGGTGGTCCCCAAGAGTAATGCAGCAGCTCACAATCAAAAACTTTACGAGCTGGAAATCAAGAGAATATGGTACTCGCAGCGAACCTCGCTCGTTGATCACGGGCCCGAGTATGATTTGCAGCAGATTTACAACGACTATACACCGGCCAAGCACGAGGAATACCTTATCAACAAGATGAAACAAGAACAAAAAGACCAAGCTAAAAGCGAAGACAAAGTCTTGAAGATCACCCGACGCGTACGTGACGCCAACGGCATCTTGCAAAGAAAAATCGAAGTGATCAACGACCCTCGCTTGATCCGGGCCTATGTGAAGCGCAAGAAAATCTTGGAGGACGAATTGTTGCGCAGTGCCGATGTCGACGAAATCTTGCCCACAAACGACAAGGAATTGAACAAGTTGCGCCGTAAGGCTCTTGAAGAAAAACTTGCCAATTTGGAAAAGCGAGCCAAGCAAAGCAAAGCCAAAAAGGTCCCCAACGATGCGATCCATGCTGCGGCAGCTGCCGGTGCCACCATTATTGATGCCAACACTGTGATGATGCCAGACGGGACCTACGTGATTGGTGGCAAAGGGATCGGGAAGGGCAAGAGCACTACGCGTAGGTGCAAATCGTGTGGCTCTTTTGGCCATATTAGAACTAACAAGACTTGTCCCTTGTATAACCAAATGATTGCCGGGTTATTACCTCAAAAGCCCAATGCAAACGGTGCTGCTTCGTCGCCTGAACAGCAGGATATGGGACCATCAAACCAAGGTAGTCCCGTTGGACTAACTGAGGCAAGCGCATCGCCCAAACCCATCATGTCGGGATCACCTACGGGAAATGACTAAGGTACTTATTGTGTTTAGCTAGCACTGTAAAAAAATATGATGTGTCCTATTCTAGGATAAGTCAAAAGTCAAAAGACAAAGTTGTCATCTTTTTTTTCTTTAACTCCCAGACTTATTTTGCAGCAAAACAGAAAAAAAAAATCTCGAACTATTTCTTTCATGATAATTTTTTGGTTGCAAATTGGCGTCAAATTATGTATGTACTTTGCAGAACAGATACGTGGTGGAGTTGCTAGTTTGAGACATTCCAGGGCGCGATTTCCAAGAGATTTAAGCGGAGAAGGCCAAGCCAGGCCAGTTTCTAGTCGACTTTGAAAAGCGTGGTTATTGCTTGGCTCGAAACTCACTTGCAAGGGCTGATTTTTCAGAGTTATTCGAGACGATATGTCTGTCCCCGTTTGAAAAATCAGAGACCAGATAGAATTACGAGCGGAATCGTAGTAGAAACAAGCACGGAAAAATTGTTTCTCCTCTTTTCTTGTGTTTTCTTTTTTTTTTTTCTTGAGAGGGGGAAGTGGACCTGAAGTTTGGCTAGGGGTCAAATGAAACCAGTCCTCAGGATTGAAGATACTTTTGAATACGGTTATGGTTCTTTTGCAGGTGCCTATCCCCAACGTCTATGAAATTCGTGCCGTGCATATCTCACTAGAAACGGGTGTTTCTCAAGCGGCGTTATTGCAAAGATCCACAGTTTTTCTTTTTTACTTCCTCTCTGTTGTTTTCCTTTCACGGATGGGGCGAAATGCCACTTTATTGAAATAATTAATTGATTGCGCATATTGGATATGGGAAATTTTCCAAGACTATTTGCGTGATTGTACATGACAGCGTTGTTGATGAGATTTCTATGTATAGGTACAAGCTGATTAAAAAAAAAAAAAGAAAAAGAAAAAGGGAAAGGAATCTCATCTTCGGTTGGTTGTGTATAGTTCTCATGGACCCCCCCTGCAATATACAGTTGATTTCAATCGAGTTTTCAAGCTGGCAAGAGCGGTATTCCCAAGGGCAAAGAGGAACAAAAAAGAAGGGAAGAAGTCCAATAGATATTCTTGGAGCAGCGCTTTATTTGATCACTTTAGGAGGCGAAGTTTGACCACCGCCAAACTTGCCCACCACCAAAAACATTCTAGAATTCATTAGGAGCAGGATGAGTTCAGAAAAGGAAAATGTCATGGATATGAAGTCAATCAACTACCGTGGTCCGGCAATTGAAGAAGTTGATTCTATTTCTCCTACAAACAATGCAGGGCTTATAGACGGGAGTTTCTCTGGCAGCCCATATCTGAGTGACAGTAGAAGCAGCGGCAGCAGCACCATAGAGCCAGTTTCCGATTCCACTTACCATGCCAAAATTGGCAAACCGATTTACAAGCGCATCGTCGACTCGTTCAAGCCCATGGATTTGGAGGATTTGGGGATCGACACTGAGGGAATGACTCAGTTGGAAAAATCCGTCATAGCGACTAGCCAAAGTCGTTTAGTCAGAGACTTGAAGACGTACCATTTGATAGCAATTTCATTGGGTGGCCTGATAGGTACGTTTTTTTCTTTTTTTCAATAACAGAAGAAGTAATAGGGTCCTGGTGGCTGCGAAGATGGAACACGTACTAACAATGAATGCAAAAAAAATTAGGTACCGGTTTATTTGTAGGCTCGGGAAATGCATTGGCATATGGGGGCCCTGCTTCTATGGTGATTGGATACTTTATCGTGTGCTGTGCATTGTTAACCGTGATAAACGCCTTGGGAGAGTTGTCGGTCCAGTTTCCAATCAATGGGTCCTTCAACACATTCTTTTCCCGGTTTATTGACCCTTCGTGGGGTTTCACGTTGGCCATCATGTACTATCTTAGCTGGGCCATTTCATACCCGTCGGAGCTAATCGCCGCAGCTATGACTATTCAGTATTGGAACACGTCGATAAACTCAGCTGTTTGGGTAGCGATTGTGTGGGTCGTTGTGTCATCGATCAACTTTTTTGGGGTCAAGGGCTATGGTGACGTTGAGTTTGTCTTGACAATCATCAAAGTCGTCGCAGTAGTTGGCTTTCTCATTGTTGGGATTTGCATCACTTGTGGCGTTGGCGATCAGGGCTACATTGGCGGGAAATACTGGCACGACCCCGGAGCATTCAACCATGGCTTCAAAGGCGTTTGTTCTGTTTTCATCTCGGCTGCATTTTCCATGGGCGGATTAGAGCTCTGCGCATTGGCCGCTGCCGAGACCAAGAACCCTAGAAAGGCATTGCCAAAAGCAGTGAAGCAGACTTTTTGGAGACTTACCATCTTTTACTTCTTGACCTCGATTGTCATTGGATGTCTTGTCCCATACACTAATCCAAACTTGTTGGATGGCAGCGGGATAGCCGCGTCTCCCTTTGTGATCGCGATAAACGCGGGAGGAATCAAGGTATTGCCCCACATTATGAATGCAGTGATCATTGCTGCCGTGATTTCGGTGGGCAATTCGTCTGTTTTTGGTGCTTCTCGTACATTGGCCGCGTTGGCAGCCCAGGGGATGATCCCCAAGATCTTTGGCTACATCGACAGGAAAGGACGCCCGCTTGTGGCGATTGTGATCACCTCGTTGATTGGCCTATTGGGTTTTCTTGTCGTCAACAAGAACGAAGAAGCCGTGTTCACGTGGTTCTTTGCCGTGTGTTCGTTAGCGTCGTTTTTCATCTGGTCCATGATCAACGTGACGCATCTCCGATGGCGGTGGGCTTTGGACGCTCAAGGACGGTCCAAAGACGAAATCATCTTTAGGTCCCCCTTTGGCGTGGTGGGCTCGTTTGCCGGGTTGGCCGTGCTAATCTTTATCATCGCAACGGAGATCTGGGTCAGTCTATACCCTATAGGCAGCACTGGTGCCAGTGTCGAGACCTTTTGGCAAGATTGCTTATCGTTGCCGTTGTTGCTTGCGATATGGGCAGCTCACAAGACCTACTACAGAACGTGGAACCGACTCTGGGTCAAGCTCGAAGACATTGATTTGGACTCCGGGAGACGCGAGATCAGCCTCGAAGACTTGAAACAAGAGCTTGCTGACGAAAGGGAGGCCTTGCATTCGAAGCCGTTCTACTATAGAGTATACCATTTCTTCTGCTAAAGTTCCAAATTTGAACCAAAAAAAATTTTAGAAACTTGTCGACAGAGATGGCAGTAGTTTCAACTTCTTTACATGCCTCTTCTCTCCTCTTTGGGTATCCTCTAGTAAAGTCTACTGTTGACTCGACCTGACTTAGTGGTGTGTGTGGTTGGTTATGACCACGTTAGAGGAAATAAGACTCCCTGATTGGGTCGTGTAAATCGCAGCAGAAATGATGAATCCAACTCCTTGATGTTTTTTTGTTTGAGTTGGGGGTGAACGAAGACTGACAAGTTACAACGAATAGAAGGAAAAGTTTTTGCTCCTTCCTTCAACACCACCACCATCTTTACCATTAAATATTACACCACAACAGTTTTCAGTAACACACACATTCAACTTTCAGCTCGCGACATTTCCCATCAATCCATCAATCCAATTAATCTATCTTCAAATTGGTCACAACGTTAACCAAGCATTGTTATCAAATTACTGGTTTCCAAAAGTTCAGCAGCAACACGGCTCCATTTTCTTTTACTTTTATAGGAGAAGTTTTTATTAAAGATTCAACACTCAGAACAACAAAGTCAAGTACTTTTCTGTCTAATTTAGCTGGTGACAACAAGCTAATCAGAAAAAAAAAAAACACCAGGCGATTGTGTATAAATTAACCAATTTTCCACAAAAAGAACAAGAGTAGTATGTCTGAGAATAACGATTGGAAAAAGAATTTGAATGTCCCCGAGAAGGACACCAGACCACAAACAGACGATGTCTTAAACACCAAAGGTAAGTCATTTGAAGACTTTAACTTGAAAAGAGAGTTATTGATGGGGATTTTTGAAGCTGGATTTGAAAAGCCCTCGCCTATTCAAGAAGAATCGATACCCATGGCTTTGGCGGGCAGAGATATACTCGCGAGAGCCAAAAACGGTACAGGTAAAACAGCATCTTTCATCATTCCATGTTTACAATTGGTCAAGCCCAAGTTGAACAAAATCCAAGCATTAATACTAGTACCCACAAGAGAGTTGGCCTTGCAAACGTCGCAGGTGGTTAGAACTCTAGGCAAACATTTAGGGGTCCAGTGTATGGTTTCCACTGGTGGTGGCTCGTTGAGAGACGACATTCTCAGATTAAACGACCCCGTGCACATTGTGGTTGGAACGCCCGGTAGAGTCTTGGACTTGGCATCTAGAAAAATCGCCGACTTGTCAGAATGCCCCATTTTCGTGATGGACGAGGCTGATAAGATGTTATCCCGAGAGTTCAAAGGTATAATAGAGCAGATTTTAGAGTTTTTCCCCAAGGATAGACAAGCGTTGTTGTTTAGCGCTACATTCCCCATTGCAGTCAAGTATTTTATGGATAATCATTTGAACAAGCCCTATGAGATTAATCTTATGGATGAGTTAACTTTGAAAGGTATATCGCAGTTTTATGCGTTTGTTGAGGAGAAGCAGAAGTTGCATTGTTTAAACACGTTATTTTCCAAATTGCAAATCAACCAGTCGATCATTTTCTGCAATTCAACAAATCGAGTTGAGTTGTTGGCCAAGAAGATCACCGAGTTGGGCTATTCGTGTTACTATTCGCATGCGAGAATGCCGCAGCAGGCGAGAAACAAGGTGTTTCACGAGTTTAGACAGGGAAAAGTTCGAAATCTAGTCTGTTCCGATTTGTTGACCAGAGGTATCGATATCCAAGCGGTCAATGTTGTCATTAATTTTGATTTCCCCAAGACGGCCGAGACCTACTTGCACAGAATCGGTCGTTCTGGAAGATTTGGACATTTGGGTTTGGCCATCAACTTGATGAGTTGGAACGATAGATATTCATTATACAAGATTGAGCAGGAGTTGGGAACTGAAATCAAGCCCATCCCGGGAAGTATCGACAAGTCATTATACGTTGCTGAAAACAATGATGCTGTCCCTAAACCATTCAGAGCGGAAGAGTTGACCAAAAATGGACACCAGCAGTCTGTGAAGCACTAAACTTGAGGAGAAAAATGAAAGAAGAAAAAAAAAAACAGAATTCATTAACGTGTCACGATTGGGAGAGTCTTTTTTGATCTTTCCCTGTAGGAGTATTAAGATCGATCAACTTTTAAACAAACATCAGAAAATTTAAAAAATAAAATAAAAATATAACAGTAACGTATTTCACGAGGAGGAGAAGAGGAATAAAGAGGGTGTTTTTTTTTTACATGCTTTTTTTTTTTTGAAATGAAACGAATTGGGTGAAACAAAAAAAGCTTGAACACCATGGCGTGTGAAAAGGTGTCAATGATTGACAATGTCATCACTGATATCTTCACCAAAGATGAATGCAAATTCCAAAATTTTTTTTTTCTTTTTGGACTTTTTTTTTTTTTTGAATGGTTTTTTTTTTGGCTTTTTTTTTGGCTTTTTTTTTTTGGATCAACGATTGTGGGTGAAGAGAAGGCAGAATTAATTAGAGTTGAAAATGTCAGTTCTGATTCCATAGAGCACATTTTCTTTAATAAAAGTTGAGGATTGTTGTGAATGTATTCATGTAGATGTAGCTCAGAGGTTGTGGGGGGTGGAGAGAGATGATGGTTGGACACAGGTATGTAGAGAGATCCATAGAGATCGAATCTGGGGACTGGGATTCGATCTCGCAGTCTCAGTGAATACCACATAACCGAATACGCCGCAAAATTTGCCTTCGTAGAGAAGAAAAAAAAACGAAAAAAAAAGCGGAACAACCGCTGGTTGCATCTTGCGTGCTGCTATTCCTTTGACCTCGAGCGATCAAAGGAAGAACAAACGACGGCGCATGAGATTGGGCGCCAAATTGGCCATCCATCTCGTGGTGTGGCCATCTTGCTCTGTAATTTTTTTCTGCATTACTGTAACTCTGAATTTTTCACTCTGCTAAATTTTTTTTTCTCTCCCTCTCATACGCAGAGTAACGTTACCACAGATGAGTGTTTTAATTTCATCGCATCGACTAGGAAGATTCCATCCCCCTCTCTCTTACTTCTTTTCTGCTCCCCTTTTTCTCAAGATTCCTCAGGAATTCTTCAACGGATCGCTTATTTATTTACGTCTCTCCTTTTCGTCGTCAGAGAATGTGTGGGATATTGGGAATAGTGTTGGCAAACCAACACATCAATGTTGCGCCGGAGCTATTTGAAGGGGCTATGTTTTTGCAGCACCGTGGACAAGATGCCGCCGGTATTGTCACTTGTGGGAACAAAGGTCGGTTGTACCAGTGCAAGGGTAACGGTATGGCTCGCGATGTTTTCACTCAACAGAGAATGCAGAATTTAGTGGGCAACATGGGCATTTGTCACTTGCGTTACCCCACCGCGGGATCGAGTGCAGGTTCAGAAGCCCAGCCTTTTTACGTCAACAGTCCCTATGGTATTACTATGAGTCACAATGGGAATTTGGTCAACTCGATCGAATTAAGGGCCTATTTGGATGAGGTTGTCCATCGTCACATCAACACGGATTCAGACTCGGAGTTGTTATTGAATGTTTTCGCTGCCGAGTTGGACAAGTTTAACAAGAGTAGGGTCAACAACGGAGACTTGTTTACTGCCTTGACCAAGACCATGGAGAGAATTAGGGGTGCGTACGCCTGTGTCGCCATGTTGGCCGGTTATGGTATCATTGGATTCAGAGACCCCAACGGGATCAGACCGCTATTGATTGGTTCTCGAGAAACCGAGAATGGAGAAAAGGATTACATGTTGGCTTCGGAAAGCGTTGTTTTGCAAGCTCATGGCTTTAGCAAATTTCGCGATTTGAACCCTGGTGAAGCGGTGATTATCAAAAAAAGCGGCGTTCCTGAATTTAAACAAGTTGTCGAACCCAAGATCTTTGCTCCGGATATTTTTGAATACGTCTATTTTGCTAGACCCGACTCGGTCTTGGATGGCAAGTCGGTGTATAGATCGAGGATTGAAATGGGGATCAAGTTGGCCGAGAAGATTCAGAGAATCATGGATAAGAATGACATTGATGTCGTTATCCCAGTTCCAGATACCGCAAGAACTAGTGCGTTCCAATGCTCGGTGTCGTTGGGTGTCCCTTACAGAGAAGGGTTTGTCAAGAATAGGTACATTGGAAGAACTTTCATCATGCCCAACCAGCAAGAGAGGAGGTCCTCGGTGCGCAGAAAATTGAACGCTATGGGCTCCGAGTTTGAAGGAAGAAATGTGTTGCTTGTGGATGACTCAATCGTGAGGGGCACAACGTCAAAGGAAATTGTGCAGATGGCTAGAGAAGCTGGCGCTAAAAAGGTGTTTTTCGCTTCGTGCTCTCCGCCAATCAGATTCAACCATATATACGGTATCGACTTGGCCGATACCAAGGCCTTGGTGGGATTCAACAGAACAGATGAGGAAATTTCAAAAGTCATAGGCGCCGACAAGGTGATTTACCAAGACTTGGAAGATCTTGTTGAATGCTGCAAGACTGCCACGATCAAGGACTTTGAAATCGGGGTGTTTACCGGCAATTATATCACGGGCATTGAAGATAACTATATTCAAGAGTTGGAGAAAATCAGAGCTCAGAATCAAAGACTAGAAGAAATGCAGAAATCGGGCTCCTTGAATGGATTCAGTGTTGACGCTTGTATTGACCAGAGTGAGTTTGTTGATGTCAAAGCCGAGGTTGATATCAGCATATATAACGGAGGCGATCATTGAAGAAAAGCCAGTGATTTGCGTCTCTATAACGCAACCTATACCTACATATATATATATCTTCAAAGACAATTTTTTCAATTCGTGTCGTGTCTTGAACGCAGCAAGCGTTTCTTTGATGTGACAACCATTAACTACGGTATAAAAACAAAGATTCATAATACAAACATATACATATAAATAAAAAAAAGACTATTAGGAGATTTAAGTTGAGATCTTCCAGTTTCTGAATCTCTTTGAAAAAGCTCAGACAGCTTAGTATTGGGAAAACATGTCTCGGAAATAGCGCGATGCCGCCAACGGCAAAAACTACAAAAAACAGAAAAAAAAAAAAAAAAAAAAGAGAAAGCAGTGATTTTCCGGCTAATGTGTCCAGCTCTGATGCTGGCCTTTTATTCCATTCAAGCAAGAGAATAAGGTGTATTACATTTGAGACCAGTGGAAGCTTAAGAAGAACACAGAACATACTTACCTCGCTAAGCAAATCCATGGTGAATTAAATTTTAGGAATCTTTCTTGAGGGTGTTGCCGGTGACGTTCCCCTTAAACTTGAAATCTTGTGTTTTTATTTTTTTTTTCGTTCTCTTTGACTACTGAGATGCTAATTGTTGCTGAACATAAAGATGGATCTGAGATACAAGGAGGAATCTAGTGTTGGAAAAGTTGCATATTTTAGCTGGCCCAACGACAGCTGGGGCTTGGTATCGACGAGGTAGGTGATCCAGCACAAGTTAAGCCCGCTTGCTTTTTTGGAAGAGCAGCTTTTTGTCTTTGTTTCGCAACGTTGCAGCCCAACTTTCCTTTTTGTTGGTTCCTAATGGAAGTTCTTGATTGTTCTCGTACAGAGAGAGCGAGAGAGTGAGACGGTTGAGAGAGATAGGAAGTTGCCTCTCAGTTGCGTTCAATAAATCTTGCATTTGAAGCCCTTGGGTTGAATTTGGAGTGCATGAAGGGCGGGTTTCGACAGCTTGTAGTTTGGGTTACTCAATCCAGACCTAGACCTAGGCCCAAGCGACGGCTCAGCGTTTGAAGCAACGAATTTTGCTTGCAATTGACCTCTCGATGTCAGTGTTTGTTGATGAGAACACTTGTACACCAAAGTGCACGATTTACACCACATACTCTTTTTAGGCGGTACTGCACAGCGAGGAAAATTGGTAGCACGCAAGCTCCACACATACACACTCGGAGGTAGCAACGTTCCCATCCAAACTTACATAAGTTACAACGCGTTCGTGTTTACATTGCTCTATAGATAGACAGGACAATCAACAACAAACACGTTGCTGAGGAGAGGCAGAAGAAGAAGAAGAGCGTCTAAGTGTGGTTGTAGATCAAAAAATTGACTCACTTAGTGGTAGACGATCCTTTTCTCGGGAGATACGTGCTGGCATTGGAATTGATCTCCAAAGCCAAATTGGGCCAAAAATGAAGCGGTAAAAAAAAAAACAAAAAAAATTCAACGTATCGAGAGATTGAGATTGTTCAGCAGATTGTTGAAACTACTGTATAAATAATAAGTAACAGCACAACAACAACAACAACAACCAGACTTCAGCAGGAGGACAATAGGTTAAAACTTTTACCAGACGGGCATATATACTACTCTAGTACTCTGTAAATTGACGGTTAGTGCCCAATCCATTCAAATATCGTCCTCCAAGGTCACATCTACATCTACATTTACCTATACATATATATAGGCACAATATTCGGATCTTTTTCAAGAGCGTCTACGCACAGGAAAAAAAAAAAAAACCTTTTGGCTCTCATCAACTTCTTGTTTTTCATCTATTTTGAAGTTCAGTTTCACCACACACTCTTTTCTTTTCCTTTTTTCTTTTTTCAAAGTAACTTTCTTGCTTTCAAAGAGGGTATATTACCAGTGTCTTCTAGAGAAAACCACTTTGTCACAGAAGTTCTTTGGTGTTTTGAGGATTTAATCAACAACTTTGGTCGTCCTTAATTTTTTTTTTTTTTTTGCTAGTGTATGGGAATACTTCTGTTCTATCTCATTGGACAAGCAGCATATTTGATTAAACGAAAATACTTTAATAACAAGGATAAAAGCCTACCATATTCATCTTCTTCATCATATAGCATCATGGAAAAATCAAACTCGCCAAATGCTCACCATTGGGCCAGCTCAATTGTCAACTCTGGCCCAATTTCAATCATTGCATACTGTTTATCGTCCATCTTGATGACAGTTACCAACAAGTTTGTTGTTTCCGGGTTAAATTATAATCTCAATTTTCTCCTTTTATCGATTCAGTCGATTGTTTGTGTGGCCACTATTGCTACTTTGAAAAGCTTGAACATCATCACTTATAGACCCTTCAATAAAGAAGAAGCTAAGAAATGGTTACCAATTGTTGTTTTGTTGGTTGGTATGATTTACACTTCAACAAAAGCGTTGAAGTTCTTGTCGATCCCCGTCTACACCATCTTTAAGAACTTGACCATCATCTTGATTGCTTATGGGGAAGTCTTGTGGTTTGGCGGGAAAGTCACCACCATGGCATTATCGTCATTCTTGTTGATGGTCTTTTCGTCGGTTATTGCCTACTGGGGTGATAACGCAGAAGTCAAGACGCACGATGACCAATGGGCCATGTACTTGGGATACTTTTGGATGTTGACCAATTGCTTTTCCTCGGCGGCATTTGTCTTGATTATGAGAAAAAGAATCAAGTTGACCAATTTCAAAGATTTCGATACCGTTTACTACAACAACTTGTTGTCAATCCCAATCTTATTGGTTTTGACCTTTGCATTTGAAGACTGGTCTCCTGCCAATTTGGAGAAAAACTTCCCCAGTGACAATAGAACCGCCGTTATTGTTGCCATGATTTTGAGTGGTGCCTCCACCGTGGCCATCTCCTATTGCAGTGCTTGGTGTGTGAGAGTCACTTCCTCAACCACTTATTCCATGGTTGGTGCTTTGAACAAGTTGCCAATTGCCTTGAGCGGGTTGGTGTTTTTCGAAGCTGCTGTCAACATTTGGTCGGTTTCGTCAATCTTTGTTGGGTTCATTGCTGGTTTGGTTTACGCCGTTGCCAAACAAAAGCAACAGAAAGAAGCCCAAACTTTGCCAACTACCAAGTAAACGTTTAGAGATGTCATGTTAGAGCTTCGGATTGCAAGGTAGGAGAGCCATTGCTTAAAAAAAAAAAATGCAATGCACCTTTCTTATAGGAGAGATATTCATACTCGTAATAGAGCCTTCTTTTTAAAATCAAAAATAACAACTTTACACAACACCAACAACAACGAAATACACGCGTTCTAGTGATAGAAAAGCTCCATCGTTTAAACCTGCAAAATCTGAAGGGGTGTAGGGCTTCAGGACTGTAAAGATTATCAAGATATTCAATATTCTCGAACTATATGGTCACCACGGAATAGCGCACATCTTCTTTGCACATAATCTCTCTCGCCAGCCGTCAACTTTTTTTTTTTTCCATATATGTTTTCTTCTCTACTGGCATCATTTGGGTTGCCAAATCGTCCTTTGGCTTATTTTCAAAGAAACGATCGATTTCAACAGGGTAAACAACTACTCAATTGCTGCCAGCAGAGCCAATCTGGGAACTAAGTTGTATCATAATTTCTACTCTTCTTTCAGGAAAAACCAGATAGTCAGGGTCATTCTGCTGATAACCATTTTTTTCTGAAATCTTGATCAACTGCTTCATACCCTTAGAATAAGTTTTTATTCAATGTCGTGTCAAAACTCCATAGAGACTATTCCAAAGATTCTAGAGCAGTCGCTAATACCTCAGTATGCAAAAGAGGCGGAGAGGTCATTGCGCAGCATTGAAACCGAACCGGGGTTTTCGATAAATCTCCTTCATGTGATTGCCTCGACGAATCTCGCCATGCCCGTGAGGCTAGCAGGAGCATTATACTTCAAGAATCTTGTCAAGCGGAAATGGATCACCCAGGACGGGTCAAACTACTTGCTTCCCCTCGAGGACGTGATTCAGATTAAGAATGAAATCATCGACGTGATGATCAAGTTCCCGATGCAGCTTCAAATCCAAATTGGCGAAGCAATAACCTTGATTGCCGAATGCGATTTCCCTCACAACTGGCCCAATTTGATCGATATTCTCGTGGGCAAACTTTCACCGACGGATTGGATCTCCAATAAGGCCATCTTGCTCGTTTCGCATTCTATATTCAAGAAATGGAGACCCTTGTTCAGATCAGATGAGTTGTTCTTGGAGATCAAATTGGTCTTGGACAAATTTGTCGAGCCATTTTTGCAGTTATTGACGGAATTGGATGGCTTGATCGATAAGCTGAAGGACAGCGAGGCCGAATTGGTTATTTATTTTGATAATTTGCTCTTGTTGATGCAAATTTACTACGACTTCAATTGTCAAGATATACCGGAGTTCTTTGAAGATCACATGAATGAGTTGATGGCAATTGTTCACAAGTTTTTGGTATACGATAACCCGTTGTTGTTGGATAAGGACGAAGACGATGAGGTGAGCGTGTTGATCAAAGTTAAAACCTCGATTATCGAATTGTTGTCGTTGTACGTGACAAGGTACGCAGATGTGTTTGAGCCGCTCATACAAACATTCATCACATCCGTTTGGGACTTGATCAATAATTTTGCCACGAGACAGTCCAAATTCGACTTACTCGTGGTCAAGGCTTTGCAATTTCTCACGTCGGTGGCCAAGATCACCGCTTACCAATCTTTGTTCCAAAGCGAGCGGTCAGTTAATGAAATTATCGAAAAAATCATACTACCAAATATCATGTTGAGGGAAAAAGACGAGGAAATGTTTGAAGACGAGCCAATTCTATACGTTAGATCCGATGTTGAAGGTTCGGACTTTGACTCGCGAAGGAAAAGTGCCACAGATTTTCTCCGAGAAATGAAAGAGTTAAACAGTGAATTGTTGACTAGCACGGTTATGAAATACGTCACCCAGTTTTTGAGTCATTCGAATAATGACTGGAAAAACAAGGACACGGCCATTTACTTGTTTAGTTCGTTGGCTACAAAGGGTAATGTCACCAACATTGGAGTCACGGCAACAAACGTGTTGGTGGACGTGGTCAAGTTTTTTTCAGACAATGTTGCCCATGATTTGGAGTCGCCGGAGGTTCATCCGATTTTACAAGTCGATGCCATCAAATACATCTACATATTCAGGAATCAACTCACCAAGGAGCAGCTCATTGCAACAATGCCGCGGTTAATCAACCACCTCAACGACAAGGCCAACGTTGTTGTTTACACGTATGCGGCAATCACCATTGAAAAGTTGCTTTCAATGACCAATTTCAGTCAAGACCACCAACCAGTTTTCAACAAGATGGATATTGAACCGTTTGTCATGCTGCTATTGACCAACTTGTTCAATTTGATCTTGATCAATGGCGATGCATCGCCTGAAAAGCTAGCTGAGAATGAGTTTTTGGTCAAATGCATCATGCGGATCTTAAACACCTGTGAGGACTCTTTTTCCGAACGAGTGGTGATTATTGATCAGTTGTTGCGCATCCTTAAAATCACGGCAAAAAATCCATCAAACCCCAAGTTTTCCCACTATGTCTTTGAGTCCCTTGGCTTGCTAATCAAGTTTGGCGTGCAGCAGAACCCGGCAAATATCAACGAGTACATGGAGCACATTGTGCCCGGCTTGCTAAACATCTTGGGTGAGGACGTCCAAGAGTTTGTGCCGTACACTTTCCAGATCTTGGCTTTTTTGTTGGAAAACTACCCCAAGGCCGGAGGATTGCCAGAAACATACAAGAGTCTCATTCAACCGTTGATGTCCCCTTCAATATGGCAATTCAAGGGCAACATTCCTGGCGTGACAAGATTACTAATCTCGATATTGGACCACGATCCCACGTATTTTGTCAAGTCCGACCACTTGGTGCCGTTACTCGGAGTTTTCCAGAACCTTATTGCCAGCAAAACCAACGACTTGCATGGCTTTGACTTGATCCAAAGCATACTCTTAACGGTGCCCATTCAATCGCTACAGCCATACTTGAGCAACGTTGCGAGACTAATGATGAGCAGGTTGCAAAAGTCTAGAACAGACAAGTTTGTTAAGAGAATAGTGGTGTTTCTTAATGCCTTGACGTGCGCCAACTCGAGCAAACACAAGTTTACCAATAGTGACGCTTTAAGCGGCGGTGACTTTATCATACAATTTATCGACTCTGTGCAAGCAGGTTTGTTTGGCCAGATTTGGACGTCATTCATCTTGCCCACTTCGTCCGTTTTGGCAAACTTGCAAGACAAGAAGATTGTCAATATCGGCATCAGTGTGGTTTTGACCAATTCCAACTTTGTATCCACATACCCGGATTTGGTTGTACCCACCGTTGAAAAACTCGCCAGCAATTTAGAGACTTATGAAGGTATTTCCAAGGGCAACAGCACGACTGCATTCAATGGAGCTGCGTCGTCATTCGTTACTGGCCCAGCTTTAGGGGGAATAAATGAACTCGACGCCGATTTCACCTCGTTCGGATCCAATTTCTCCAAGATTGTCTGCATTGCCAACACACCATTCGACCCGCTTTCCGAGATCAGAAACAATGATTTCGCCTCTATCAAACTGACCATTCTTGCAAATATCAAAAAGGTGGAAGTGTCGATTTTGCAGCAATTGAACGGCGAGGCGCAGAAGAAATTGACACAGTTGGGATTGTAAAAACTTAGCGAAAGCTATTTCAAAAACAAGAAAGAATGAGAATAAAAAAACTATACATGTTTTGCCTCTCCCTGTTTTCTTTTTTCAAGAAAGAAAAAAAAAAAAAGAATTTTAAAGTCAATACACATTGTAATAATACAATTTTTAAAGTAAATCTTATGTAAAACGATTTTTCAATTTGTCATTTTCTTTTTTTTGGAGGTTTTGAAAAGAATAAATTCATCGTTAGTCATGACATTAGCGTGAGAAATATGAAACGCAGTGGAAGCGGCAAGAAAAAGGCGCTAGATTTGTTGTATTCTTACTTTTTCGCATCTACCGGTCCAGTTCAACAGTAGCTGACGCAGCACCAAGACCAGGACGCGTGTCATCTAGTGCTTTTTCGAAACCTCCGTTGACGTTGCTGCTGTCCGCTGACGTGTTTCCATTTGACGCCAGAATATTTGCAAGCAGTGGCGAGTAGGTCGAGTTCAGCCGTATCGCGCCGTCGGCTTTGACATTTGGCGATGACGCTGAACCATCTACTTGCGCTTGGTGCAATAGTACCCCATCGTACCCGCCTCCGCCCGGTTGTGTGATGACATTATTCTTTAAATTTTCTGTTTCTGTTTCTGCTTTCGTTTCATTTCCATTTCCATTTTCATTTTCATTTTCATGTTCTGTTTGTTTCTCCTTTTGTTCCTCTTCGATTCTCTTCTTCTCCAACTCAGCGATTTCCGACGCAGTCAAGAACCGGCCGCCCTGTCCCCGGGGTCTTCTCATTGCATGTTTATGTCTCGACTCATGCAAGTACGGTTTCCTGATTCTGGCAATCTTTAGGCTTTCTTCAAGTTTAGCTCGTGCGATTCTCCGTTTCAATATTCGGTGATATTGCTTCGCGTTGACGTAAAATGGTTGTTCTCCGCCTCCTGACTCGCCCATGGCCGCGTCGACTAAATCTGGGTCAGGCGGTGCCGGCGGTAAATAGCCCATCGAAGGGTCAGGATCAGGGATAGAAGCGTCCTGCTGCAGTTGCTGAGCATGGTGGTCATCTTCATCTTCGTCCAAGCCGGGAGTAGGCTCGTATTGTCCGTGGATTTGTTGTTGTTGTTGTAGCACTGCGTTTGAGCCCATTGATGACGCGGTCTCACCTACATGATGTCCATTTTGGCTGTCGATCAAATCGTGAGGCATCGGAATTTGGCTGTGATGACGCTGAAGACTAGTGTGATGCGGATGCTGATGTTGGTGTTGATGGTGAAGTTGGTGGTGAGTTGCAGGCAATTGATGTTGTACTTGTTGTTCATCCCGACTATTCTGTGCTTGGTAGTCGACATTATCAAAGTACGAAGACGTGGTGCTTGAAGCCGGTGAATTATTGTCTAATGCCTGGGCATAGTAAATTGGTTGTTGTTGTGGTGGTGGTGGTGGTGGTGCCCTGAGGTCCGGTGGTTGGCCAAGTGAAGGCTGTACTTGATGGAGCTGCTGCTGCTGCTGCTGTTGGTGTTGGTCCGGCGGCGAATGGCGGCGTTGTATTTGGTCCCCTTGTTGTTGGTTGTTTTGAGAATTGTTGAACATGGTTGAGGACTGTAAGGACGTCATCGTACTGGGGGGAATTTTTCTTCAACTCTCCCGTTTTTCCACAACCTGTTGAGTCGAGAAGCGCTATACTAGTTTCAACGAAAGTTTTTAGTTTCAATATGTAAATACAACCAGACGAGTAGTTGTCTTGAAGTGAAGTACCTGATATTTTGCTTGGGGGTTGGTGATCTCCATTTGTTTGGGGAAAAGGAAAAAAAAAAAATTTCGTTAAGGGAGGTTTAGGTGTCCCGGTTATGTGAGTCTAGAGACTATGGAATGGGATGTGCGAACCGGACTTGTCCCGGTTCAATAGTACATGTTCAGCTCAAGGGCATGGAAAGCAAACAACATCTTTGGTTTCAAGACCGGGCAACCTGTCTTTTAACTGCTTCCTCTGCATTTCCCTTTGACGCTTTTTGTTTCTAGCCGTTCTTACAAGAGCCAAGCTCCATTTTGTTGTTAGGACGTGCGAGTAGAATTATTGGTTTCGTTTTCATGAACGGACGGTTCTATCTGCGCTGAAAAAATTTCCTCTCCCCTCCCTCGGGAGATAACAAAGACTACGAAAGCAATAGGGGAGGAATACAGTTACTGCTTTTTCTTTCTTGATGAAGCGCCGCTGGTTTGTATAATTGGGTGGTGGTTTGGGCGTTGAACATTCACGTCAATTTGCAAATCCCGAGCTACCAACCGTCTTTTTCAAGTTCTTATAAGCGCCTGATCTCTAAAGAAAGGAGCATCTAATTTTGACACGTTGGTTTTAAGATCCAGGGGTCACGGTAATGGCCGAAGTGTCCAATGGCTCAGATGAGCTCATGCTTGCTGAAGAGAGCATCGAGGATATATTTGTCAAGTCCAGTATACCGGAAATTCAACAATTGTCGAAACAGTACAACTCGGTCCTAGCCAGCACCAAAAATGACTTGCACCAACTCGTGAGCTTGAAATATCGCGATTTGGTAAAGATTGCAGAGGATATAGGCAATGTCCATTTACAGGCTGCAGGCATAGACAGCGGCTTGCAAGGTCTCTCGTACAAGCCTTGTAGGTTTGTGTCTCCCTACAACGACAATTACCACAAGTTCGACTCGAGTGTGCGAAGAGAAAAGGCCAAGCAAGCACAGCTCGACTCCAGGAGTGTCATTGCTCGGAATCTCATTGTGAATAAACTTGGCAAACTCGAAAACTTGATCAAGGATTATTCGAATCTGAATCTACGCACATCGAGCCTCATTTACTACACCAAAGTTTTGCAAACTATCGAAGCAACGTTCAAGGATGTTTTAGAATCCAAGGAGAAAGTGCTCATTGCCAAGGTGGCTCGCATCAGGGCCGATTTGATCAAGTTTCTTGAATATGCAATGTCAGCATATAACTCGCCCGTGACTTCTTTAAACACCAGCGACCGATTTTCAGCAAAACAGAGAATCACAAGCGATGCGCTACGGTTTAAGAATGAAATCGACCGCTACGATCTGGATGACGAAGCAGTCTCCAGTGACGACGACGACGACGACAACAACAACGACGACGACGTCAACAAAGATGTAGAAGACGAGGACGGCGGCAAAGCGGAAGCAAAAAAGTCCAACGGAGGGACAAAGTACCTGCATTTTGCCTCAGCTCACGTCCAGGGCCAAAACACGTTGCCAATATGCAATGTTTTGGTGTGCTATACCGCACTAGTGGGGCCTCAAAAGGATATCAAAAAAACATTCCTCGAAATGCGAATAGATTACTTGCAGCATCTAGTTGACGAGGCTGGCGAGGATTTGACCAGATTGAACCAGTACCAGGTGCTTCGGTACCTCGAGAACACCTGCAGGTA
Organism: Lodderomyces beijingensis; assembly: GCF_963989305.1. Lineage (NCBI taxonomy): Eukaryota > Fungi > Ascomycota > Pichiomycetes > Serinales > Debaryomycetaceae > Lodderomyces > Lodderomyces beijingensis. The sequence continues at coordinate 607,935 of NC_089970.1, forward strand.
TATTGAAACTTATTTCGACGACCAACACAGCGAATACTTTAGATTAATAAGAGATCTAAATAAGCCATGGAAAGCCGACACGATACTCGGCTGCAGGGAGTGGTATGAAAATGTGGACGTCAACTTTAAAGTGGCTGCCCACGGCGAAGTAGACTCGGCCAGCACTTCAACTTTATTCGAACTTATCCCTAAATTTTTAGACAGCTTCCTAGATCTAGGGAATGCGCAAGATTTCACCAATAGCGATAGCTTGACGTACTACACTTTGGTCTATATGACTTTTGTTCGGTCTTTAGAGAAAATCGAGAATTCAGTGTCCCAATCGGTGGGCGGCGAGTCACGACTCTTGAGGTCAATTTGCGATTACGATTTGGTCCTGAAGTTTTCCGCTAGGCTATTTCAGGCGATGGATGGCTTTTACAAGGCTCACCTTGATCGATTAAACAAAGAGGAGGGGATTTTGGGAAACGTTCAAAAGTCGACAAGTGAGCCAACAAGCACCAACGATTCATCGTTTTTCAGTCCCGACTTGGTCAACTTGATGGATAATGACATTGACTCGTATGTGGAGAAAATCGTAACCAAGAATGCGAAGTTAAGCTCCTCCACTTCTTCTTCTCCTGATGCTATTGCAGAGTTGAGAGCTTGGATGGAAAAGTTTGAGAGTTTGAACCAGGTGACGATGCAAATGTCGGAACCAAAACCTGATTTCCGTACTTTCAATGCCGTAATCTATCGAGAGCTTCCCATGTTGTATCGAACCTTGCAGTCTGATAAAGTCACGTGGGGCAGTTTTTCTGCATCATCGTTGAAAGAAAACATTACCCAACTTCAATCAGAAATCCATGCCTTGTTTGCCAAGGAGATTGAAGTGTTTGTTGATCAGCTAGTTAAAACCGCGTCTAAATTGGGCAGCGGAAGCCAATTATTGTACTTGGCAGGATTATTCTCGAGCTTGAAACGGGATCTAGAACACCAATCCATGCCAGAAATGGTCAGCAAGATTGATGCCGCGTGTTTGAAAATATTCAGCATAGTTGTTGAACTTATTGCAAGCAAAAGAAAAGAAAAACTAGTTGACATCATCACAGTTAAGTTTGCAAAAGAATACGACGACCTGGCCGATTTGCCAACTCGCCCGAGCTTGAAATTAGCGCTGGAACTATACGAACTAGCACGTGAGTTTATGGAGCATACCCAGAGCTTGCCAAACGACGAGATTGATCTCTTTTCCAGATCGAATGTGACTGATTTATTTGTCAAAGTCAAGGATAACTGGCTCCATAGCAGCACGGAGAAAATTGTGGATTCCATCAAGGAGAGTCACACTCAAACCACTCTAGAAGCAAGCAATTCTACTGACCAAGAGCAAAAGGAGGACGTGCAACCTGGTAATGGTTCTACCAAAGAGCTTTCCCGTGAACAAGCTCTTCAGATAGTTGCCAATGTCCACTATCTATCATTGTTTCAAGAAAAAAGCCAGCAAATTCAAAGTCCAAGCAAAGAGTACAAGAACATTCTACAATTGTGCGGCGAAGATATCGACTCCAGCACGCTAGACATTGTGCTAAGAGGAGTCGACTCCTTCCATAAATCCAGAAAAAACTTGTATTTACCGTTGCTGCTAGGTGGAAAATGGGCTAGGGGGGGGCTAGCTAATAGCCTGTCAATATAAATATATCTTTGAGCCATTTTTCGTCAACTCTTTGAGCGCTTCGACTGTTTCCTTGATATCCCATACGTTTTGCTTCTTTTGATCCAAGTAAGAATTGTCAACGAGAACAATCTTGATCTCGTCGCTGCGTAGTTTGGAATCCTTGTCATTCAACAATTTTACCAACCTTCCTGGTGTGCAGCACAAGATTCTCGACCGTGTCGTGGCCACCAATTTCAAGTCCACGTGTAATTTATTCTTGTTTATCAATTTTAGTGAGCCTCCGTTTAAGTCCTTTGTGGCTCGGTGTACGTCGCAGGCTCGTATAGCAGACATTGACACAATTGCAATGAATTTTCTATCCATTCCCGCGTCCGCTTCCTCTCCAGCTCTCTTTGCATTCTCTACTTGCTGCTTCTCTTCTGAACCCTTGCTGTTCTTTTTCGATTTGCTTTGTTTGCCAGGCAACATATTCTTGAATCTCTGGTTGATGTAGTCGCCCAAATTGTCCAAAGTTCGAGGCTTTTTGAACTCTGCCGTGGTTCGGATATCACTCTTGGTAAAGTAAAGCTCGCTCAACTCCAACGCGGTCAAATCGGAGTGCTTCCTGGTGATTTTCGAATTTATAAACTCGGTGATGACCTCGGGGTTGTCTTCTAATGATATGTTTTTCTTGTTTTCTGTATCTATTTCCATCTTTAATCTCTTTTTCTCCTTGAACGTCGAGTCGCTCTTTTTACGTTTCCGCGACTCATTCTGCCCAGCCGCCAGGTTTTTCGACTCGTTTTCTTCTTTGTCTTTGTCACCTTCCTGTTCACAATCACCTTCATCGCTCACGTCAACTCCATTAGTTTCCCCCTCCTCCTCTCCTCCGTCTTCACCGGCAGAGTTGTAGACTTCGTACTCCAAACCGTCATCTAGATCGTCGGCTTCTGGCTGGACTTTTGCTTCAGGGGCCATAGTGAGTTGTCAACGAGCTGCTAAGCTCTATTCTTGTTCCTTTTTTTTTTAAGGCTTGGGTAAGATGTGATTTGAATAACGGATGTTGCGAGCCATCAAGCGCATCTCTCTTTCTCAACAGCCACGTGACAGTCACGTGCCATGCTAGAATTTTCAAAAACAAGCAAACCCATCAAACGTCAAAATTTTTTTATTTAAGGGAGTCCATACGAGCGGAATTAGGCCGTAGTAACTGAGTTGGATAGCAGAGTATGCTCTTCTTCTAATATTTTGCCACAGCTTCAGTAAAACCAGTTAGAGCTGCATGGGAAACATTTCGCCAGATCAACCATTTTTCTCCTTCTTTGACACAAAATTTGACTAAAGATTTCATCTTGTTCTCCCTCTAGAGTCTTCAAACAACCAACGTCACCTTTTCAGTTTCAACTCCCCAAAAACCCATGATTGTACGAGCCAAATTACCGTTGAGTAGTGCTCTACCCAGGGCCTATCTCACTCACAATAGGCCGATCCAGCTAAATGCTGATCTTCTGGAAAAACTTCGAACTTCCGAGTATCACCCGGTGGTGATCATTGGAGGAGGCCACGCAGGATGCGAAGCAGCCACGGGATCAGCGAGGTCCGGGGCCGCGACAACACTCATTACGCCGCTGATCAGCAAGATCGGTACTGCATCGTGCAATCCGTCGATGGGTGGAGTGGGCAAGGGGACACTATTGCGAGAAGTCGATGCACTAGATGGAGTTAGCGCTCGCATCACAGACAAGGCAGGTATACATTTCCGAATATTGAATGCCTCCAAGGGAGCAGCTGTACATGGCCCGCGCGCTCAAATAGACCGGAAGATTTACTTGAATGAAATGCAGCGGGAAATTTGCAACTATGAGAATTTGTCGATAATTGAGAGTCAGGTTCAGGACATTGTCATTGAGCCCAGAAAGGCTATCGCGGATCACGATGGACGAAGCGTGGGAACTGTTCGCGGGGTTATTCTAGAGGACAACCGGGTGCTACGATGCGATAGAGTTGTGGTAACCACCGGTACATTCTTGGGTGGAGAAATACACATTGGATTAAAAGTATTTCCCTCTGGGAGAATGGGCGAAAAGGCATCCTTTGGTTTGTCAGATACATTCCGTGAGGCTGGTTTTAGGCTAGGGAGGTTAAAGACGGGTACCCCTGCTAGATTATCAGGGAAAACCATCGACTATACCCACTTGATAGAGCAACCGTCTGATTTCCCTCCGCAGCCAATGTCGTACATGACCTCAAAAGTCGACCTCGAGGACCACTTGGTCAAGTGTCACCAGACGCAAACAACTCCTGAATTCCACGACTTGGTGGCGAAAAACTTGGACAAGTCCATCCACATTCGAGAAACCGTTAAAGGACCACGCTATTGCCCCAGTATCGAATCCAAAGTAATCAAATTCCCACACAAGCAGTACCACTACGTATGGCTCGAGCCAGAGGGACTAGACACGGATCTCGTTTACCCCAACGGTATCTCATGTACAATGCCCGAGGATATCCAGGAAAAGCTTGTCAAGATGATGCCCGGGTGCGAGAATGTCAAAATGGTCCAGCCTGGTTATGGTGTCGAGTACGACTATATAGACCCTAGAGAGTTGACGGATACATTGGAAACAAAGTTGGTGGATGGTTTATTTTTGGCGGGCCAGATCAATGGAACTACTGGTTACGAGGAAGCAGCAGCTCAAGGATGCGTGGCTGGAATCAACGCGGGACTCTCTCATTTGAAGAAACCGTTGTTGGAATTGAAGAGATCAGACGGATACATTGGAGTGCTCATAGATGACTTGATCACAAAAGGTGTTGAGGAACCGTACCGCATGTTCACTTCACGTTCGGAGTTTCGCGTGTCCTTGAGGTCAGACAACGCAGACAAAAGGCTAACTCAAATCGGGTACGACTTGGGGGTCGTCGGTGAAGCTAGATATAAGCATTTCCAAGAGGAATTGAAGCAGTTTGAAGATATTCGAACACACTTGAAAGGCTTGTCGCTAACTGGAGCAGAATGGCTTCCCGTCTTTACGAATTCAAATGCCAAACCAGAGATGCGCGTTGATGGCTGGAAATTATTATCCTACAAGGGGGTTTCCATTGCCCACTTGCTTCCGCACATTTCGAAATTGACAAATGGACAAGTGCCGCTGTGTTATGAGCACCTCACGAGCAGACTAATCAACAGAATCGACGTTGAAAGCGACTACGAGCCGTTTATTCTGAAGGAGTCGACTCATTTGCGAGCCTACCATGCAGATGAAAACTTGTTGCTCCCTACAAACTTCAACTACACAAACACCGGCAATCTCAAGATTTCACATGAAGCTTGCACTATTTTGAACACCGTACAGCCTAAAACCATTGGACAAGCTCGAAGAATGAGAGGAATAAACCCAACGGCAATCTTTGAGTTGTTGAAATTGGTCAGGGGAAAGCAACGGGAAATTGAAAATACGTCATCCCTCAGTACATAGATTCGTACGTTAATGTAATTGTATATAAAGCAGCATCTCCTCTCCAAAATATCTATTCTCTTGAAGAAGAGGAAGAAGAAGAAGACGATGATGATGATGATGATGATCATCATCATCATTATTTTGCTTATTGCCGGCCTCTCAGACACACAAGCTACCAATTGATGCACAACCCATATTGTTTTCCCTCTTCACCAAAGTAATCTCAGGATTCAAGAAAAGCACATTTTTGCTGCCAAAAAGGATCGCAAAAAGTGCAAACCCCCCATTTATAGATATATATTTGACAGCAAAAGTTGGTAGGTTGACAATGACTCAGCAAGATGGACAGGAGCTGAAAGCGGGCTTTTTGGCCGCAAACTACAAGCACCAGAAAGACTTTTCAGATAACCTTTTGGTGGCGTTGGTCTCGGGGTGCACGGCCGCCGCAGTTACAGCAACGCTAACTTACCCGTTTGACTTTATCAAGACGCAACAACAAATGAACAATGAAGCATATATGAAGAAATTCAAAGTACCGGGCAATTTTCCCAGCACACTAGGACAAATGTACAAAGGTGGCAGTGCATTAGTGTTGGGATCGGTCATCAAGAACGGAACGAGGTTGATTTCATACAATTGGGCCAGTAAGTTCATGGCCATTGAGTCGCATGGCGGTGAAACAAACAAGACTACGGCGCCACGAATAGTAGTTGCTGGTATCATGAGCGGCACCATTGAAACCGCGTGGATTGTCCCCTTTGAAAATATCAAGATCACCATGGTTCAGAACCAGTCGTTGCTGAATGAATTGGCAAGGACCAAGGATATCGGCTACGACATCACGGGGTCGAAAGTTGCCCATCCTCACCTGCATACAAGACCCAACACACCTTTATACTTGAGGCAATACGTGTCGCCCAATGCATACTATTCGGCCGGCATCGTCGAAGAAAAATTGAGAAACAAGGCCAAGTTTGCTCCACTGAAATCAAAGTCGTTGGCTCAGATAGAGTCGCTCAAGTCATATTACAATAAGCACCCCTCGTTGACGTTATTGGGGACGATCAAGGAAATCTACATGCTTAAAGGTATAAGGGGGTTTTTATCGGGTACATTTGTCACTTATACGCGGCAAATTGCGATATCCTGGGTGTGGTTCTCCTCGTACAATGCCATGCGCCAGCTTGTGAATCCTCACCAAACTGAAAATGCCTGGTTTGGCCATAAACACACCGCGGTGCAGCTGCTTGCCTTGCACGTGATATCATCGCTCGCCGTGATAACAGTGACCCAGCCATTGGACGTTATAAAGACACACATGCAATCGAAAAATGGTAAGCAGCTCTTTAGCGACTCGTTGACCACAGCGTACAAGATATTCCTAAACCAAGGTCCCATGGCCATGTTCAAAGGTGCATTGCCTCGATTTCTCAAGGTGTTGGTGAGCGGTGGAATGACGGCAACTGTTTACGAATACGTCGAGAATTTAGTCAATGCTGCTGGAGAAGAAAAGATGTTTAGTGATGCTTAAGGCAAATTGTGCATTTGCTCTTCTGTATAGACGGGAATCAATATCTCCCCACTCTTGTGCCGCACGCCATTGAAGGATTTGGCAAGTAATCCGCCTCCAAAACTAGGCTGGCTGAATGCTATCTGGTTCTTGGATAAAATTGTGCCATAAACGGAGTTCTTCATCACACAGCGTAGCAACTGACCAGCTAGCCCATTCTGTCGCCATTTGGGCGCGATCCAGATTCGCGAGATGCCAACTCGGCAACTCGAGATTTTGCGGTTCGGCACTAAACTCTGAGTCTTGTGTATCAACCACTCGCCATGCTGAATCGTGTCCGTGGTGCATAAGCCAACGGCCCTGTTGTCAATCACCAAGACAAACGCCTTGCTCGACTCAAACTGGGCCGAACGCCACTGCTTCGAGTCGTCCACCGCGTTCAACTCCGAATTGACCATCGCCATCATCGTCTCCACCTTGTCAACTTGCTTGGAGCTGAGCTTATCGACGATCTGGATCGTGGCGCTCTTGCCCTCGCGCGTAACGATGCTCTTCAACAGTCCGCGCTTGGTGGTCTTTCTTTTGAGAGTCACGAATACCGTCTCTGCTGCGTGTTGAGGTGACTGAAGCATTGGCGGCCAACTGATGCCGTTGGTGAAATTGTCGTGGTATTTTGCGTGTACCCCCACGTCAGCTGCTAGAAGCGGGTTATAGGTCATGCCGCATTGCGTGCAAGTTCGCGTTACGTGAGTGTGAGGTATGGCTAGTGTTGATTGTACCTTTTTCGCAGCTTTCCCATCCGTGATTCGAGCGGTCATATCATTTTCTTCTCTTCTGTTCTTATTTTGGTTGGTTATTGTGAAGAAGTAGAACCTTGGACCAGACGCGTGCTGGTGATGGGGAAGGGAGTTTCATCCCCTCGCCGCACGCCGCACACAGCGATCACGGTCGTGGAGATGACTGGTGGGAAATTTTTCAGGTAAGCGAGCAAACCTAGGTTATCCTCCGACTCCCATGCACGGGATATCACAACCCTATCCTCCACCACCAATCCTCAAACAAAAATAAACAAAGCAATGGCTTCAGAATACGTCAATCTCTTGCCCAGAGATGGGAAATGGAGGCAGCAAATCACAGATTTCCTCTCTGAAGACGTGCCCTCCTTCGACTTTGGCGGGTTTGTCGTTGGAGCCAAGCCAGAGACAGCCTCGCTATACATGAAGCAAGAAGGCTTGATATGCGGCGTCCCATTTGCCGCCGAGGTGTTTAGACAATGCGACCTACAAGTGAAATGGCACTTTGACGAGAAAACATATGTGCATCAAGACGAGCTCGAGCAAAATGGCGGCAAGATCGTAGTTGCCACGGTCACGGGCGCAGCAAAGAACATCTTGTTGGCGGAACGCACGGCTTTGAATCTCTTGGCGCGTGCCTCGGGCGTAGCGACGCAATCCTACATCACCAAGAAATTGGCTGACGAAAATGGCTATACTGGGTTGATTGCCGGCACTCGAAAGACTACCCCCGGTTTGAGGTTGTTGGAAAAATACTCGATGCTTGTTGGTGGTGTCGATACCCATCGCTACGATTTGAGCTCGATGGTTATGTTGAAGGATAACCACATTGCCTCAACTGGGTCGATAACTCATGCTGTGGGAAAAGCAAGGTCTGTGTGCGGGTTTGCCGTGAAAGTTGAGGTTGAAGTTGGTTCAGAGGAGGACGCAAAGGAGGCGATTGATGCTGGTGCAGATGTGATTATGTTGGATAATTTCAAAGGTGACGAGTTGAGGCAAGTTGCGCAGAGATTGAAGGAGCACTACAAGGGTAGCAATAAGCTGTTTTTGTTGGAATGTTCCGGAGGTCTCACGTTGAACAACTTGAGCAGTTATCTTTGCAACGACATTGACATTTACTCAACTTCGTCGATCCACCAAGGTACCGGTATCATTGACTTTTCGTTGAAAATTGATGTACATTGATTGTATTAAAAAAAAAAAAAAAGAATGCATGCGGAGGGGAGAAATGGGTGGACTCGTCAACGTATAGTAGAAACGCTTGCAAGCTCAATGCTCTGAAAATCATTCGTATTCCCCAAAACACTGTTTACATTCCTCAAGATCCGCGCCGTTTCTTCGTCGTGCTTCTTTGTTTCTGAGAACCCCGTCTGGCCTTCTTCGGAAGAAGTTGCCTTCATTTCTTGAACCAAGTTTGGCGATAACATGGGGATTCCGGGAGGAGCAGCTGAAAAACTAGATGAGCTGTTGGCTATGCTTAGGTCCTTGAGCAAATCCGAGTGTCCTTGTCCTTGTCCTTGTCCTAGCCCCGGTCCTAGCCCTTGTCCTAGTCCTTGTCCGTGCAGCAGTAGAGTTTGCACGGCACCATGCGCAATTCTCTCTTTCGTGAGCCCCGAGTTCTTTCTCCCAAAGCACCGAATAGCTCGAATGTGGCTATCTTTACCTTCCTGGTGATTGGCCAAGATGAAAATCTTTATCATAAAACACTTGAGCACGCCATCGCTTCTAATCCCGTTGAAAATAATGTGCGACCAGCCAATGGGCTGATTAAAGTTCACCGTGCATACGTCAATCAAGTCCCAGCCTTCGCTGCTCCCAGCCATGATCTTGATCTTGCTCGGGGTGTAGCTTTCATCTAATGAGTAGTTTGTGAAAATCGAGATCCGTTCAAGTGCGACTTTCTTGAGAAACTGGATCGTCACCGAGTGTGGATTACTCAATTGGTCATTGACAAGTGCCGAGTTGTTCGGGTTGGTATTGTTGCCCCCATTGCTGCCGTCACTTTGCCAATACGTCTCCGGGTTGTCATCGCGTAATTGAGCCAAGCCAAATCCTTGCTTATAGGTGGAAAGTTTCCATGACGCCAATGCGGAAAGATCAACTAGTTGGAGATTTTCCAACTCTTGCAACCCCTTGGTGTAATATACGCGTTGCACTTGTTCCAAACTTGGCTGCTGTGATTCACTGCCTTCGACATCTTCATACTCACTGTGCCGGTGGTGCTGGTGCTGGTGACGGCTTGCACTTGAACTTGCGCCATGGGCAATCATATCTTGATCAAATTCTCCCTCGTCGGCCCCTCCTTGTCCTTGTTCTTGTTCTTGTTCTTGTTCTTCTACTCCTCCTCCTCCTCCTCCTCCTCCTGCTGCTGCTGCTGCTGCCGCCACCTCCCCTCCCTCTTCTTCATCTTCCTCCAAAACCTCCTCCTCTTCAAACGCGTTCCGCACATGCTGCTGCTGGTGTTGATGTTGCAGCAGCAGTCTTCCCAATTGCTGTCCGATTCTACTGAAACTGGCATCTATTCGATCCTCGTCGTACTCGTCATCTTCTTCAATCAGCTGCATGAAATTGTGATGTCGATTAGCTTGCTCATCAGAGAGCGAGTTCGACACCAAGGAATGTCGAATCTCTTCCGGCGTATACTGCGGTTGTAGATGGACCTCATGCTGTAAAAAGGGCTGCGTGATATCGAGGTATGGTTCGACTTGGGTGGGGTTCATTGATTGATCTGCTGGCGGTGGAGGAGCATTTTGATCTTGTGCTTGCTGTCCACTGCGTTCATTCGGGGGCAATACCGTGCTTGTGTCGGGGCTGTTATTCTGCCCAATGCTGGACCTATCCCAGTATCCTGACGAGTTCATGGCTGTTATGAGGTTGAGTGTTGCAAAAAAAACAACCAAACGCTGTGGCACCATAAAAGTATGGGGAAAGGGGACCAGGGAGAGCTAGATCAAAGCTCAACTCGCGTAAATTTGCAAGAAAACAAAAACAGAAGAAAGAGTTGATCGCTTCTTCATTTACAAAACTCGACAACAATCGATGTCAAGGGACTCCAAAGAGATCTACATAGGGGTGAATTTAGTGAAAGCGCTCTAGAGGCAATCGGATTGAGTTGAATATATCTCCAACAAGTCGACTAAAAGTAATCAGAGCTCATATGTCAACTACCTTTGTCACCTCTTGCACAGTTGTTGGCATGGGCCGTCTTTCTATATATCTACCATCGACGTCTTTCCGCCATGCATTCTAAACCTCTCACGCTGAAAACGCTTTGTCCCTATTCCTTTTCCATTCCTTTTTCCATTTCCTCCTTCTTTTCTTCTTTCTCCTCCTTCTCTACCGCTGGACTCTTCTCCGCTGCCGGAGTCTTCTCCTTGCTATCCTTGATTTCTTCTTCCTGCTCTGATGTCTTTTTCTCATCATCAATCTTGACATTCTCCAACTTCTCCTTTATACCCTTGACACCAGAATCAGGTTTCTTCTCGGCATCTTTGGAGCCATCCATAATTGTCTCTTTTGGAATGGAAAAAGTACCCAGGCTCTTGTCCAAATTCACCAACGGACTTGAAACTGGCGGTGTATTGTTTTTCCCATTTGTAGCTAGACTAGCACTGGAGTTATTTTTCGAACCAATTTTGCCCAAGTTATGAGTCGAGTTATTGGGGGAATTCCCCATGAATGGACTGGCTTTTCCAGCACCGTTGCTATGCTTCTTTTGTATTCTTTGAGGTTGGAAAACCGTTTGGAATTTTTCATTCAACCCATATCTTTTCAATGCTCTCCTCTTCAAAATCTCAATGTAACCGGGACGGCCTCTGATTGCATTTAGGCCAAACTCTGCGCCATCCTTGTCTAAAAAGTTCAATTCGCCTTGACTTTCATCTTCATCGCCAATCATAAAGTCTCCATCTCTCTCGGGAGATAAGAATCCCAATTGCTCATTATACTCAGTTGAGTCAATTTGGAAATTGCCCGCTTCCAAATCACTTACGAATGAAAAGATAAAGTCTTGTAAATTTATGGCAATGACTAACTTGGTGTCGAAATCGCGTCCAAACAAGATAATTTGGCCCCATGTCCCATTAGGTCCGGGGCACAAGTCCATGGCTACTTGGTTGCCGATATTATCCTTGAGCAAGACTATCCAACCTCTATGGTAATAGACTGGTTGAATGGAGTTTGGTGGAATTGATCTTTGATGACTAATGAATGTGTTTGAAGGTTTTGAATGTTGATGCAGACCACTTGAACCTTCCTTCACATCCAAATTTTGCAGCTGTTGTTGCTGTTGCTGCAGCTGTTGTTGTTTTTGAGCCAAGTATTGTTGTGCTTCCAATCTTTCTGCCACTTTATTCCACATCATATTTTCTTCAACTATACTTTCCAAATCCAACAAGACTAAGCCCATGACTAAACCAGTGGGTTTGCCGCCTCTAAACTGTCCATCGTGTCTCTTGTAAAATTGTCTAAAATCCTCAGGTAACCTTCGAGATCCACATTTCAAATCCTGCAAAAACTCATCCAAGTCTGCAGTTGTTACGCCGTCATTTAAATAATCGTCAATTTCAGGGTACTCTTCGTCTATCCAGTGCTCGATTCTGTCCCATAACGAGTCCATAGATGGCAACGGAGGCAAGCCATTGGAGTCAAAGCTTTGCATGGGGACATCATTGACATGTTGTTGATGTTGATCTTGTTTCTGTAGTTGGCTCTGCGACGACTTCATCCCGGGTCTGTAGAACCCGGCACTCCCGTCATTCAAAGAAGTAGTCGAGCCATTCATGTCGGCGTTTAACTGTAGCGTAGAGCCACCCAGCGACAATGCGTTCGACAACTCGGCGTCGCCAGATCTGTTCTTGTAGGGCGAATTGTAAGAAGCATAATGGTCATCGGTGGTTATTGAGTGGACAAATGCTTTGAAACTGTCAAGTACTCCCATGATGTATTCTATCTCTTTCTTTTCCCTTCCTTATTGAAAAAGAAAGTCAAAAAAAAAAAAAAAAAGGTAGGATTTGGTTGTTTCTTTCCGGCGGTTTGGCAAGGGTGTTGGTTGTTGGTGACAGTGAAATAAATGGGAAATTTTAACGTCTTTCGGGAAACGCGAATGTGACGTTTTAATTCCTCGTCTTTTGCTTCTTGACCAATTTAGAGAAAAAAAAAAAAAACACAGGAGACGAAGAAGAAGAAGAAGAAGAGAGTGGTTAGAGTTGAAATTCGAGGTTGATATGGTTCAAATGGGATGTTGAGTTACTATAGTGCTCTCTCTCTCTCTTACTTTGCAACTGTAGAAGAACGTATTTTGAACTTCAAACTGGAGGTCGGATGTAATGTAGAATTGAAGTGGGCGCAAATTGTATCATAAACTGAATATTTTTGAGGTAGCAACTACTTTCCAGTGACCACCACTGGCTACTACTAACACTAGCACCATCACTGCCATTACTACCTTTCCCCTCCCCCCGTGTTTGTCTCCTCAGTCGCGGTGGTACCATTACAATTACTACATGCCAGGGAGACGTGATTGCAAATTCCCACTGCAACAATAAGGCGACGAAACATAACAGAAAATAGGGCAATTAAGGCGCCTCACGCGGAAGCTTTGGGGCAACAGAAAAGAAAGGAAACGGCGTGTCCGCTTGCTCAAATTCCGTGTTTATTTATGTCGTGAATGTCGTGGATGTCGTGAATGTCGCGAATGTCGCGAATGTCGCGAATGTCGTGAGTGTCGTGAGTGTCGTGAGTGTCGTGAGTGTCGTGAGTGTCGTGAATGTCGTGAGTGTCGTGAGTGTCGTGAGTGTCGTGAGTGTCGTGAGTGTCGTGAGTGTCGTGAATGTCGCCAACGTCGCGCCCCCTGTTCATGCTCTCTCCGTTCACTGCGCCACCGCTCCCCTCCCCTCCCATGACCCGCACACACGGCCAGTGCATCCCGTTTCAGGTTTCTCGAAAAATGCCTCTATAGTATTATGTGTGTAAAGAAAACATATGTGTATAGTCTATTTACTCACGTGACTCCCGCTCCCACCCCCACCGAACCCCTTACTACCCCCCCCCCATATAACTTGTTTGTTAGCTTTCTTTTTTTTTCTTTTTTGGCTTCACTTTCGGCTATCACTGAGCAAATATTCACCAATCGTTTCACCAAAAAACTCTAATACCAAATCCTTGTCTTCAAGGTCCGTCAATTTGACAACCTGGCGTATGATCTTGTAATTTATCAAATCGGAAACTTTTGAATCGTGTTGGTAATTTGCGTCATTCAACACTTGGTCTCTGATCCAATGTGCCGCAGTGGGGATCTCTCCGCTACTTCTCTTGGAAATCAACATCAAGTAATGCTTCAATCTGATAAACTTCGAGGCGCAGCGCGAGTCTTGGCAGTGTTGGCTGTCCTTGGGAACCAACTCGGTGGCAATCAACTTGATCACGAGTCGGATAAAGCCGGGGAATTTGCCATTGCCATTGATAATCTCATTGACGCTGTATCTTTGATCAAGCCCATTGTCGTCAACATCGTTAATCTCTTCAATGGTCTTGCCAACGCAGCCGCGTGTTGGTGCCGAAGACTTTTTGGGCGCAGCACTGCCATTTATGCCATTGATGCCATTTGTGCCACTTGTGCCATTCGACTGCAACTGACCTTCTTCATCGGCGCCAGCCAAGCTCGTGCTTGAATTGTACCCGTTCAAATAGACATTGCCATTAACCAACAAGTCGTTGCCTTCGCTAAGGTACCGGTCAAACCACGAAAAGTCGTAGCCAATGAAGTCGTGGTAATTCAACCCCCACGAATCTAGAGACTTGAACCAAAACTTCTCATTTATCGTTGAGTCCAAATGATGGGCAAGTTTCATATTGAGTTCCACCTTCAGCAACGGTATGTAAAAATTTGGTTTAAACTTGAGTATAGCTTTCGAAAGCAAACTTGTAAATGTCAGAAACGCGGCATTTTCAAAATCGGTAATCTGAATCTCCATTGGCCGAAACTCAACTCTCCAACCGGGTCTCCGAGTAAAATCAACGGCACCACCACTTCCTTCTTCCTCTTCAGGGGTGGCTTCATAAAGTGCTGGTGGCTTGAACCTAATAGTTTGCCAATTTGTGCTTTGGATATTCTCGAAATGGTCATTGCTCAAATTGTTATCCTGGTCTATTCGCTCGCTGAAAATGACCAAGGGGTCTCGAATGAATAAATGCGCAAAATGCGTCGCCAATTGCTTATCAAATTGTCCCAGCTTCTCGTTGACCAACCGCTCGTAAACTTTTTTATTGATGGGAGGATTCAAGTCGTTAAATTCAGTTTTAAAGTAGTTGGTGTCGTAATTGCCGTCACCAAGGTAGTTATCAACCGAATCATACCTAGACTTGGGCACTTGTTGAATGGGTTTGCCGTCTTTTGTATATAAATTATGCAAATCGCCATATTCGTTGACACCATGCTTGTTGATGTCAAGGTCATGGCAGCAATCAATGTCCAAGCCTCCAAACAAATGATGCTCCTTATATGGTTCTTCTTGCTTTTCAATAAAAGTACGGTCATCAACGGCACCGCAAATGACATTCCATCGAACGTCTTGATTGACCAAATAACCTTTGAAAATGGGCGCCGCGCCAGTCAAACTCAACATTATCGGTGCAATTGGTATCAAAGAGTCGTACAAGTACCTCGCCTCGTCGATATTCAGACACTGCATGGTGATTTGTAAGCAACTTGAGCCCATTCCAAATCCCATGGAATCCATGTAAACATAGCCAGGTTTCGAGGCACCCAAGAATGGTTCCTTGTCGCTCTTGAACAATTGTCTATTTGTGGGTATTGAGTCATCGAGCAACTTGGTGTTTTTATCGGGGTACATTGGCAAATTGATGGCCACTTTGTGACCCTTGCGTTTCCGGATATTCGCCGTCAATGTAGGGAAACGAGCATGTCTATTGATGATTTCATCCGGTAAGAAAAGCGACTGCGACGCTGGCCCAATGGCCTTAGCAGGCGGTGAAGTGAAGTTGGGACATCCCATTCTGGGGTAACTAGTCAATGTCAATGGCTTGATGTTATTGGGTAATTCTTCTCGACTCAATTGCCTCCTTTTAGCCATATTCTCTTCAACGTATACATAGTCATCGAGTTTGTTACCGTTATATGGTCTCAAGGGAGTCCCTTCAAGCATATACCGTCCATATTCCGGGTGGAACGAGACATTTTCCGCTTGAGCCTTGGGCAAGGCCTTTGCTTCATCGTTCAAATCATGCAAGATGTAATCTTTATCGATGGCCAACTTCGCCGTTTGATGTTGATCGTCGAGGTCAACCAACATGTACTCAACCTCGTCGCCCCATAAAAACTCATCGTGGTTGCGGCGATGATGTTGTTTGAAAATGTTGATTAGCTGAGTGATACCATTGTCGCGCACATGTTCGTTGTATTTCTTGGATTCGTGCCAGTCTAGTGGAGTCCCCAATGATAGCAAGCCCATGGATCCGCTATACTTTTAATGAGTTTGTGGATGTCAAAGAATCCTGTGATTGATGGCAAAAATAATGAAAATTTGGGATGAGAGATGGGCGGGCGGAATGGAAAACTAGAGAATGGTAAAGATGCAACCCCCGGTGGTGAATGGTTCAGCAGCAAAAAAAAAAAAATGGATGGACTTGTTGAAAATTTCCTTTTCCCTTAAACGGCGCGGGTAATAGTAGTAGTAGTAGTAGGAGTAGTATCAGTAGTGGTAATGGCAGTACACAGTGGTGGCTCTTGGTTCAGTAGAATTATTGGTGGTTGATTGCTTCTTTAATTGAATTGGAGCTGAAAAAAAAAAAAAAAATATAAAAAAAAAAAAAACTCAGAAACTTCGTTTAATATTTTTATCGGCAACTCCCGCTAGATCGTTGCAGATAATCAAGGCCCGATTGAGAGATGTAGTGGATGTAGTGATGCAGCAATGGAGAAGTACATTTTATTTATTCAAGAGAGCAACCAAATTAAGCCAGGAACGAGAAAGAAATTGGCTGTTGACGGTGGGACAGCAGTCTAGCCAAGCGTCGTGGTGGTGGGCGATAGCCGCAGCTGGGACACGCCTGTCTGTCGAGACTATCTATACTGGAAAACATCCTTCCCCTCTCCCTCCCTCTCCCTCCCTCTCTCCAAGGTTTCGTTATCGCAACCCACTCGAATGGGAGTAAACCCGAGGGCCAATTACTAATCAGATGGGTGCCTCCGCTTCTTCTTCTCCGCTGGCATCGACCACATAAAGAGTACGAGAAAAAGCATAAGCCAACCGCGGTCTCCATATCTCTACACTCTCGTATACCAGAAGTAGATATAACCTTGTCTAAAACAAAAACCATGCCATCGACTTAGTCTGCGGTTTGTAGTTTGTCCAAACATCGTCCACTTAACTGCTCCAGCAAAACCTCCTCCTCTCATTTGGCTGCGAAAAAAAGAAAGCAAAAAAAAAAAAAAATGGCTGTGGCATCGCGGCAGGGGGGAAGGGCAAAGAAGCTTGAAAGACAACATTGCACGTGCACACACGGTAACAGCAATGGAAAAAAAATGATGCAAATTATTTCCTATTTCGGCCATCCCCGTCCTCGTAACTCCGTCGAGGGAAAAAAACGGGTAGGGGAAATCTTGACCTAGACTTACATATTTGTACTGATCAATACAGTTTGGGATTATATTGTTCCTTTCTATACTCTGTCTTTAGTATAAACCGTCAATGTTACTTACAGTACATCCTTCTTCGCCTTGTTTCCTCTCGACCAACTCTCCGATAACTAGAGCATCTTTTTCGCCTGCCTTGTCTAAAGTTTGCAAGACCTGATCGACATTGCTCTTCTCGACAATCAAAACCATTCCGATACCCAAGTTGAACGTCTTCAAGATGTCGTGGTATGGAACATTGCCCTGTTTGCCGAACCATTTGAAAATTTCCGGTACTTGCCATTTGCTGATGTCAACTTGGGCTTGTAGATTCTTTGGTATTGCTCTGGGGATGTTTTCGACTAACCCGCCGCCCGTGATGTGGGCCAACCCGAGAAGAAGATCCTGTTGTATGCTTGGTAGTAATTGTTTGACATATATTTTGGTTGGCACCAAGACCTCTTCACCAATGGTCTTGCTTGTGTTCCAGGGCGCAGGTGATGTGTACTCGAATTTGCTAATCTCAATGATCTTGCGCACTAGTGAAAAGCCATTGGAGTGGATGCCGTCTGATCTCAATCCAATAAGAACATTGCCTGCCTTCATCTCCAGTATTTTGGGCAAGATCTTGTCCTTGTTGACGGCACCAACAGCAGTACCATTGGTGTCATAGTGGCCCTCTTCGTACATTCCCGGCATCTCCGAAGTTTCCCCACCAACTAATGCACACCCGGCTTGAATGCACCCATCGGCTACACCCTCAACAAACTGAGCAGCAATTTCAACATCCAACTTGCCCGTGGCAAAATAGTCGAGGAACATTAAAGGCTCAGCACCTTGAACAACCAAGTCATTGACATTCATGGCAACTAAGTCAATACCCACCGTGTTGTGGATGTTCATGATTTGGGCAATTCTCAACTTGGTGCCCACCCCATCAGTAGCGGCAACCAACAAAGTTTCCGCCGTGTCGTAACCAGCGGCTTTCAAGTCAAACAAGCCTCCAAATCCACCGATATCGGAATCGGCACCGGCCCTCGACGTGGACTTGACTTTCGCCTTGATGGTTTGCACCAACAAATTACCATTATCGACAGAAACACCGGCGTCGGCATAAGTGACACCCTGTTGCTGATTAGTATTACTGTTCTGCTGCTGCTGCTTGAGGTACTCATCAGCATCACGGAATGCTCGATGGGCAATATCTTTTCTGTTGTATTTCTTGTTGAAGGAAACGTGGTCGACTCCAACGTATGCTTTATCGACTGACTCTCTCAATGTAGTAGCAATGGCAGTGGCTGCAATGACTCTGCCTCCACTTGTAACAATTTTACCATCTTTCTCGCTCGTGCCCGCATGGAAGATAAAAGTGTCACTAGGCAACGGTTCCTTGATGGTGATTTCATCGCCCTTGCCATACGATTCAGGGTATCCGCCCGCTGACATGACCACCGTTGTGGAAAACAAAGGTTTGGTGGCTATCTCCACCGAGTCCAATCTATGTTCAGCAGCAGCAAGCATCACTTGAGCCAAATCGGTTTCTTCAGTTAACAAGGGCAACACAGTTTGCGTTTCAGGGTCGCCGAATCTGACATTGTATTCCAACACTTTTGGTTGCTTCGACGGGGTCAACATTATCCCCGTAAAGAGAATACCAGTCATGGGGAAGCCATCTTTTCTCATACCATCGATGGTTGGCTTGATGATTTCCTGGTCAATCTTGGCGAGAATGTCTTTTGTGGCAATGGGGGCTGGTGCATAAGCGCCCATGCCACCAGTGTTGAGTCCCTTGTCACCATCTCCAATCCTCTTGTGGTCTTGAGCAGCGGGCAAGTTGTAAAAAGAGTAGCCATCCGTGATTGTCAAGATACTCAATTCGTCACCTTCGAGAAACTCTTCAATAACAATTTCGTTTCCGGCATCTCCAAAATTCTTATCAACCATGATTTTGTTCAAACCTTCAAGAGCCTCTTCTTTAGTCTCGGGGATCAAAACACCTTTACCTGCGGCAATCCCATCGGCTTTCAAAACAATCTTGTAATCAACTTGTTCAATGTGTTTCTTTGCTTCTTCAAAACTGGTGAAATTTGCATATTGGGCAGTGGGGATCTTGTGCTTTTTCATAAAGTCCTTGGAAAAGGCCTTTGAGCCTTCCATAACTGCCGCTTTGGCGCTGGGTCCAAACACGGGAATACCAACGCTGGTGAAGATCGAGGTTATTCCATCAACCAAAGGTTGCTCGGGACCAGGCACAACCAAATTGATTTTTTTCTCAAGGGCAAACTTCTGCAACTTGTCGAAATCCAGCGGGGATGAGCCAAGAGGCACATTGGTGAATTTTGACGATGGAGATGACGTCGTGCCTCCATTGCCTGGTGCAACGTATATATGGTTGACAGTAGGCGATTGCAACAATCTCCATACTATAGCATGTTCTCTACCACCATTACCAACAACAAGAATATTGAGGGACATTCTGTAAAAAATATGGTTCCACCTGTGAAAGTGTTGATGAGATGACTTGAACGATGTGGATCGTGGAGCGTGAGAGAGCGATGGTTTGTAAAAGTTGCAACATTTTTTTTTTTCTCCTGTAACTGTAACTGCAACTATTGACTGAAAAAAAAAACAAGAGCGGATGTTGAGATGCATCAAGTTAATAATATTAGTTTCTGACTCCGGTCAAAGGAAGATCTACTGAGATCGTGGGAAGGGCTAGTCCTTACACTTTAAAGATGACAGCTAGCTTGTCAAGGCTCAAGATCAGTCTTTGAAGTAGAATGTAATACGAGTCCTTTGAGATGGAGTTCACGAGTTTTGGTGAAATTTTGCATTTTATTCCTCTTTTTCTTTCACAGAGAATTTGCTGCAAAATGACTCAACGATCAAAAATCAAGTTTTTGAATTGGCCCAAACCCTGTACCTTTCAATCTTTTAAAGTTGTTTGAGATGAAACTACAGGTACCAGAGACACACTTGTTGACGAAAAGGGGAAACTTCTCTGACAAGATCTGAAATCTGCAAGAGATTCCAGATCCTCCAGTTCGTGTGGCTGCTTTTCTACTTTTCCCACAAACTGTCCGCTTTTTCCAGATCTCTAGCTATCGCGATTTTTAAAGATTCTTCCCCATTTATCACTACTTAAATGAAAGGGAGCAAAATGTCGCCAACGTTGTTGTTACTTTTTGCAGTTTTCAAGCGCGCAGACCCTAATAGAAATCTTGTATGAACAAGCTGCAGCTGGAATCCATCCAGTGTCAAGCTGGTCAACAATAAGGAGACTGGAAAATGTTCCTCCAGGTTGTACATCATATATATCATCCTTGACAAGTGCCTGATTTAGTGTTTAACAAGTTTGGTGGTTGGTTGGCCTTTTTGACCAGCACAGCGTCCACGCTTCGGCCACTTGGTCTAGTTAATACCACATTGGCATTGACAGCTAGCCGCGAGAAAAATGCACCCCTTTTTCGTTACTTTTGCAAGAGAAGAAGCGTGTGTGTGTGTGTGGGGGGGGGGGGGGAAGGGGGGGGGAAAGGTTCTTGATTGCATCTCATTTACAATAAAGACAATCTTGTCATCATCCTGTCGGCTTATGTTTTGATCCGCTCTGGCCAATAACGATCCTGCCAGTTCAATCCCGACTATTTTTTGACTTTTTTGTTTTAAAATTAAAGAAGACAGCTTTAGCCTGAAGTGTCGGACAGGAGTTGAACAGTAGATTCTATGCAGTAATACATTAGTTTCAATCCAATAGGTGCTGCAAAGCGGATCTCTTTAATTCTCCTCCTCTACAAATCAAGACCTCTGGCGTTGTAGATGAGATTTGCATGCACATTAGACGTTCCCATTGGCTATTGGCTGAAACTTCTGCAGCTATTGAATATAAGCCACCTAACATTGCGTCTCCCTATGTCTCTTTCTCCCTGTCATAATTAGTGGGTTTTTTTCTCTCCTAACCATCACCACCACTACTACTACTACGGGCCCGATCGCTATTGAACGGGCTGGAGGTAATTAATCTGACGGACAGACAGACAGGTGCCCTCTTTGTTAAACGGATGCAACACAAGTCGAATTTATTTGAGCCATCCGATTGTAAATCATTTGCTTTGATGGTTATGCTTTTTTAATTCCCGATGCAGTGTAAAGATTTAGGACTACAGACATTCAAACATTTGATTATCAGATTAATCTACTGTCTACATATTGCATTCAATCTTTTATAAATATATTTAATGCCGTTCGACTTTTTCAGGGTTCTTGAGTCGAGTTGAATACTCTTGCTAGCAGGTGTAACCTCTTCTTCTTCTTCTGCTTCAAACAAAAAAACATGGTTTCTTTCAACAGCGTCGTTGCTTTAGCATTTGCATTCACTTCAACTTACTCCTTCTCGCTTTTACACGATGAAGCCGGCTTTGCCATCTTGCCCCCCACCGATAAAGTGTTGCAACATTTGGAAGAAGCAGGTAAGAAAGACTCGTCTCAACAGTATGAAGTCGTCACTACTGTTCATCAAAACGGTGAAATAATCCAAGTTAATTTACACACGCATCAAATTAGACGTATTGGCAAATTCCAATACAACTACGACAACTCGGCTTACAATGACGAAAGCAAGAGAGACCA
Organism: Lodderomyces beijingensis; assembly: GCF_963989305.1. Lineage (NCBI taxonomy): Eukaryota > Fungi > Ascomycota > Pichiomycetes > Serinales > Debaryomycetaceae > Lodderomyces > Lodderomyces beijingensis. Next base: position 629,596 of record NC_089970.1, read on the forward strand.
AGTTTTCAACAAGAGAACTATCGAGGACTCAGATTTGCAGCAATGTTTCAACGAAGAGGAGGATTTCGAAACCTCGCAATGTGGATTCGATTTCATAGGCTATAACGAAGCTAGCAACTGCACTGCTGATGCCACCAAGTATTCGTGTGTCTTGGATGTCATGAAGCAACAAGATGCGACTTTGAAGCTCATGGATATGGACTCGGTGCCTGCGCAAGTCAGATGTTACCACAAGTTGTCCACTGCCCAATCTGACAAGGTCACTGGTGGTGCTTGCGCCAAGTAGAGCTGTCATTGGTTTAGCTACTAGATCTCTTCTTTTTTTTTTTTTTTCCTCAAAACTTTCCGAAATTCGTATATATACTTCTTTGAATTTTAAATTTTAATTGATTTCATTGCAGAAGCGATTCCATCTCCCCCAGTGTCTCTAATATTAATGCTAAATCTATATACAGTAACAAAAAACACCACAACACTGGGTGGGAGACTGTGAAGTGGTTCATTACAGGTTCATCAGATAGCCACGTCTCCTAGCCCAACAACACCTTCGAATTTGTGGTTTGCGTCGCTTGGCACGCTGATTTGATCACCTTCAGCTGTAATGGGCGAGTACAAATAGTAAGCCAATAAACTATTGATCGATGCACGAGTTTGCGCTTCTTTTAAACTTGACCCGATACCTTCGCCCAATTTTTCGTTACCAACAAAGACCCCAGCTAAAAACTGCGGACTGGCGGATTTCCTACCTGTTTCAGCAATTAACCTAATAGCAACGGGTTCTTCAAATTGCAATTTATCGCATAATCTAACCAACTCGTTGATGGGTTGGCTAAACTGGAACATTTCCGCCAACGGTACTTTTCTTGATAATATGTGGTCCTGGATAAACTGCTTGGCTGCCTCTTCGCTGCAATGAGTATAGATGCCTCCGATTATTGATCTTACAGCGGCGGCGTATGCAATATCTTCCTTGGTCAAATGTTGTTGCTGCTGGCTCAAGACTTCTTCAATACCGGCAACTTGAATATTTTGAGACTTGGCGTCCTCGTCCAAGAATCTCAATCTACCATATTTCAAAAACTCAGATTGCTTACCCAAGAATTTATCCAACTTGGTCAATTCGTCAACTTCGATACCCCAGCTCCTGCCTATACTCAGCAATGCCTCAACCCCCATCAACGAGTCGACCGCGGCATTATGTATCGGCATTGGCAACCTAGGATAATGCAAAAGAAGATACTCAGCAACGTAATAACTCAACAATGTTTTGCCAACTGTATTTAACCCAAAATTATTAGCTAATCCATCATTTTTCGCAACTGGCAAGCTGTTGAGACACTGCGACAAGGTATTTAATTGGAATTTGGGACTTAGGTTGAGTCTGCTGTGTAATGCTACAAGCAAAGGCGATTGCTCCGATGTAGACTCAGGTAATCTGTGAATGTAGATGTTGGATTGGTATTCATTATTGAGTGCAGCAGCAATTGGCTCGTTCTCGGTGGAATCTGAAGTCGCCTGCTTCACGCGAGATGAATAAGAAAATGAACGCGTGCCTATCCAAGATTCCAGTAGCCTCAATATGGGCCTCACTTGTGGCCGAAGCACTGCCTGTCTGAGCATGGGTATGGCGGTAAATGAATGAACGTAGATGGATGTGCTTTTGGCTCACCGATTTGAAAAAAAAAAAAATTTTTAGTAGTGTCTTTTTTTTTTCTCCCTCTTAAAGGGAGGGTTCAGGAATTTGGCAACCACAGCAATCGATCCACATACTTCAACACTTGCAATCTGAACAAGTTAACTTGTAAAAAGGAGGGGGGTCGCATTCGATTCTAGCAGTGAATGAAGATGAAGCCCTTCAAGTCAATGAGCCTGACTCTGAGGCGGAAGTGAGGCAGGGTAACTCGTCGAGGAAACAGAGAAGCAGGTTCCGCACGAACAGTGTTACCCTTCGCTTTCCCACCCCCCCTTTAGAACATACGTGAAACTGCAAAATTCCACCTCTACGATCCTGTAAAAAATACAACCCCCTTCTCTCAAAGTACAACCCTAGGTCCAGATCAACTTCCACCTCGTTGTCTTTCCATTTTCCAATGAAGAAGTAGCAGAGGTGTGGTGCTTCAAAGTGTTGCAAAAAAAAGGTAGGGAAAAAGTCGTGTGCCATCGCAATTTTCGAGCCTCCAGTTTTACAACCAACCAACCAACCACCACCAAAAAAAAAGAAAGGGAAGACAGCCAGAGCGACTTGAAGAAACAACCATAACTTGGAACATACAGATACAAGACACACACGAGACAGACATACATACACACACACGGCACAATGCACGCTCCACCTTTAAGCTTTGCAGCAATTGCAACCATGTCTTCAGTCGTGGTCCTCTACGTTGGCTTGAAGTCACCTTTGAAATACAAATACCTCAAGGAAAGTAGAATCAGTCCCAAGGCGGATTTGGCGTGGAGAGATAGCGCTGAGAAGTGGTTGGAAGACAACAAGAGTGTGGTGTAAAGAAATGGCGGAGGACGGTGTTTTTACTTTTTTTTTTTGCATTGATTCAGTTCTTGGGTGGAGGTAGAGTCTTTAGTTATTTATCAACTTTAATGAAAAATGTTACAATATTTATCAAGATACGATTCATCTTGAACGCTTTGTAGAGTTTTTTTTTTGGCAAATGCAATCTATATATGTATAATTGTTTTTTGTCAACTTTTTGCTTTTTTCTTTCTTTCTAACGGCTATGCTGTGCCTTTTTGGATTTGGTCCAATTCAACAACTTCTTCACTGGCGTGTTTCAACTTGACCCAGTCGCTTTCCAATTTGATAAAACACCACATCCAACGTCTGAAAATCTCCAACACTTCAATGACAACGTACCCGAAGGAATAGACGTCGTACCCAAAGAGAAAAGTTGAAAAAACATGAAGGATTTTAAACTGTCCTTCTTGGGTGAGCCCTTCGTTGATAATAAATAGTTTCAATACCCAGATGTACCTGAGAAAGAAATCAATGCAAACGGCCAAGTCGTACACAACGTCGGGATAAACAGTATGGCTTCTCAATACTCTAAACTTCTCCCGTGGGTTAAAGAGCTTGTTGAACAAGGGAAGAGACCAATCCATCTTGACGTCCCATACGAATGCAAAGGTGGAATTGACAGCTGAGGCGAAATACCACCAGTAGTTCAAGTATCGGAGCTGGAGAATCAACTCGCCCGATGTGCGTTGCTCCTCCGTGGAATGCAACAATTTGGTCTTGATTAGCGCATTGACGGTGAGCGGGCCCAACCCCGTGGAATACTTGAGTAAATTGTACAAGTGTTGTTTCTTGCCCGTGATGGAATACTCGTACCAGCATTGCTTGATCCGAATGAGGATGGGGATGCACAATATAACAAGCTCAATGTCATGGTTATAAGCTCTCGACTCGCTAATGTAGTAGCTCCATATAAAGAGCCCAAAATCATTGAGCACTTTGGCGTACGAAACCAACGTGTCACTAATCAAGATATCATTGGTTCGCATATTCATGGAGCTGATGCCACCGCGTATAACTCGAAGCATGGTTGTGTATATGCGGACTTGCCCCGGTGTAGCACCTTTATCAGAAAACAATTGATAAACGGTATATCCAAACAGAAGCACGGGGATACCATAATACGCAAGCTTCAAGTCCTTATTGTAGTACTGGATAAGTTTGAACACGATCCAACTACCAAGATTAACCACGGCAACACGTTTGAGATTCAGCCATATCCCTTTGATCAATCGGGCATTTTCCTTATCATCGGCAGGTACAGTCGTGGCATATTCCCCCGTTGCTATCCCCTTGTCGTCCAACAGGGTATAATTATGCGGCGAGTAGGATAAATTGAGCAAACGTAGCACATTGATGGGTGTGAATTGGAAAAGTATGACGTTGAGCAGCATCCACAACGTGAGTCCCAATTCAATCAATAGCAATATTCGAAATGGGAGCGGAATGAGATCTTTAAATAAGATGGCGTCTGTTTCGCCCTGGCGTTCATTCATTGTGGAAAAATGTTCTTTTGTCAATGCAGAGTAGTTGGAATTGACGACAAAAGCAGCAACAGCATCTAAGGAGATATCTTGATGGTGGTGCTACTAGTGCTGGTGGTGGTGGTGGTGTTTTCATAAAGCAACTTTTTTTTTTTCTTTTTTCCTCGAAACAAGTGGGAACAGAATTGCGCTTTTTTGCTTCCCATGTCTTCCGAGAGGTACCATATGGGAGGACCCCTTCCAGCGAACTCGATTCTTGCAAACCAGAGAAAGACGTTTACGGTTTAATACATGACTCACAAGTAGAAAGTGTGATGAAATGAAATGCAATGAGTCAAAGAATCCACAATCTTTCTTTTCTTCTCGAAAAACAAAAAAAAAAGGAAGGCTTCAGACGTGCCTTCCACTCGGAAAGTACACGATTTAAAAATGTTGATAATCAGTAAAAAAAAATTCATGATTAGCATGGAAAAAACATCACTAGCCCTGCTAAAGTGGATTCTGAACTTCTCACTCCACTCCATTCCTGTCTCATCTCTGATAAAAAACGCATCAACATGACACCATTGTAGATGCGTTTTCAATCATATATACATAATGAAAATCGAGGTTTTCACAATACCTGAAAGAACGGGAAATAAAAGTTAGTACCACTGTCCACATCTCGTTGTAACTAAAGAGAAGCTTTGCATATGGATATTTTATAGCATCAGAATTTTCAGTGTTTGGCTAATAATCGAATCGGTCAGCGTCCTGTAAATAGGCCCTCCGTCTGGGGCGACATCTTTGTCATCATTATAAAAATCCATATTTTAAAAAAAAGGCTTCTCGAGAAAAAGAGCTCGACGATTGAAACATACAATTGAATCTGAGATTCGAGGTTGTTTGTAGATGTGAAGAAGAAGAAGATGACGAGGTCCAAGTGGTAGGAAGTTTTTTTTCTCCCAGTTTTTTTTTCATGGTTTCAAGATTCCGCGAAGAGCTTCAAAAACCATGCGCTACCATATGTGAGAGTGTAGAGGCTGGCTACACCTGGGTGGATGTCGGCATTTGAATGAGACCTTAGGAGCATGGACCCCCTGGCATACAGCGCATGAAGAAGATTGACTATACGGCATCTGCTGCCACAGCCTGAGAAAAAGTGGAACCAAAAATCTCAAAAAAAAAAAAAAGTGCATTAAAACTCTATTTCTTGCCTCGAAGTTTCCCCTTTGATTTTTCCTTACGGGTGTTTGCTCGACGTTCAGCTTTACTCAAGTATCTAAATTTCTTCTTGGGTTTCTTTTCCTTGCTAGGCTTAGCAACTCCGCAGAACACGGCGTAATTCTTAGCTCGCTTGACTGATTTTTCCAATACTTGGTCTGATTTCTGCAAGTCGACATTATTGGATTTGGCGGCTTCTTCCAAGGAGCTGGAGCTAAACAGTGGATGATCGATGGAATCAATGGTTACCGTCGTGGTGTCGTCATCGAATCCATCGTTGGAACTGGGTTGGTAAACTTCCGTGCGATGTAGTATCCCCTTCAATGGCCTAGTCTCATGATCGGCGCCACCATCACCATCTTCTTCATCGTCGTCACCATTTCGATCCACTTCGCCATCCTGGTCATCGAATCCATCCCAGTTATCTTCTCCATCTTCTGCACCATCGTCATCATCGGAAGGAGCAAGATCACCATTGATCATGGCGATTTCCTTGGCCTTTTCATTGAATTCAGTCAATTGATTCTCCAAGTCCTGCTTTCTCTCATCTCGCAACTGCTTACGCTCAGCTATCTTTGCCAACCGTTCCTGTTCCTTATTGTACTCCTGCGCTTTCTTTTGTCGTTGCACTTTACGCTTGTGAAACCCAGTTAAATACTCGTGTCTCTTGTCTTTATCGAATGTGACCTCGTTGACCAGGTGTTTTTTAGCTTGTCTTTGAGCATAGCTCTTGCCTCCCGTAAGGATCTCTCTGTTCTGTCTCACCATCGCAAATATCGATACATATATATATATGCATATGTATATGTATATTTGTATATATGGTGACCTCCTTGTTGCAACCGATTAGATGGACTTGCGATGCGATGTGTGCCGCAAAAAAAAAAACACCAAAAGAAAAGGGAATCAACTTTGGAGCACAAATCCAATTTCAAACCTCCAAACCTCCCACCAGCAAGTCATCATCAACCATCAAATGGACAATACCACCAATTTAAATCTATTCTTGAAATCGCTAGATCAAGCAATATCCCAATACGAGCCAACACTAGCGCCACTCCTATCCAAGACAATCGATGAACATCTAGCAGCCTGCGCAACTGCAACCGCCAAGATCCACTTTCTCAATAATTTTCAATATGTATTGATATCGACGGTTTTCTCATATCTCAAGAGCTTGGGGGTCGACACAGACCAGCATCCAATTAAGAAGGAACTAGCGCGGGTCAAGAGTTACATGATGCGAGCCAAGGCGCTTGAACAGAACAACCACGCCCATAAGGACTCGGCGAAAAGGGAGCAGGATCAACAGAGAGCTAAAGATTTCATTGCCCAGACTTTGGGTCGCAAGAGCGGGGACGCTAGCACCGTGAGCGATGTGG